>NC_092095.1:5084993-5222493 GCF_045679555.1 Salvelinus alpinus
CAGCCCACTAACAGGCTGCTGGATCCTGTACTACAGGGTCTACCGGGGACGTCTGCAGGGGCACAGTGAGGGGGAGGCTAATTCAAACCAGAAATGAGCATGTCTCAGTTCATCATCTGATTAAAGGTTTGGTTACTCACAACGTGTTGCTATTGTTGAGGCAGATGCTCTTATTGACGTTACAGAAAGATAACAGGGACCAGGGACCGTGGCTGTTGGTGCTGGTAGTGCTGTTGATGCTGCTGGTGCTGGTAATGCTGTTGATGCTGCTGGTGCTGGTAGTGCTGTTGATGCTGCTGGTGCTGGTAATGCTGTTGATGCTGCTGGTGCTGGTAGTGCTGTTGATGCTGCTGGTGCTGGTAGTGTTGTTGATGCTGCTGGTGCTGGTAGTGCTGTTGATGCTGCTGGTGCTGGTAGTGCTGTTGATGCTGCTGGTGCTGGTAGTGTTGTTGATGCTGCTGGTGCTGGTAATGCTGTTGATGCTGCTGGTGCTGGTAGTGCTGTTGATGCTGCTGGTGCTGGTAGTGTTGTTGATGCTGCTGGTGCTGGTAGTGCTGTTGATGCTGCTGGTGCTGGTAGTGTTGTTGATGCTGCTGGTGCTGGTAGTGTTGTTGATGCTGCTGGTGCTGGTAGTGCTGTTGATGCTGCTGGTGCTGGTAATGCTGTTGGTGCTGCTGGTGCTGGTAGTGCTGTTGATGCTGCTGGTGCTGGTAGTGCTGTTGATGCTGCTGGTGCTGGTAGTGCAGTTGATGCTGGTGGTGCTGGTAATGTTGTTGATGCTGTTGGTGCTGGTAGTGCTGTTGGTGCTGCTGGTGCTGGTAGTGCAGTTGATGCTGGTGGTGCTGGTAATGCTGTTGATGCTGCTGGTGGTGGTAATGCTGTTGATGCTGCTGGTGATGGTGCTGATGATGGTGCTGCTACAGTTCTGACACCAACTCATAGTACTACAATCTAGAGACAGTTCTGACACCAACTCATAGTACTACAGTCTAGAGACAGGTCTGACACCAACTCATAGTACTACAGTCTAGAGACAGTTCTGACACCAACTCATAGTACTACAGTCTAGAGACAGATCTGACACCAACTCATAGTACTACAGTCTAGAGACAGTTCTGACACCAACTCATAGTACTACAGTCTAGAGACAGTTCTGACACCAACTCATAGTACTACAGTCTAGAGAGAGCTCTGACACCAACTCATAGTACTACAGTCTAGAGACAGCTCTGACACCAACTCATAGTACTACAGTCTAGAGACAGGTCTGACACCAACTCATAGTACTACAGTCTAGAGACAGTTCTGTCCACCAACTCATAGTACTACAGTCTAGAGACAGCTCTGACACCAACTCATAGTACTACAGTCTAGAGACAGTTCTGACACCAACTCATCGTACTACAGTCTAGAGACAGGTCTGTCACCAACTCATAGTACTAAAGTCTAGAGACAGTTCTGTCCACCAACTCATAGTACTACAGTCTAGAGACAGTTCTGACACCAACTCATAGTACTACAGTCTAGAGACAGGTCTGACACCAACTCATAGTACTACAGTCTAGAGACAGTTCTGACACCAACTCATAGTACTACAGTCTAGAGACAGTTCTGTCACCAACTCATAGTACTACAGTCTAGAGACAGTTCTGACACCAACTCATAGTACTACAGTCTAGACAGTTCTGACACCAACTCATAGTACTACAGTCTAGAGACAGCTCTGACACCAACTCATAGTACTACAGTCTAGAGACAGGTCTGACACCAACTCATAGTACTACAGTCTAGAGACAGTTCTGTCCACCAACTCATAGTACTACAGTCTAGAGACAGTTCTGACACCAACTCATAGTACTACAGTCTAGAGACAGGTCTGACACCAACTCATAGTACTACAGTCTAGAGACAGTTCTGTCACCAACTCATAGTACTACAGTCTAGAGCCAGTTCTGTCACCAACTCATAGTACTACAGTCTAGAGACAGGTCTGACACCAACTCATAGTACTACAGTCTAGAGACAGTTCTGACACCAACTCATAGTACTACAGTCTAGAGACAGTTCTGTCACCAACTCATAGTACTACAGTCTAGAGACAGTTCTGTCACCAACTCATAGTACTACAGTCTAGAGACAGGTCTGACACCAACTCATAGTACTACAGTCTAGAGACAGTTCTGTCACCAACTCATAGTACTACAGTCTAGAGACAGGTCTGACACCAACTCATAGTACTACAGTCTAGAGACAGTTCTGTCCACCAACTCATAGTACTACAGTCTAGAGACAGGTCTGACACCAACTCATAGTACTACAGTCTAGAGACAGGTCTGACACCAACTCATAGTACTACAGTCTAGAGACAGTTCTGTCACCAACTCATAGTACTACAGTCTAGAGACAGTTCTGTCACCAACTCATAGTACTACAGTCTAGAGACATGTCTGACACCAACTCATAGTACTACAGTCTAGAGACAGTTCTGACACCAACTCATAGTACTACAGTCTAGAGACAGTTCTGTCACCAACTCATAGTACTACAGTCTAGAGACAGTTCTGTCACCAACTCATAGTACTACAGTCTAGAGACAGGTCTGACACCAACTCATAGTACTACAGTCTAGAGACAGTTCTGTCACCAACTCATAGTACTACAGTCTAGAGACAGTTCTGTCACCAACTCATAGTACTACAGTCTAGAGACAGGTCTGACACCAACTCATTGTACTACAGTCTAGAGACAGTTCTGACACCAACTCATAGTACTACAGTCTAGAGACAGTTCTGACACCAACTCATAGTACTACAGTCTAGAGACAGTTCTGACACCAACTCATAGTACTACAGTCTAGAGACAGGTCTGACACCAACTCATAGTACTACAGTCTAGAGACAGCTCTGACACCAACTCATAGTACTACAGTCTAGAGACAGGTCTGACACCAACTCATAGTACTACAGTCTAGAGACAGGTCTGACACCAACTCATAGTACTACAGTCTAGAGACAGGTCTGACACCAACTCATAGTACTACAGTCTAGAGACAGGTCTGACACCAACTCATAGTACTACAGTCTAGACAGGTCTGACACCAACTCATAGTACTACAGTCTAGAGACAGGTCTGACACCAACTCATAGTACTACAGTCTAGAGACAGTTCTGTCCACCAACTCATAGTACTACAGTCTAGAGACAGGTCTGACACCAACTCATAGTACTACAGTCTAGAGACAGGTCTGACACCAACTCAAAGTACTACAGTCTAGAGACAGTTCTGTCCACCAACTCATAGTACTACAGTCTAGAGACAGGTCTGACACCAACTCATAGTACTACAGTCTAGAGACAGCTCTGACACCAACTCATAGTACTACAGTCTAGAGACAGCTCTGACACCAACTCATAGTACTACAGTCTAGACAGGTCTGACACCAACTCATAGTACTACAGTCTAGAGACAGCTCTGACACCAACTCATAGTACTACAGTCTAGAGACAGCTCTGACACCAACTCATAGTACTACAGTCTAGAGACAGTTCTGTCACCAACTCATAGTACTACAGTCTAGAGACAGGTCTGACACCAACTCATAGGACTACAGTCTAGAGACAGTTCTGTCCACCAACTCATAGTACTACAGTCTAGAGACAGTTCTGACACCAACTCATAGTACTACAGTCTAGAGACAGGTCTGACACCAACTCATAGTACTACAGTCTAGAGACAGTTCTGTCCACCAACTCATAGTACTACAGTCTAGACAGGTCTGACACCAACTCGTAGTACTACAGTCTAGAGACAGGTCTGACACCAACTCATAGTACTACAGTCTAGAGACAGTTCTGACACCAACTCATAGTACTACAGTCTAGACAGGTCTGACACCAACTCATAGTACTACAGTCTAGAGACAGTTCTGACACCAACTCATAGTACTACAGTCTAGAGACAGGTCTGACACCAACTCATAGTACTACAGTCTAGAGACAGTTCTGACACCAACTCATAGTACTACAGTCTAGAGACAGGTCTGACACCAACTCATAGTACTACAGTCTAGAGACAGTTCTGTCCACCAACTCATAGTACTACAGTCTAGAGACAGATCTGACACCAACTCATAGTACTACAGTCTAGAGACAGGTCTGACACCAACTCATAGTACTACAGTCTAGAGACAGTTCTGACACCAACTCATAGTACTACAGTCTAGACAGTTCTGAGACCAACTCATAGTACTACAGTCTAGAGACAGATCTGACACCAGCTCATAGTACTACAGTCTAGACAGGTCTGACACCAACTCATAGTACTACAGTCTAGAGACAGTTCTGACACCAACTCATAGTACTACAGTCTAGAGACAGGTCTGACACCAGTTGGGTGTACTTCACTCAGTCTGTGTACCGGTGAGAGAGGAAACTAACATTTCAAACATCAAACTTATTTCCCTCATCAAAAAGTCACGGTCCTTGAGACACTCTGTGGAAGAGTTTTAATTCACACCTTCAAGTCTATTCTAACAGCCTCTCCAGGGTGGTTCTGACTCTGTCATAATAAACAGAGACCGTGTTTTGAATAATACAGCCCCACTTCTTACCATCACAATCCCCCGAGGGTTGTGACAAGCAGCACGAAGCACAACATAAAGATGGAATGTTCAACCCCTTAATATTCAGTACACAGTACAGAGGACTAGATCACCCCTTGGTATTCAGTACACAGTACAGAGGACTAGATCACCCCTTGGTATTCAGTACAGAGGACTAGATCACCCCTTGGTATTCAGTACAGAGGAATAGATCACCCCTTGGTATTCAGTACACAGTACAGAGGACTAGATCACCCCTTGGTATTCAGTACACAGTACAGAGGACTAGATCACCCCTTGGTATTCAGTACACAGTACAGAGGACTAGATCACCCCTTGGTATTCAGTACAGAGGACTAGATCACCCCTTGGTATTCAGTACAGAGGACTAGATCACCCCTTGGTATTCAGTACACAGTACAGAGGAATAGATCACCCCTTGGTATTCAGTACACAGTACAGAGGAATAGATCACCCCTTGGTATTCAGTACACAGTACAGAGGAATAGATCACCCCTTGGTATTCAGTACAGAGGACTAGATCACCCCTTGGTATTCAGTACACAGTACAGAGGAATAGATCACCCCTTGGTATTCAGTACACAGTACAGAGGACTAGATCACCCCTTGGTATTCAGTACACAGGACTATATCACCCCTTGGTATTCAGTACACAGTACAGAGGAATAGATCACCCCTTGGTATTCAGTACACAGTACAGAGGACTAGATCACCCCTTGGTATTCAGTACACAGTACAGAGGACTAGATCACCCCTTGGTATTCAGTACACAGTACAGAGGACTAGATCACCCCTTGGTATTCAGTACACAGTACAGAGGACTAGATCACCCCTTGGTATTCAGTACACAGTACAGAGGACTAGATCACCCCTTGGTATTCAGTACACAGTACAGAGGACTAGATCACCCCTTGGTATTCAGTACACAGTACAGAGGAATAGATCACCCCTTGGTATTCAGTACACAGTACAGAGGACTAGATCACCCCTTGGTATTCAGTACACAGGACTATATCACCCCTTGGTATTCAGTACACAGTACAGAGGAATAGATCACCCCTTGGTATTCAGTACACAGTACAGAGGACTAGATCACCCCTTGGTATTCAGTACACAGTACAGAGGACTAGATCACCCCTTGGTATTCAGTACACAGTACAGAGGACTAGATCACCCCTTGGTATTCAGTACACAGTACAGAGGACTAGATCACCCCTTGGTATTCAGTACACAGTACAGAGGACTAGATCACCACTTGGTATTCAGTACACAGTACAGAGGACTAGATCACCCCTTGGTATTCAGTACACAGTACAGAGGAATAGATCACCCCTTGGTATTCAGTACACAGTACAGAGGACTAGATCACACCTTGGTATTCAGTACACAGTACAGAGGACTAGATCACCACTTGGTATTCAGTACACAGTACAGAGGACTAGATCACCCCTTGGTATTCAGTACACAGTACAGAGGACTAGATCACCCCTTGGTATTCAGTACAGAGGACTAGATCACCCCTTGGTATTCAGTACACAGTACAGAGGACTAGATCACCCCTTGGTATTCAGTACACAGTACAGCGGACTAGATCACCCCTTGGTATTCAGTACACAGTACAGAGGACTAGATCACCCCTTGGTATTCAGTACACAGTACAGAGGACTAGATCACCCCTTGGTATTCAGTACACAGTACAGAGGACTAGATCACCCCTTGGTATTCAGTACACAGTACAGAGGAATAGATCACCCCTTGGTATTCAGTACACAGTACAGAGGAATAGATCACCCCTTGGTATTCAGTACAGAGGACTAGATCACCCCTTGGTATTCAGTACACAGTACAGAGGACTAGATCACCCCTTGGTATTCAGTACACAGTACAGAGGAATAGATCACCCCTTGGTATTCAGTACACAGTACAGAGGAATAGATCACCCCTTGGTATTCAGTACAGAGGACTAGATCACCCCTTGGTATTCAGTACACAGTACAGAGGAATAGATCACCCCTTGGTATTCAGTACACAGTACAGAGGACTAGATCACCCCTTGGTATTCAGTACACAGGACTATATCACCCCTTGGTATTCAGTACACAGTACAGAGGAATAGATCACCCCTTGGTATTCAGTACACAGTACAGAGGACTAGATCACCCCTTGGTATTCAGTACACAGTACAGAGGACTAGATCACCCCTTGGTATTCAGTACACAGTACAGAGGACTAGATCACCCCTTGGTATTCAGTACACAGTACAGAGGACTAGATCACCCCTTGGTATTCAGTACACAGTACAGAGGACTAGATCACCCCTTGGTATTCAGTACACAGTACAGAGGACTAGATCACCCCTTGGTATTCAGTACACAGTACAGAGGAATAGATCACCCCTTGGTATTCAGTACACAGTACAGAGGACTAGATCACCCCTTGGTATTCAGTACACAGGACTATATCACCCCTTGGTATTCAGTACACAGTACAGAGGAATAGATCACCCCTTGGTATTCAGTACACAGTACAGAGGACTAGATCACCCCTTGGTATTCAGTACACAGTACAGAGGACTAGATCACCCCTTGGTATTCAGTACACAGTACAGAGGACTAGATCACCCCTTGGTATTCAGTACACAGTACAGAGGACTAGATCACCCCTTGGTATTCAGTACACAGTACAGAGGACTAGATCACCACTTGGTATTCAGTACACAGTACAGAGGACTAGATCACCCCTTGGTATTCAGTACACAGTACAGAGGAATAGATCACCCCTTGGTATTCAGTACACAGTACAGAGGACTAGATCACCCCTTGGTATTCAGTACACAGTACAGAGGACTAGATCACCACTTGGTATTCAGTACACAGTACAGAGGACTAGATCACCCCTTGGTATTCAGTACACAGTACAGAGGACTAGATCACCCCTTGGTATTCAGTACACAGTACAGAGGAATAGATCACCCCTTGGTATTCAGTACACAGTACAGAGGACTAGATCACCCCTTGGTATTCAGTACAGAGGACTAGATCACCCCTTGGTATTCAGTACACAGTACAGAGGACTAGATCACCCCTTGGTATTCAGTACACAGTACAGCGGACTAGATCACCCCTTGGTATTCAGTACACAGTACAGAGGACTAGATCACCCCTTGGTATTCAGTACACAGTACAGAGGACTAGATCACCCCTTGGTATTCAGTACACAGTACAGAGGACTAGATCACCCCTTGGTATTCAGTACACAGTACAGAGGACTAGATCACCACTTGGTATTCAGTACACAGTACAGAGGACTAGATCACCCCTTGGTATTCAGTACAGGGGACTAGATCACCCCTTGGTATTCAGTACACAGTACAGAGGACTAGATCACCCCTTGGTATTCAGTACACAGTACAGAGGACTAGATCACCCCTTGGTATTCAGTACACAGTACAGAGGACTAGATCACCCCTTGTTATTCAGTACACAGTACAGAGGACTAGATCACCCCTTGGTATTCAGTACACAGTACAGAGGACTAGATCACCACTTGGTATTCAGTACACAGTACAGAGGACTAGATCACCCCTTGGTATTCAGTACACAGTACAGAGGACTAGATCACCCCTTGGTATTCAGTACAGAGGACTAGATCACCCATTGGTATTCAGTACACAGTACAGAGGACTAGATCACCCATTGGTATTCAGTACACAGTACAGAGGACTAGATCACCCCTTGGTATTCAGTACACAGTACAGAGGATTAGATCACCCCTTGGTATCCAGTACACAGTACAGAGGACTAGATCACCACTTGGTATTCAGTACACAGTACAGAGGACTAGATCACCCCTTGGTATTCAGTACACAGTACAGAGGACTAGATCACCCCTTGGTATTCAGTACACAGTACAGAGGACTAGATCACCCCTTGGTATTCAGTACACAGTACAGAGGACTAGATCACCCCTTGTTATCCAGTACACAGTACAGAGGACTAGATCACCACTTGGTATTCAGTACACAGTACAGAGGACTAGATCACCCCTTGGTATTCAGTACACAGTACAGAGGACTAGATCACCACTTGCTATTCAGTACACAGTACAGAGGACTAGATCACCCCTTGGTATTCAGTACACAGTACAGAGGACTAGATCACCCCTTGTTATTCAGTACACAGTACAGAGGACTAGATCACCACTTGGTATTCAGTACACAGTACAGAGGACTAGATCACCCCTTGGTATTCAGTACAGAGGACTAGATCACCCCTTGGTATTCAGTACACAGTACAGAGGACTAGATCACCCCTTGGTATTCAGTACACAGTACAGAGGACTAGATCACCCCTTGGTATTCAGTACACAGTACAGAGGACTAGATCACCACTTGGTATTCAGTACACAGTACAGAGGACTAGATCACCCCTTGGTATTCAGTACAGAGGACTAGATCACCCCTTGGTATTCAGTACACAGTACAGAGGACTAGATCACCCCTTGGTATTCAGTACACAGTACAGAGGACTAGATCACCCCTTGGTATTCAGTACACAGTACAGAGGACTAGATCACCCCTTGGTATTCAGTACACAGTACAGAGGACTAGATCACCCCTTGGTATTCAGTACACAGTACAGAGGACTAGATCACCACTTGGTATTCAGTACACAGTACAGAGGACTAGATCACCCCTTGGTATTCAGTACACAGTACAGAGGACTAGATCACCCATTGGTATTCAGTACAGAGGACTAGATCACCGCTTGGTATTCAGTACACAGTACAGAGGACTAGATCACCCATTAGTATTCAGTACACAGTACAGAGGACTAGATCACCCCTTGGTATTCAGTACACAGTACAGAGGATTAGATCACCCCTTGGTATCCAGTACACAGTACAGAGGACTAGATCACCACTTGGTATTCAGTACACAGTACAGAGGACTAGATCACCCCTTGGTATTCAGTACACAGTACAGAGGACTAGATCACCCCTTGGTATTCAGTACACAGTACAGAGGACTAGATCACCCCTTGGTATTCAGTACACAGTACAGAGGACTAGATCACCCCTTGGTATTCAGTACACAGTACAGAGGACTAGATCACCCCTTGGTATTCAGTACACAGTACAGAGGACTAGATCAACCCTTGGTATTCAGTACACAGTACAGAGGACTAGATCACCCCTTGGTATTCAGTACACAGTACAGAGGACTAGATCACCCCTTGGTATTCAGTACACAGTACAGAGGACTAGATCACCACTTGGTATTCAGTACACAGTACAGAGGACTAGATCACCCCTTGGTATTCAGTACAGAGGACTAGATCACCCCTTGGTATTCAGTACACAGTACAGAGGACTAGATCACCCCTTGGTATTCAGTACACAGTACAGAGGACTAGATCACCCCTTGGTATTCAGTACACAGTACAGAGGACTAGATCACCCCTTGGTATTCAGTACACAGTACAGAGGACTAGATCACCCCTTGGTATTCAGTACACAGTACAGAGGACTAGATCACCACTTGGTATTCAGTACACAGTACAGAGGACTAGATCACCCCTTGGTATTCAGTACACAGTACAGAGGACTAGATCACCCCTTGGTATTCAGTACAGAGGACTAGATCACCCCTTGGTATTCAGTACACAGTACAGAGGACTAGATCACCCATTAGTATTCAGTACACAGTACAGAGGACTAGATCACCCCTTGGTATTCAGTACACAGTACAGAGGATTAGATCACCCCTTGGTATCCAGTACACAGTACAGAGGACTAGATCACCACTTGGTATTCAGTACACAGTACAGAGGACTAGATCACCCCTTGGTATTCAGTACACAGTACAGAGGACTAGATCACCCCTTGGTATTCAGTACACAGTACAGAGGACTAGATCACCCCTTGGTATTCAGTACACAGTACAGAGGACTAGATCACCCCTTGGTATTCAGTACACAGTACAGAGGACTAGATCACCCCTTGGTATTCAGTACACAGTACAGAGGACTAGATCAACCCTTGGTATTCAGTACACAGTACAGAGGACTAGATCACCCCTTGGTATTCAGTACACAGTACAGAGGACTAGATCCCCCCTTGGTATTCAGTACACAGTACAGAGGACTAGATCAACCCTTGGTATTCAGTACACAGTACAGAGGACTAGATCCCCCTTGGTATTCAGTACACAGTACAGAGGACTAGATCACCCCTTGGTATTCAGTACACAGTACAGAGGACTAGATCCCCCCCTTGGTATTCAGTACACAGTACAGAGGACTAGATCACCCCTTGGTATTCAGTACACAGTACAGAGGACTAGATCACCCCTTGGTATTCAGTACACAGTACAGAGGACTAGATCACCACTTGGTATTCAGTACACAGTACAGAGGACTAGATCACCCCTTGGTATTCAGTACACAGTACAGAGGACTAGATCACCCCTTGGTATTCAGTACAGAGGACTAGATCACCCCTTGGTATTCAGTACACAGTACAGAGGACTAGATCACCCATTGGTATTCAGTACACAGTACAGAGGACTAGATCACCCCTTGGTATTCAGTACACAGTACAGAGGATTAGATCACCCCTTGGTATCCAGTACACAGTACAGAGGACTAGATCACCACTTGGTATTCAGTACACAGTACAGAGGACTAGATCACCCCTTGGTATTCAGTACACAGTACAGAGGACTAGATCACCCCTTGGTATTCAGTACACAGTACAGAGGACTAGATCACCCCTTGGTATTCAGTACACAGTACAGAGAACTAGATCACCCCTTGGTATTCAGTACACAGTACAGAGGACTAGATCCCCCCTTGGTATTCAGTACACAGTACAGAGGACTAGATCAACCCTTGGTATTCAGTACACAGTACAGAGGACTAGATCACCCCTTGGTATTCAGTACACAGTACAGAGGACTAGATCACCCCTTGGTATTCAGTACACAGTACAGAGGACTAGATCCCCCCTTGGTATTCAGTACACAGTACAGAGGACTAGATCAACCCTTGGTATTCAGTACACAGTACAGAGGACTAGATCCCCCTTGGTATTCAGTACACAGTACAGAGGACTAGATCACCCCTTGGTATTCAGTACACAGTACAGAGGACTAGATCCCCCCCTTGGTATTCAGTACACAGTACAGAGGACTAGATCACCCCTTGGTATTCAGTACACAGGACTATATCACCCCTTGGTATTCAGTACACAGTACAGAGGACTAGATCACCCCTTGGTATTCAGTACACAGGACTAGATCACCACTTGGTATTCAGTACACAGTACAGAGGACTAGATCACCACTTGGTATTCAGTACACAGTACAGAGGACTAGATCACCCCTTGGTATTCAGTACACAGTACAGAGGACTAGATCACCACTTGGTATTCAGTACACAGTACAGAGGACTAGATCACCCCTTGGTATTCAGTACACAGTACAGAGGACTAGATCACCACTTGCTATTCAGTACACAGTACAGAGGACTAGATCACCCCTTGGTATTCAGTACACAGTACAGAGGACTAGATCACCCCTTGTTATTCAGTACACAGTACAGAGGACTAGATCACCACTTGGTATTCAGTACACAGTACAGAGGACTAGATCACCACTTGGTATTCAGTACAGAGGACTAGATCACCCCTTGGTATTCAGTACACAGTACAGAGGACTAGATCACCCCTTGGTATTCAGTACACAGTACAGAGGACTAGATCACCCCTTGGTATTCAGTACACAGTACAGAGAACTAGATCACCCCTTGGTATTCAGTACACAGTACAGAGGACTAGATCACCACTTGGTATTCAGTACACAGGACTAGATCACCACTTGGTATTCAGTACACAGTACAGAGGACTAGATCACCCCTTGGTATTCAGTACAGAGGACTAGATTACCCCTTGGTATTCAGTACACAGTACAGAGGACTAGATCACCCCTTGGTATTCAGTACACAGTACAGAGGACTAGATCACCCCTTGGTATTCAGTACACAGGACTAGATCACCACTTGGTATTCAGTACACAGTACAGAGGACTAGATCACCCCTTGGTATTCAGTACAGAGGACTAGATTACCCCTTGGTATTCAGTACACAGTACAGAGGACTAGATCACCCCTTGGTATTCAGTACACAGTACAGAAGACTAGATCACCCCTTGGTATTCAGTACACAGTACAGAGGACTAGATCACCCCTTGGTATTCAGTACACAGTACAGAGGACTAGATCACCCCTTGGTATTCAGTACACAGTACAGAGGACTAGATCACCACTTGGTATTCAGTACACAGTACAGAGGACTAGATCACCACTTGGTATTCAGTACACAGTACAGAGGACTAGATCACCACTTGGTATTCAGTACAGAGGACTAGATCACCCCTTGGTATTCAGTACACAGTACAGAGGACTAGATCACCACTTGGTATTCAGTACAGAGGACTAGATCACCACTTGGTATTCAGTACACAGTACAGAGGACTAGATCACCCCTTGGTATTCAGTACACAGTAGAGAGGACTAGATCACCCCTTGGTATTCAGTACACAGTACAGAGGACTAGATCACCACTTGGTATTCAGTACACAGTATAGAGGACTAGATCACCACTTGGTATTCTGTCACGCCCTGGCCTTAGTATTCTTTGTTTTCTTTATTATTTTAGTTAGGTCAGGGTGTGACATGGGGATTGTTTGTGTTTTGTCGGTTTTGGGTGATTATATGGTAAAGGGGGTGTTGGGTGTAGTGTATGGGTTTGTGTTGAGTGCATGTGTCTAGCGTTGTCTATGTTGGTTTAGTTGTCTAGGAGAGTCTATGGTTGCCTGAATGAGTTCCCAATTAGAGACAGCTGATTTCTGTTGTCTCTGATTGGGAGCCATATTTAGGGTAGCCATAGGCTTTCATGTGATGTGGGTAATTGTCTATGTTAAACGTTTGTAGCCTGTGTGTGCACATCGTTTATTTAGCTTCACGATCGTTTATTGTTTTGATTAGTTCGTAAGTGTGTTTGTTTCGTTTTGCCTTCTTCATCAATAAAAGGAGATGGCTTATTTTCCTACTGGTGCGTTTTGGTCCGTCAATCCTCCACACGATCGTGATAGAATTACCCACCAATGCAGGACCAAGCGGCATGTAAAGCGGCAACAGGACCCACCTACACAGGATTTCTGGAGATGGGAGGACGAACTGGATGGTAAGGGACCTTGGGCACAACCGGGAGAATATCGCCTCCCTCGTGAAGAGCTGGAGGCAGCGAAAGCCGAGAGGAGGCGATATGAGGAGGCAGCATGGAAGCAAGGCTGGAGACCCGTGAGTAATACCCAAAAATTTCTTGGGGAGGGGCTCATGGGGAGTGTGGCGAGTCCAGATGGGAGAACTGCGTCAACTTCCCGTGCTACCCGTGAGGACTCTAAGAGGGAACCTGAGCCAGTCGGGCTGATATTGGAGGTGAGCAATGGGAATGATGCAGAGACTGTTAAGGATTTATTGGGGAGGTTGGAAGAGAGTGAAATGAGGGAGCTGCTGTGTTGGTGCGTGAGGCACAAGATCCACCCGACAGAGCGTGTGCGGGAAGTGAGGTTACCTGAGTCAGCTCTCCATGCTCGTCCTGATGTGCGTACTAACCGTCTGGGAATGACAGTCCCACGAACCAGGCCTCCTGTACGCCTCCCTAGTCCTGCACCTCCTATATTAGCCCCATGTACTAACTCTCCTGTGACAGTCCCCAGCCCAGTACAACCAGTGCCTCCTCCACGCACTAGCCCTATGGTGCGTGTCTCCAGCCCTTTACCACCAGTGCCTAAATCACGCACCAAGCCTCCTGTGTGTACCCAGAGTCCTGTGCGTCCTGTTGCTGCTCCCAGCACTAGCCCTGAGATGCGTGTCCCCAGCCCGGTACCACCAGTTCCGGCACCACGCACTAGGCCTAATGTGCGCTCCCAGGGTCCAGTATGCCCTGTTCCTTCTCCCCGCACTAGCCCTGAGATGCGTGTCCCCAGCCCGGTACCACCAGTTCCGGCACCACGCACCAGGCCTACAGTGCGCCTCAGCCGGCCTGAGTCTGCCATCTGCACAGCGATGCCTGAACTGCCCGTCTACCCAGCGCCATCTGAGCCATCCGTCTACCCAGCGCCATCTGAGCCATCCGTCTACCCAGCGCCATCTGAGCCATCCGTCTGCCCCGAGCCATTAGAGCCGCCCGTCTGTCCCGAGCCGTCAGAGCCGTTCGTCAGTCAGGAGCCGCTAGAGCCATTCGTCAGACAGGATCTGCCAGAGCCGCCAACCAGACAGGATCTGCCAGAGCCGCCAACCAGACAGGATCTGCCAGAGCCGCCAACCAGACAGGATCTGCCAGAGCCGCCAACCAGACAGGATCTGCCAGATCCGCCAGCCAGTCATGTGCAGCCAGATCCGCCAGCCAGCCATGTGCAGCCAGATCCGTCAGCCAGCCATGTGCAGCCAGATCCGTCAGCCAGCCATGAGCAGCCAGATCCGTCAGCCAGCCATGAGCAGCCAGATCCGTCAGCCAGCCATGAGCAGCCAGATCCGTCAGCCAGCCATGAGCAGCCAGATCCGTCAGCCAGCCATGAGCAGCCAGATCCGTCAGCCAGCCATGAGCAGCCAGATCCGTCAGCCAGCCATGAGCAGCCAGATCCGTCAGTCAGCCATGAGCAGCCAGATCCGTCAGTCAGCCATGAGCAGCCAGATCCGTCAGCCAGCCATGAGCAGCCAGATCCGTCAGCCAGCCATGAGCAGCCAGATCCGTCAGCCAGCCATGAGCAGCCAGATCCGTCAGCCAGCCATGAGCAGCCAGATCCGTCAGCCAGCCATGGGCCGTCCCTCAGTCCGGAGCTGCCGTCCCTCAGTCCGGAGCTGCCGTCCCTCAGTCCGGAGCTGCCGTCCCTCAGTCCGGAGCTGCCGTCCCTCAGTCCGGAGCTGCCGTCACTCAGTCCGGAGCTGCCGTCCCTCAGTCCGGAGCTGCCGTCCCTCAGTCCGGAGCTGCCGTCCCTCAGTCCGGAGCTGCCGTTCCTCAGTCCGGAGCTGCCCCTTATCCTGGTGCTGCCCCTTATACTGGTACTGCCCCTTATCCTGGTACTGCCCCTTAGTCCGGAGCTGCCCCTTAGTCCGGAGCTGCCCCTTAGTCCGGAGCTGCCCCTTAGTCCGGAACTGCCCCTTAATTCAGTGGGGTTAATGTGGAGGGGGGTCATTTGGAGGAAGCTACGGAGGCGGTTAGTGACTGTGGTGGGGTGGGGACCACGACCAGTGCCGGAGCCGCCACCGTGGAAGGAAGCCCACCCAGACCCTCCCCTAGACTGTGTGCTGGTGCGCTCGGAGTTCGCACCTTAAGGGGGGGGTTATGTCACGCCCTGGCCTTAGTATTCTTTGTTTTCTTTATTATTTTAGTTAGGTCAGGGTGTGACATGGGGATTGTTTGTGTTTTGTCGGTTTTGGGTGATTATATGGTAAAGGGGGTGTTGGGTGTAGTGTATGGGTTTGTGTTGAGTGCATGTGTCTAGCGTTGTCTATGTTGGTTTAGTTGTCTAGGAGAGTCTATGGTTGCCTGAATGAGTTCCCAATTAGAGACAGCTGATTTCTGTTGTCTCTGATTGGGAGCCATATTTAGGGTAGCCATAGGCTTTCATGTGATGTGGGTAATTGTCTATGTTAAACGTTTGTAGCCTGTGTGTGCACATCGTTTATTTAGCTTCACGATCGTTTATTGTTTTGATTAGTTCGTAAGTGTGTTTGTTTCGTTTTGCCTTCTTCATCAATAAAAGGAGATGGCTTATTTTCCTACTGCTGCGTTTTGGTCCGTCAATCCTCCACACGATCGTGACATATTCAGTACACAGTACAGAGGACTAGATCACCCCTTGGTATTCAGTACACAGTACAGAGGAATAGATCACCCCTTGGTATTCAGTACACAGTACAGAGGACTAGATCACCCCTTGGTATTCAGTATAGAGGACTAGATCACCCCTTGGTATTCAGTACACAGTACAGAGGACTAGATCACCACTTGGTACTCAGTACACAGTACAGAGGACTAGATCACTACTTGGTATTCAGTACACAGTACAGAGGACTAGATCACCCCTTGGTATTCAGTACACAGTACAGAGGACTAGATCACCCCTTGGTATTCAGTACACAGTACAGAGGACTAGATCACCCCTTGGTATTCAGTACACAGTACAGAGGACTAGATCACCTCTTGGTATTCAGTACACAGTACAGAGGACTAGATCACCCCTTGGTATTCAGTACACAGTACAGAGGACTAGATCACCCCTTGGTACTCAGTACACAGTACAGCGGACTAGATCCCCCTTGTTATTCAGTACACAGTACAGAGGACTAGATCACCCCTTGGTATTCAGTACACGGTACAGAGGACTAGATCACCACTTGGTATTCAGTACACGGTACAGAGGACTAGATCACCACTTGGTATTCAGTACACAGTACAGAGGACTAGATCACCCCTTGGTATTCAGTACAGAGGACTAGATCACCCCTTGGTATTCAGTACACAGTACAGAGGACTAGATCACCCCTTGGTATTCAGTATAGAGGACTAGATCACCACTTGGTATTCAGTACACAGTACAGAGGACTAGATCACCCCTTGGTATTCAGTACACAGTACAGAGGACTAGATCACCAGTTGCATTTCAGTACACAGTACAGAGGACTAGATCACCCCTTGGTATTCAGTACACAGTACAGAGGACTAGATCACCCCTTGGTATTCAGTACACAGTACAGAGGACTAGATCACCCCTTGGTATTCAGTACACAGTACAGAGAACTAGATCACCCCTTGGTATTCAGTACACAGTACAGAGGACTAGATCACCACTTGGTATTCAGTACACAGGACTAGATCACCACTTGGTATTCAGTACACAGTACAGAGGACTAGATCACCCCTTGGTATTCAGTACAGAGGACTAGATCACCCCTTGGTATTCAGTACACAGTACAGAGGACTAGATCACCCCTTGGTATTCAGTACACAGTACAGAGGACTAGATCACCCCTTGGTATTCAGTACACAGTACAGAGGACTAGATCACCCCTTGGTATTCAGTACACAGTACAGAGGACTAGATCACCACTTGGTATTCAGTACAGAGGACTAGATCACCCCTTGGTATTCAGTACACAGTACAGAGGACTAGATCACCACTTGGTATTCAGTACAGAGGACTAGATCACCCCTTGGTATTCAGTACACAGTACAGAGGACTAGATCACCACTTGGTATTCAGTACACAGTACAGAGGACTAGATCACCACTTGGTATTCAGTACACAGTACAGAGGACTAGATCACCCCTTGGTATTCAGTACACAGTACAGAGGACTAGATCACCCCTTGGTATTCAGTACACAGTACAGAGGACTAGATCACCCCTTGGTATTCAGTATAGAGGACTAGATCACCCCTTGGTATTCAGTACACAGTACAGAGGACTAGATCAACACTTGGTACTCAGTACACAGTACAGAGGACTAGATCACCCCTTGGTATTCAGTACACAGTACAGAGGACTAGATCACCCCTTGGTATTCAGTACACAGTACAGAGGACTAGATCACCCCTTGGTATTCAGTACACAGTACAGAGGACTAGATCACCCCTTGGTATTCAGTACACAGTACAGAGGACTAGATCACCCCTTGGTATTCAGTACACAGTACAGAGGACTAGATCACCCCTTGGTATTCAGTACACAGTACAGAGGACTAGATCACCCCTTGGTATTCAGTACACAGTACAGAGGACTAGATCACCCCTTGGTATTCAGTACACAGTACAGAGGACTAGATCACCACTTGGTATTCAGTACACAGTACAGAGGACTAGATCACCACTTGGTATTCAGTACACAGTACAGAGGACTAGATCACCCCTTGGTATTCAGTACAGAGAACTAGATCACCCCTTGGTATTCAGTATAGAGGACTAGATCACCCCTTGGTATTCAGTACACAGTACAGAGGACTAGATCACCCCTTGGTATTCAGTATAGAGGACTAGATCACCACTTGGTATTCAGTACACAGTACAGAGGACTAGATCACCCCTTGGTATTCAGTACAGAGGACTAGATCACCACTTGGTATTCAGTACACAGTACAGAGGACTAGATCACCCCTTGGTATTCAGTACAGAGGACTAGATCACCACTTGGTATTCAGTACACAGTACAGAGGACTAGATCACCCCTTGGTATTCAGTACAGAGGACTAGATCACCACTTGGTATTCAGTACAGAGGACTAGATCAGGTTGTTGGGTGGAGCATGGTCTATAGGGGAGCATGGTCTGTAGGGGAGCATGGTCTGTAGGGGAGCATGGTCTGTAGGGGAGCATTGTCTGTAGGGGAGCATGGTCTATAGGGGAGCATGGTCTATAGGGGAGCATGGTCTATAGGGGAGCATGGTCTGTAGGGGAGCATGGTCTATAGGGGAGCATGGTCTATAGGGGAGCATGGTCTATAGGGGAGCATGGTCTGTAGGGGAGCATGGTCTGTAAGGGAGCATGGTCTATAGGGGAGCATGGTCTGTAGGAGAGCATGGTCTGTAGGGGAGCATGGTCTATAGGGGAGCATGGTCTGTAGGGGAGCATGGTCTATAGGGGAGCATGGTCTGTAGGGGAGCATGGTCTGTAGGGGAGCATGGTCTGTAGGGGAGCATGGTCTGTAGGGGAGCATGGTCTGTAGGGGAGCATGGTCTGTAGGGGAGCATGGTCTGTAGGGGAGCATGGTCTGTAGGGGAGCATGGTCTGTAGGGGAGCATGGTCTGTAGGGGAGCATGGTCTGTAGGGGAGCATGGTCTGTAGGGGAGTATGGTCTGTGGGGGAGCATGGTCTGTAGGGGAGCATGGTCTGTAGGGGAGCATGGTCTGTGGGGGAGTATGGTCTGTGGGGGAGTATGGTCTGTGGGGGAGTATGGTCTGTGGGGGAGTATGGTCTGTGGGGGAGTATGGTCTGTGGGGGAGTATGGTCTGTAGGGGAGCATGGTCTGTAGGGGAGCATGGTCTGTAGGGGAGCATGGTCTATAGGGGAGCATGGTCTATAGGGGAGCATGGTCTATAGGGGAGCATGGTCTATAGGGGAGCATGGTCTGTAGGGGAGCATGGTCTGTAGGGGAGCATGGTCTGTAGGGGAGCATGGTCTATAGGGGAGCATGGTCTGTAGGGGAGCATGGTCTGTAGGGGAGCATGGTCTATAGGGGAGTATGGTCTGTAGGGACAGGACGGCCCCTAGTCCCATGTCCCGTGTGTCCGTCTGGACCAACATCGGTACCTGGAAATCGGGCGTTACGAGGATGGGAGCACAGTGCTTCCTTCAACTTTTAGCAAATAAGTTGTTTAATTTCAGACATTTAGCAGCGTCATCCTCGAGCCCTTTTTCGGCACCACTTTCCAATTGTTTACGATCTTCTGTTTTGACTGAGTGACCGACAGAGTCAGAGCGGGTTGGGTCTCACTCTCTCCGATGACGCGTTTTGACTTTGACGACTTTGAATGAGAATTCGTGCTATCTCAGCTCAGCCAATCAGGAAACCGGGTCGGCCCATCTTGGTAGGGGGGCCACTGGTTAACAAAATGTACAATATGGTTATTATGACAGAGAAATTGAGCAAAAGTCATTAAAGAAAAACAGGGCCATGGGTCGCCGGCCCTGTCATTTTTTAAAAATTGTTTTATAATGATTAAAACATTTGTATTTTTGTCAATTTCGACCAGCCCCCCCCAATAAAGTCTGGTTCTTCCACCCATAGGCCCCATAGGACCCATAATGTCCCAGAGGGGAACACTGTCTGAGACATGCAGTACTGGTGTATATAACAGAGACACTGTACATTACACACTAGACATAATGCATACATTACACGTTACCCATGTCCTTCTGTCTGCCTGCCTGTCTGAATATCTCCCTGTCCGTCTGTCTTCCTGTCTGCCTTTCTGTCTGTTAGGATGCCTCCCTCCCTCCCTCCCTCCCTCCCTCCCTCCCTCCCTCCCTCCCTCCCTCCCTCCCTGTCTGTCTGTCTGTCTGTCTGTCTGTCTGTCTGTCTGTCTGTCTGTCTGTCTGTCTGTCTGTCTGTCTGTCTGTCTGTCTGTCTGTCTGTCTGTCTGTCTGTCTGTCTGTCTGTCTGTCTGTCTGTCTGTCTGTCTGTCTGTCTGTCTGTCTGTCCGTCTGTCTGTCTGTCCGTCTGTCCGTCCGTCCGTCCGTCCGTCCGTCCGTCCGGCTCCCCCTTTTCCACAGATATAGAGTTTGTGTCTATTCCATAACATGGTAAATCGAACATCTGAAAGCAGTCTTTTTCTCCACGGGATCCGGACAAGAAAATCATGATGAAATTGTCTCTAAAAACCCTAACCATTTAAGCTACAAACTAATAAATCAAATCAAAGTTATTTGTCACGTGCACTTAAAGTCCACACTCCAGACTGAGCGTGCGTGGCCAGTTTCCCAGCTCTTCAGCACAATTTTACACAAAACAAATAACATATAAAACGCAACTCAGAAAACCCTACCAACTGGATTCTTCATCAAATCAACACAATCTGTTGGAAAAGCATTCCTCATGAAGCTGGTTGAGAGAATGCCAAGAGGGTGCAAAGCTGTCATCAAGGCAAAAGGTGGCTACTTTGAAAAATCTCAAATATAAAATATATTTTGATTTGTTTTACACTTTTTTGGTTACTACAAGATTCCATATATGTTATTTCATTGTTTTGATATCTTCACTATTATTCTTCAATGTAGAAAATAGTACAAATAAAGAAAAACCCTGGAATGAGTAGGTGTGTCCAAACTTTGGACTGGGTCTGTACATCCCAGATTAAACAATGGGACAAAGAGAATATAAATCGCTGATTGCATCCTTAGCAGTTTGTATGAATTTGAGTGGTTACATACAATACATGTTGACAGAATGGCTGTGAGACAGAGACTGTTGCTGTACTCCAAGTTAAGACCCGTGTTCCCAGAACCCCTGAAGACTCCCAGTATTCAGTCAGGAAGCTTGAAGAAGATGTGTCCCCATCCGAGTCCATCTCCCAGCATGCAACGGCCTGATCGGAAGACGACAATAATTGCATTATTTACCTTTCATCACCGTAGTTACGGCCAGTGTGTCTGTGTGCGGATGACTCAACACTATACACGTCAGCTACTACGGCGACTGAAATGACTGCAACACTCATCAAAGAGCTGCAGTTAGTTTCAGAGTGGGTTGCAGGGAATACGTTAGCCCTAAATATAAAATTCAAAAAATAAAAGCATTGAATTTGGGACAAACCATTCACTAAACCCTAAACCTCAACTAAAATTTGAAATGAATAATGTGGAAATTGAGCAAGTTGAGGTGACTAAACTGCTTGGAGTAACCCTGGATTGTAACCTGTCATGGTCAAAACATATTGATACAACAGTAGCTAAGATGGGGAGAAGTCTGTCCATAATAAAGCGATGCTCTACCTTCTTAACAACACTATCAACAAGGCAGGTCCTACAGGCCCTAGTTTCTGCCTTCTTAACAACACTATCAACAAGGCAGGTCCTACAGGCCCTAGTTTCTACCTTCTTAACAACACTATCAACAAAGCAGGTCCTACAGGCCCTAGTTTCTACCTTCTTAACAGCACTATCAACAAGGCAGGTCCTACAGGCCCTAGTTTCTGCCTTCTTAACAACACTATCAACAAGGCAGGTCCTACAGGCCCTAGTTTCTACCTTCTTAACAACACTATCAACAAGGCAGGTCCTACAGGCCCTAGTTTCTACCTTCTTAACAGCACTATCAACAAGGCAGGTCCTACAGGCCCTAGTCTCTACCTTCTTAACAGCACTATCAACAAGGCAGGTCCTACAGGCCCTAGTTTCTACCTTCTTAACAACACTATCAACAAGGCAGGTCCTACAGGCCCTAGTTTCTACCTTCTTAACAACACTATCAACAAGGCAGGTCCTACAGGCCCTAGTTTCTACCTTCTTAACAACACTATCAACAAGGCAGGTCCTACAGGCCCTAGTTTCTACCTTCTTAACAACACTATCAACAAGGCAGGTCCTACAGGCCCTAGTTTCTACCTTCTTAACAACACTATCAACAAGGCAGGTCCTACAGGCCCTAGTTTCTACCTTCTTAACAACACTATCAACAAGGCAGGTCCTACAGGCCCTAGTTTCTACCTTCTTAACAACACTATCAACAAGGCAGGTCCTACAGGCCCTAGTTTCTACCTTCTTAACAACACTATCAACAAGGCAGGTCCTACAGGCCCTAGTTTCTACCTTCTTAACAACACGATCAACAAAGCAGGTCCTACAGGCCCTAGTTTCTACCTTCTTAACAACACTATCAACAAGGCAGGTCCTACAGGCCCTAGTTTCTACCTTCTTAACAACACTATCAACAAGGCAGGTCCTACAGGCCCTAGTTTCTACCTTCTTAACAACACTATCAACAAAGCAGGTGCTACAGGCCCTAGTTTCTACCTTCTTAACAACACTATCAACAAGGCAGGTCCTACAGGCCCTAGTTTCTACCTTCTTAACAACACTACCAACAAGGCAGGTCCTACAGGCCCTAGTTTCTACCTTCTTAACAACACTACCAACAAGGCAGGTCCTACAGGCCCTAGTTTCTACCTTCTTAACAGCACTGTCAACAAGGCAGGTCCTACAGGCCCTAGTTTCTACATTCTTAACAACACTATCAACAAGGCAGGTCCTACAGGCCCTAGTTTTGTCGCACCTGGACTACTGTTCAGTCCTGTGGTCAGGTGCCACAAAGAGGGACAAATTGCAATTGGCTCAGAACAGGGCAACACGGCTGGCCTTTGGATGTACACGGAGAGCTAGCATTAATGATATGCATGTCAATCTCTCATGCCTCAAAGTAGAGGAGAGATTGACTTCATCACTACTTGTATTTATGAGAGGTATTGACATGTTGAAAGCACTGAGCTGTCTGTTTAAACTACTAGCACACACCTCAGACACCCATGTATACCCCACAAGACATGCCACCAGAGGTCTCTTCACAGTCCCCAAGTCCAGAACAGACTATGGGAGGCGCACAGTACTACATAGAGCCATGACTACATGGAACTCTATTCCACATCAAGTAACTGATGCAGCAGTAGAATCAGATTTAAAACAGATACAAATACACCTTATGGAACAGCGGGGACTGTGAAGAGACACACACATAGGTACAGACACACGCATACACACACATGGTGATATTGTTGTATGGTGGTGTTGAACATGTTGTGGATATGTGGTGGTGTAGGGATGTTATATGGTGCACTGTTTTATCTTTAGTTAATTCAGTACAAACATAGTTCCCTGTTTAATCTCTAGTTCATTCAGTACAAACATAGTTCCCTGTTTAATCTCTAGTTCATTCAGTACAAACATAGTTCCCTGTTTAATCTCTAGTTCATTCAGTACAAACATAGTTCCCTGTTTTATCTCTAGTTCATTCAGTACAAACATAGTTCCCTGTTTAATCTCTAGTTCATTCAGTACAAACATAGTTCCCTGTTTAATCTCTAGTTCATTCAGTACAAACATAGTTCCCTGTTTAATCTCTAGCTCATTCAGTACAAACATAGTTCCCTGTTTAATCTCTAGTTTATTCAGTACAAACATAGTTCCCTGTTTAATCTCTAGCTCATTCAGTACAAACATAGTTCCCTGTTTAATCTCTAGTTCATTCAGTACAAACATAGTTCCCTGTTTAATCTCTAGTTCATTCAGTACAAACATAGTTCCCTGTTTAATCTCTAGTTCATTCAGTACAAACATAGTTCCCTGTTTAATCTCTAGTTCATTCAGTACAAACATAGTTCCCTGTTTTATCTCTAGTTCATTCAGTACAAACATAGTTCCCTGTTTAATCTCTAGTTCATTCAGTACAAACATAGTTCCCTGTTTAATCTCTAGTTCATTCAGTACAAACATAGTTCCCTGTTTAATCTCTAGTTCATTCAGTACAAACATAGTTCCCTGTTTAATCTGTTGTTTTATATGTAATGTGGTGCTTTTGTGTGTTTGGACCCCAGGAAGAGTAGCTGTTGCCTTGGCAACAGCAAATGGGGATCCATAATACATACAAAGCCATGTCCACTGTACATTTTGCTGATCAATTCAACCCTTTTGTTAGTGTCATTGATATGGCCATTCGGTTGGTAAGCACTGACTGTACTATCTCTAGGGTCCTGTGGTGAAAGACTACTGTGCAACGTGTCGGGCAACAGCTGTCTTCCCGGGTCTGTATTCACAGTGTCTTCAGAGTAGGACTAGTGATCCAAGACACTTGTCAATGTAATCATTCGTTGTGATCTAAAAGACTAAACTGATCCTAAAATCAGTACTCCTACCGAGACGCTTTGTGAATACAGGCCCTGGTCTGTCTGCATACTGCCCTGGTCTGTCTGCATACTGCCCTGGTCTGTCTGCATGCTGCCCTGGTCTGTCTGCATGCTGCCCTGGTCTGTCTGCATGCTGCCCTGGTCTGTCTGCATGCTGCCCTGGTCTGTCTGCATACTGCCCTGGTCTGTCTGCATACTGCCCTGGTCTGTCTGCATGCTGCCCTGGTTTGTCTGCATGCTGCCCTGGTCTGTCTGCATACTGCCCTGGTCTGTCTGCATGCTGCCCTGGTCTGTCTGCGTACTGCCCTGGTCTGTCTGCGTGCTGCCCTGGTCTGTCTGCATGCTGCCCTGGTCTGTCTGCATGCTGCCCTGGTCTGTCTGCATGCTGCCCTGGTCTGTCTGCATACTGCCCTGGTCTGTCTGCGTGCTACCCTGGTCTGTCTGCGTGCTGCCCTGGTCTGTCTGCGTGCTGCCCTGGTCTGTCTGCATGCTGCCCTGGTCTGTCTGCATGCTGCCCTGGTCTGTCTGCATACTGCCCTGGTCTGTCTGCGTGCTGCCCTGGTCTGTCTGCGTACTGCCCTGGTCTGTCTGCATACTGCCCTGGTCGGTCTGCATACTGCCCTGGTCTGTCTGCATGCTGCCCTGGTCTGTCTGCATGCTTCCCTGGTCTGTCTGCGTGCTGCCCTGGTCTGTCTGCATACTGCCCTGGTCTGTCTGCGTACTGCCCTGGTCTGTCTGCATACTGCCCTGGTCTGTCTGCATGCTGCCCTGGTCTGTCTGCATGCTGCCCTGGTCTATCTGCATGCTGCCCTGGTCTGTCTGCATACTGCCCTGGTCTGTCTGCATGCTGCCCTGGTCTGTCTGCCTGCTGCCCTGGTCTGTCTGCATACTGCCCTGGTCTGTCTGCATGCTGCCCTGGTCTGTCTGCATGCTGCCCTGGTCTGTCTGCATACTGCCCTGGTCTATCTGCATACTGCTCTGGTCTGTCTGCGTGCTGCCCTGGTCTGTCTGCATGCTGCCCTGGTCTGTCTGCATACTGCCCTGGTCTGTCTGCATACTGCCCTGGTCTGTCTGCATACTGCCCTGGTCTGTCTGCATAGTGCTTTCTAGTGAATTAACTCCCTCTTCATCTGAAATGAAACAACACCAAACACATTCAAATGAATTAATCTAGTCACTCAGTAAGTTAATTAACTAAAGAAGAAGAATTATTCTAGTCAGTCGGTAACTTAATTAACTAAAGAAGAAGAATTATTCTAGTCAGTGTCACGTTCTGACCATAGTTCTTTTGGTTTTTCTTTGTTTTAGTGTGGTCAGGGCGTGAGTTGGGGTGGGCAGTCTATGTTTTCTGTTTCTATGTGGGGTTTCTTGTTTGGCCTGATATGGTTCTCAATCAGAGGCTAAAGAAGAAGAATTATTCTAGTCAGTCGGTAACTTAGTAACTAATGAAACACTAGTGTAATGTGAACATACTACTATACCTAAACAACACAGCCTGTGTGCAATGAAACCAAGAGAAGCATTTTTCTTGACAACTTTTTCATCAATAAACACATAGGGGAACGAAGTAGTTGGACAAAAAGTGTCCACAATAGTCAGTATTATAGCTAGGAAATATAGTTATTTTCCAGAAACCTAGCTACAGTCCACTTAGCTAGCTACGGTGGTGAACTAAGACTGATGCTGGGAGTTAGCTAACTTTCCCTCAGAAGTTTCAATCTAGCTAATCGCATTTTCATCAACTTTATTTTATTCAACCAGGAAAAGCCCATTGAGACCCAGAGTCTCTTTTTCAAGGGAGACCTGGCCAAGAAGGCAGCAACAATCAATACATTACATCATTAAAACATACAACAATACAATACAACATGATCCAGACTAAAAAAAGCATTTACACTCCTCTGTAACAGAGTCTCCCATCAATATTATAAATTAATTCAGTAACATATCTAGATGAAGTGGCCTGAACAAGTTTCTTTCTAGCCATAAGCGGGAAGCAAGCCTAATTACGAAAATAAAAATCAAATTTAAATTTGTATTTATTTCATTGTATTTAAGCTTTGTCACAATATTATCCACATTAACTTTAAAGGACAACTTGTCATCCAACCAAATACCTAGGTATTTATAGGATGACACAGTTTCAATGGATAAGCCACCAGATGTGACAACGCTAACCTTCTCTGGCTGAGTGTGCGACCTGGTAGAAGGTCATGAATTTAGTTTTTTTGTACATTCAAGACCAGTTTGAGACCATAAAGGTCTGAAAATCAGTCTGGAGCTCTTCAACAGCCTGGACCAGAGAAGGAGCACATGAATATATGACTGGATCATCTGCATGTACAGTGGCTTGCGAAATTATTCACCCCCCTTGACATTGTTCCTATTTTGTTGCCTTACAACCCAGAATTAAAATGGATTTTTTTGGATGTTTGCATCATTTGATTTACACAATATGCCCACCACTTTGAAGATGCAAAATATTTTTTATTGTGAAACAAACAAGAAACAAGACAAACTTGAGAGTGCATAACTATTCGCCCCCCAAAGTCAATACTTTGTAGAGCCACCTTATGCAGCAATTACAGCTGCAAGTCTATTGGGGTATGTCTCTATCAGCTTGGCACATCTAGCCACTGGGAGTTTTGCACATTGAAGGCAAAACTGCTCCAGCTCCATCAAGTTGGATGGGTTCCGCTGGTGTACAGCAATCTTTAAGTCATACCACAGATTCTCAATTGGATTGAGGTCTGGGCTTTGACTAGGCCATTCCAAGACATTTATATGTTTCCCCTTAAACCACTCAAGTGTTGGTTTAGCAGTATGCTTAGGGTCATTGTCCTGCTGGAAGGTGAACCTCTGTCCCAGTCTCAAATCTCTGGAAGACTGAAACAAATTTCCCTCAAGAATTTCCCTGTATTTAGCACCATCCATCATTCCTTCAATTCTGACCAGTTTCCCAGTCCCTGCCGATGAAAAACATCCCCACAGCATGATGCTGCCACCACCATGCTTCACTGTGGGGATTGTGTCCTCGGGGTGAAAAGAGGTGTTGGGTTTTCGCCAGACAAAGCGTTTTCCTTGATGGCCAAAAAGCTCAATTTTAGTCTCACCTGACCAGAGTACCTTCTTCCATATGTCTGGGGAGTCAAAAAGACATGCTTTTTGGTGGACACCAAATCGTGTTTGCTTATTTTTTTCTTTAAGCAATGTTTTTTTTCTGGCCACTCTTCCGTAAAGACCAGCTCTGTGGAGTGTACGGCTTAAAGTGGTTCTATGGACACATACTCCAATCTTCACTGTGGAGCTTTGCAGCTCCTTCAGGGTTATCTTTGGTCTCTTTGTTTCCTCTCTGATTAATGCCCTCCTTGCCTGGTCCGTGAGTTTTGGTGGGCGGCCCTCTCTTGGCAGGTTTGTTGTGGTGCTGTATTCGTTGAATTTTTTAATAATGGATTTAATGGGATGTTCAAAGTTTCTGCTATTTTTTTATAACCCAACCCTGACCTGTTTGGAGAGCTCCTTGGTCTTTATGGTGCCGCTTGCTTGGTGGTGCCCCTTGCTTAGTGGTGTTGCAGTCTCTGGGGCCTTTCATAACAGGTGTATATATACTGAGATCATGTGACAGATCATGTGACACTTAGATTGCACACAGGTGGACTTTATTTAACTAATTATGTGACTTCTGAAGGTAATTGGTGGCACCAGATCTTATTTAGGGGCTTCATAGCAAAGGGGGTGAATACATATACACGCACCACTTTTCAGTTTTAATTTTAATTATAATTATTTTTTTTTACTTAATTTTTTTAATTTCACTTCACCAATTTGGACTGTTTTGTGTTTGTCCATTACATGAAATCCAAATAAAAATCTATTTAAATTACAGGTTGTAATGCTACAAAATAGGAAAACCGCCAAGGAGGATGAATACTTTTGCAAGTCACTGTATCGGCTTTATCCTTCACTTCATTAGAATCCATCATTCCACTTCCACTGATTCTACATTTCTTCACAGGGGCATACTTATCACAAATCAACACACATTTCATATAAAAATAGTCCCAGGCAGTGTCAACATCGGGAATCAGACTTACTCTGTCAATAATATGGTACAGATCATGTAAGAACGCTCATCAAAGTGTTTGTCGGTCAGATGGATAGCTTAGCAAATATAGCGATTTGTTTTCCCCTGGCATGTAAAGCTGCCTGATACAGCTTGCCAGTTGATAGTAAAGTAGCATGAATAAGTCAGAAGCCAGCAATGCCACATTGATGCTTTTTACCACCACACATCATGGACACGTAAAAAGAGACCAATCACCTTCATGGACACGTATAAAGAGACCAATCACCTTCATGTACACGTTTAAAGAGACCAATCACCTTCATGTACACGTTTAAAGAGACCAATCCCCTTCATGTACACGTTTAAAGAGACCAATCCCCTTCATGTACACGTTTAAAGAGACCAATCACCTTCATGTACACGTTTAAAGAGATCAATCACCTTCATGTACACGTTTAAATAAAACCCTCTTAGGCCTCACTTCCCCCTATCTGAGATATCTACTGCAGCCCTCATCCTCCACGTACAACACCCGTTCTGCCAGTCACATTCTGTTAAAGGTCCCCAAAGCTCACACATCCCTGGGTCGCTCGTCTTTTCAGTTCGCTGCAGCTGGCGACTGGAACAAGCTGCAACAAACACTCAAACTGAACAGTTTTATCTCCATCTCTTCAGTCAAAGACTCAGTCATGGACACTCTTACTGACAGTTGTGGTGCTTTGTGTGATGTATTGTTGTCTCTACCTTCTTGCACCTTTGTGTTGTTGTCTGTGCCCAATAATGTTTGTACCATGTTGTTCCTGCTGCTATATTGTGTTGCTACCATGTGTTGTTGTCGTGGGTCACTCTTTTGTTGTGATGTGTGTTTTATCCTATATTTATAAATATATATATACAGTGGGGAGAACAAGTATTTGATACACTGCCGATTTTGCAGGTTTTCCTACTTACAAAGCATGTAGAGGTCTGTAATTTTTATCATAGGTACACTTCAACTGTGAGAGACGGAATCTAAAACAAAAATCCAGAAAATCACATTGTATGATTTTTAAATAATTAATTTGCATTTTATTGCATGACATAAGTATTTGATCACCTACCAACCAGTAAGAATTCCGGCTCTCACAGACCTGTTAGTTTTTCTTTAAGAAGCCCTCCTGTTCTCCACTCATTACCTGTATTAACTGCACCTGTTTGAACTCGTTACCTGTATAAAAGACACCTGTCCACACACAATCAAACAGATTCCAACCTCTCCACAATGGCCAAGACCAGAGAGCTGTGTAAGGACAACAGGGATAAAATTGTAGACCTGCACAAGGCTGGGATGGGCTACAGGACAATAGGCAAGCAGCTTGGTGAGAAGGAAACAACTGTTGGCGCAATTATTAGAAAATGGAAGAAGTTCAAGATGACGGTCAATCACCCTCGGTCTGGGGCTCCATGCAAGATTTCACCTCGTGGGGCATCAATGATCATGAGGAAGGTGAGGGATCAGCCCAGAACTACACGGCAGGACCTGGTCAATGACCTGAAGAGAGCTGGGACCACAGTCTCAAAGAAAACCATTAGTAACACACTACGCCGTCATGGATTAAAATCCTGCAGCGGACGCAAGGTCCCCCTGCTTAAGCCAGTGCATGTCCAGGCCTGTCTGAAGTTTGCCAATGACCATCTGGATGATCCAGAGGAGGAATGGGAGAAGGTCATGTGGTCTGATGAGACAAAAATAGAGCTTTTTGGTCTAACTCCACTCGCCGTGTTTGGAGGAAGAAGAAGTATGAGTACAACCCCAAGAACACCATCCCAACCGTGAAGCATGGAGGTGGAAACATCATTCTTTGGGGATGCTTTTCTGCAAAGGGGAGAGGACGACTGCACCGTATTGAGGGGAGGATGGATGGGGCCATGTATCGCGAGATCTTGGCCAACAACCTCCTTCCCTCAGTAAGAGCATTGAAGATGGGTCGTGGCTGGGTCTTCCAGCATGACAACGACACGAAGCACACAGCCATGGCAACTAAGGAGTGGCTCCGTAAGAAGCATCTCAAGGTCCTGGAGTGGCCTAGCCAGTCTCCAGACCTGAACCCAATAGAAAATCTTTGGAGGGAGCTGAAAGTCCGTATTGCCCAGCGACAGCCCCGAAACCTGAAGGATCTGGAGAAGATCTGTAGGGAGGAGTGGGCCAAAATCCCTGCTGCAGTGTGTGCAAACCTAGTCAAGAACTACAGGAAACGTATGATCTCTGTAATTGCAAACAAAGGTTTCTGTACCAAATATTAAGTTCTGCTTTTCTGATGTATCAAATACTTATGTCATGCAATAAAATGCAAATTAATTACTTAAAAATCATACAATGTGATTTTCTGGATTTTTGTTTTAGATTCCGTCTCTCATAGTTGAAGTGTACCTATGATAAAAATTACAGACCTCTACATGCTTTGTAAGTAGGAAAACCTGCAAAATCGGCAGTGTATCAAATACTTGTTCTCCCCACTGTATATATTTTTTTTATCCCAGCCCCCGTCCCCGCAGGAGGCCTTTTTCCTTTTGGTAGGCCGTCATTGTAGATAAGTATTTGTTCTTAATTGACTTGCCTAGTTAAATAAAGTTTAAATAAAATAAAAAATAAAATAGACTATCACCTTCATGTACATGTTAGATTCATTCTAGGACTTTTGGCCGAGGACCAATAGCCACTTGTTTGTAGAACCGGCGTCTTCTCTAGATGTTGACCCAGTCGGCTCCAGTCTTCTCCAGATGTTGACCCAGTCGGCTCCAGTCTTCTCCAGATGTTGACCCAGTCGGCTCCAGTCTTCTCTAGATGTTGACCCAGTCGGCTCCAGTCTTCTCTGGATGTTGACCCAGTCGGCTCCAGTCTTCTCTAGATGTTGACCCAGTCGGCTCCAGTCTTCTCCAGATGTTGACCCAGTCGGCTCCAGTCTTCTCTAGATGTTGACCCAGTCGGCTCCAGTCTTCTCCAGATGTTGTCCCCAGTCGGCTCCAGTCTTCTCTAGATGTTGACCCAGTCGGCTCCAGTCTTCTCTAGGTGTTGACCCAGTCGGCTCCAGTCTTCTCTAGATGTTGTCCCAGTCGGCTCCAGTCTTCTCCAGATGTTGCCCCAGTCGGCTCCAGTCTTCTCTAGATGTTGACCCAGTCGGCTCCAGTCTTCTCTAGATGTTGACCCAGTCAGCTCCAGTCTTCTCTAGATGTTGACCCAGTCGGCTCCAGTCTTCTCTAGATGTTGACCCAGTCGGCTGCAGTCTTCTCTGGATGTTGACCCAGTCGGCTCCAGTCTTCTCTAGATGTTGACCCAGTCGGCTCCAGTCTTCTCCAGATGTTGACCCAGTCGGCTCCAGTCTTCTCTAGATGTTGACCCAGTCGGCTCCAGTCTTCTCTAGGTGTTGACCCAGTCGGCTCCAGTCTTCTCTAGATGTTGTCCCAGTCGGCTCCAGTCTTCTCCAGATGTTGTCCCAGTCGGCTCCAGTCTTCTCTAGATGTTGACCCAGTCGGCTCCAGTCTTCTCTAGATGTTGACCCAGTCAGCTCCAGTCTTCTCTAGATGTTGACCCAGTCGGCTCCAGTCTTCTCTAGATGTTGACCCAGTCGGCTGCAGTCTTCTCTGGATGTTGACCCAGTCGGCTCCAGTCTTCTCTAGATGTTGACCCAGTCGGCTCCAGTCTTCTCCAGATGTTGACCCAGTCAGCTCCAGTCTTCTCTAGATGTTGACCCAGTCGGCTCCAGTCTTCTCCAGATGTTGACCCAGTCGGCTCCAGTCTTCTCCAGATGTTGTCCCAGTCGGCTCCAGTCTTCTCTAGATGTTGTCCCCAGTCGGCTCCAGTCTTCTCTAGATGTTGTCCCCAGTCGGCTCCAGTCTTCTCCAGATGTTGACCCAGTCGGCTCCAGTCTTTTCTAGATGTTGACCCAGTCGGCTCCAGTCTTCTCTAGATGTTGACCCAGTCGGCTCCAGTCTTCTCTAGATGTTGACCCAGTCGGCTCCAGTCTTCTCTAGATGTTGACCCATTCGGCTACAGTCTTCTCTAGATGTTGACCCATTCGGCTCCAGTCTTCTCTAGATGTTGACCCAGTCGGCTCCAGTCTTCTCTAGATGTTGACCCAGTCGGCTCCAGTCTTCTCTAGATGTTGACCCAGTCGGCTCCAGTCTTCTCTAGATGTTGACCCAGTCGGCTCCAGTCTTCTCTAGATGTTGACCCAGTCGGCTCCAGTCTTCTCTAGATGTTGACCCAGTCGGCTCCAGTCTTCTCTAGATGTTGACCCAGTCGGCTCCAGTCTTCTCCAGATGTTGACCCAGTCGGCTCCAGTCTTCTCTAGATGTTGACCCAGTCGGCTCCAGTCTTCTCCAGATGTTGTCCCCAGTCGGCTCCAGTCTTCTCTAGATGTTGACCCAGTCGGCTCCAGTCTTCTCTAGGTGTTGACCCAGTCGGCTCCAGTCTTCTCTAGATGTTGTCCCAGTCGGCTCCAGTCTTCTCCAGATGTTGTCCCAGTCGGCTCCAGTCTTCTCTAGATGTTGACCCAGTCGGCTCCAGTCTTCTCTAGATGTTGTCCCAGTCGGCTCCAGTCTTCTCTAGATGTTGACCCAGTCGGCTCCAGTCTTCTCCAGATGTTGTCCCAGTCGGCTCCAGTCTTCTCTAGATGTTGACCCAGTCGGCTCCAGTCTTCTCTAGATGTTGACCCAGTCGGCTCCAGTCTTCTCCAGATGTTGTCCCAGTCGGCTCCAGTCTTCTCTAGATGTTGACCCAGTCGGCTCCAGTCTTCTCTAGATGTTGACCCAGTCGGCTCCAGTCTTCTCTAGATGTTGACCCAGTCGGCTCCAGTCTTCTCCAGATGTTGTCCCAGTCGGCTCCAGTCTTCTCTAGATGTTGACCCAGTCGGCTCCAGTCTTCTCTAGATGTTGTTCCCAGTCGGCTCCAGTCTTCTCTAGATGTTGACCCAGTCGGCTCCAGTCTTCTCCAGATGTTGACCCAGTCGGCTCCAGTCTTCTCCAGATGTTGACCCAGTCGGCTCCAGTCTTCTCTAGATGTTGACCCAGTCGGCTCCAGTCTTCTCCAGATGTTGACCCAGTCGGCTCCAGTCTTCTCCAGATGTTGACCCAGTCGGCTCCAGTCTTCTCCAGATGTTGACCCAGTCGGCTCCAGTCTTCTCCAGATGTTGTCCCCAGTCGGCTCCAGTCTTCTCTAGATGTTGACCCAGTCGGCTCCAGTCTTCTCTAGGTGTTGACCCAGTCGGCTCCAGTCTTCTCTAGATGTTGTCCCAGTCGGCTCCAGTCTTCTCCAGATGTTGTCCCAGTCGGCTCCAGTCTTCTCTAGATGTTGACCCAGTCGGCTCCAGTCTTCTCTAGATGTTGACCCAGTCGGCTCCAGTCTTCTCCAGATGTTGTCCCAGTCGGCTCCAGTCTTCTCCAGATGTTGTCCCAGTCGGCTCCAGTCTTCTCTAGATGTTGACCCAGTCGGCTCCAGTCTTCTCCAGATGTTGTCCCAGTCGGCTCCAGTCTTCTCTAGATGTTGACCCAGTCGGCTCCAGTCTTCTCTAGATGTTGACCCAGTCGGCTCCAGTCTTCTCCAGATGTTGTCCCAGTCGGCTCCAGTCTTCTCTAGATGTTGACCCAGTCGGCTCCAGTCTTCTCTAGATGTTGTTCCCAGTCGGCTCCAGTCTTCTCTAGATGTTGACCCAGTCGGCTCCAGTCTTCTCTAGATGTTGACCCAGTCGGCTCCAGTCTTCTCCAGATGTTGACCCAGTCGGCTCCAGTCTTCTCTAGATGTTGACCCAGTCGGCTCCAGTCTTCTCCAGATGTTGACCCAGTCGGCTCCAGTCTTTTCTAGATGTTGCCCCAGTCGGCTCCAGTCTTCTCTAGATGTTGACCCCAGTCGGCTCCAGTCTTCTCCAGATGTTGCCCCAGTCGGCTCCAGTCTTCTCCAGATGTTGCCCCAGTCGGCTCCAGTCTTCTCTAGATGTTGACCCAGTCGGCTCCAGTCTTCTCTAGATGTTGACCCAGTCGGCTCCAGTCTTCTCTAGATGTTGACCCAGTCGGCTCCAGTCTTCTATAGATGTTGACCCAGTCGGCTCCAGTCTTCTCTAGATGTTGTCCCAGTCGGCTCCAGTCTTCTCTAGATTTTGTCCCCAGTCGGCTCCAGTCTTCTCTAGATGTTGACCCAGTCCGCTCCAGTCTTCTCTAGATGTTGACCCAGTCGGCTCCAGTCTTCTCTAGATGTTGACCCAGTCGGCTGCAGTCTTCTCCAGATGTTGACCCAGTCGGCTCCAGTCTTCTCCAGATGTTGACCCAGTCGGCTCCAGTCTTCTCCAGATGTTGACCCAGTCGGCTCCAGTCTTCTCTAGATGTTGACCCAGTCGGCTCCAGTCTTTTCCAGATGTTGACCCAGTCGGCTCCAGTCTTTTCCAGATGTTGACCCAGTCGGCTCCAGTCTTCTCTAGATGTTGACCCAGTCGGCTCCAGTCTTCTCCAGATGTTGACCCAGTCGGCTGCAGTCTTCTCCGGATGTTGACCCAGTCGGCTGCAGTCTTCTCCAGATGTTGACCCAGTCGGTTCCAGTCTTCTCCAGATGTTGACCCAGTCGGCTCCAGTCTTCTCTAGATGTTGACCCAGTCGGCTCCAGTCTTCTCCAGATGTTGTCCCAGTCGACTCCAGTCTTCTCTAGATGTTGACCCAGTCGGCTCCAGTCTTCTCTAGATGTTGACCCAGTCGGCTCCAGTCTTCTCTGGATGTTGTCCCAGTCGGCTCCAGTCTTCTCTAGATGTTGACCCAGTCGGCTCCAGTCTTCTCTAGATGTTGTTCCCAGTCGGCTCCAGTCTTCTCTAGATGTTGCCCCAGTCGGCTCCAGTCTTCTCTAGATGTTGACCCCAGTCGGCTCCAGTCTTCTCCAGATGTTGCCCCAGTCGGCTCCAGTCTTCTCCAGATGTTGCCCCAGTCGGCTCCAGTCTTCTCTAGATGTTGACCCAGTCGGCTCCAGTCTTCTCTAGATGTTGACCCAGTCGGCTCCAGTCTTCTCTAGATGTTGACCCAGTCGGCTCCAGTCTTCTCTAGATGTTGACCCAGTCGGCTCCAGTCTTCTCTAGATGTTGTCCCAGTCGGCTCCAGTCTTCTCTAGATTTTGTCCCCAGTCGGCTCCAGTCTTCTCTAGATGTTGACCCAGTCGGCTCCAGTCTTCTCTAGATGTTGACCCAGTCGGCTCCAGTCTTCTCTAGATGTTGACCCAGTCGGCTGCAGTCTTCTCTAGATGTTGACCCAGTCGGCTCCAGTCTTCTCCAGATGTTGACCCAGTCGGCTCCAGTCTTCTCCAGATGTTGACCCAGTCGGCTCCAGTCTTCTCTAGATGTTGACCCAGTCGGCTCCAGTCTTCTCTAGATGTTGACCCAGTCGGCTCCAGTCTTCTCCAGATGTTGACCCAGTCGGCTGCAGTCTTCTCCGGATGTTGACCCAGTCGGCTGCAGTCTTCTCCGGATGTTGACCCAGTCGGTTCCAGTCTTCTCCAGATGTTGACCCAGTCGGCTCCAGTCTTCTCTAGATGTTGACCCAGTCGGCTCCAGTCTTCTCTAGATGTTGTCCCAGTCGGCTCCAGTCTTCTCTAGATGTTGTCCCAGTCGGGTCCAGTCTTTTCTAGATGTTGACCCAGTCGGCTCCAGTCTTCTCTAGATGTTGACCCAGTCGGCTCCAGTCTTCTCTAGATGTTGACCCAGTCGGCTCCAGTCTTCTCTAGATGTTGACCCAGTCGGCTCCAGTCTTCTCCAGATGTTGACCCAGTCGGCTCCAGTCTTCTCTAGATGTTGATCCAGTCGGCTCCAGTCTTCTCCAGATGTTGTCCCCAGTCGGCTCCAGTCTTCTCTAGATGTTGACCCAGTCGGCTCCAGTCTTCTCTAGGTGTTTACCCAGTCGGCTCCAGTCTTCTCTAGATGTTGTCCCAGTCGGCTCCAGTCTTCTCCAGATGTTGTCCCAGTCGGCTCCAGTCTTCTCTAGATGTTGACCCAGTCGGCTCCAGTCTTCTCTAGATGTTGACCCAGTCGGCTCCAGTCTTCTCTAGATGTTGACCCAGTCGGCTCCAGTCTTCTCCAGATGTTGTCCCAGTCGGCTCCAGTCTTCTCTAGATGTTGACCCAGTCGGCTCCAGTCTTCTCTAGATGTTGACCCAGTCGGCTCCAGTCTTCTCTGGATGTTGACCCAGTCGGCTCCAGTCTTCACCTGAACCAACATCACTAGCTAAACCATAGGCTAAATCACTAGCTAAATCACTAGCTAAATCACAGGCTAAATCACCTGCTAAATCCCGGGCTAAATCCCAGGCTAAATCCCATGCTAAACCACAGGCTAAATCACAGGCTAAATCACAGGCTAAATCACAGGCTAAATCACAGGCTAAACCACAGGCTAAATCACAGGCTAACACACAGGCTAAATCACAGGCTAAATCACAGGCTAAATCACCTGCTAAATCCCGGGCTAAATCCCAGGCTAAATCCCATGCTAAACCACAGGCTAAACCACAGGCTAAATCACAGGCTAAATCACAGGCTAAATCACAGGCTAAACCACAGGCTAAATCACAGGCTAACACACAGGCTAAATCACAGGCTAAATCACAGGCTAAATCACAGGCTAAATCACAGGCTAAATCACAGGCTAAATCACAGGCTAAATCACTGGCTAAATCACAGGCTAAATCACAGGCTAAATCACCTGCTAAATCCCGGGCTAAATCACTGGCTAAACCACATGCTAAATCACAGGCTAAATCACATGCTAAATCACATGCTAATCACAGGCTATATCACATTCTAAATCACATGCTAAATCACTGGCTAAATCACAGGCTAAATCACATGCTAAATCACATGCTAATCACATGCTAAATCACATGCTAAATCACATGCTAAATCACATGCTAAATCACATGCTAAATCACATGCTAAATCATGCACTTGAGGCGGCGTGACTTACTAGCGCACGTACTTCACATTTCTTTAGCAGCCTGGGGTGTATATTCTATTCATATTTAACTGGCAACATGGCCTTTGTGTGTGTGTGTGTGTGTGTGTGTGTGTGTGTGTGTGTGTGTGTGTGTGTGTGTGTGTGTGTGTGTGTGTGTGTGTGTGTGTGTGTGTGTGTGTGTGTGTGTGTGTGTGTGTGTGTGTGTGTGTGTGTTTTTCCCCGATTGTAACCATGGCAACAGCAGCAGAGCAAATGTCAAAGAAGCAGGAAAGAGAACATTGTATTATTTGACGATGAGCTGGATCCTGGACTCACCATATCCTACTACGCCAGACCTCATCTTCATCTGCCTTCTTAACTGACTTGCCTATTCACATAAAGGTTCAATAAAAATAAAGAAATACTAATTATTATCAACATCTATAACCACGTCTCTACCAGACATAGAGGACTTGTCTCTCTGTCTCCCAGACCTAGAAGACTCGTCTCTCTGTCTCGCAGACCGAGAGGACTTGTCTCTCTGTCTCGCAGACCTGGAGGACTTGTCTCTGTCTACCAAACCTGGAGGACTTGTCTCTGTCTACCAGACCTGGAGGACTTGACTTTCTGTCTACCAGACCTGGAGGACTTGTCTCTCTGTCTACCAGACCTGGAGGACTTGTCTTTCTGTCTACCAGACCTGGAAGACTTTTCTTTCTGTCTCGCAGACCTGGAGGACTTGTCTCTCTGTCTACCAGACCTGGAGGACTTGTCTCTCTGTCTACCAGACCGAGAGGACTTGTCTCTCTGTCTACCAGACCGAGAGGACTTGTCTCTCTGTCTACCAGACCTGGAGGACTTGTCTCTCTGTCTACCAGACCGAGAGGACTTGTCTCTCTGTCTACCAGACCTGGAGGACTTGTCTCTCTGTCTGCCAGACCTAGAGAACTTGTCTCTCTGTCTACCAGACCTAGAGGACTTGTCTCTCTGTCTACCAGACCGAGAGGACTTGTCTCTCTGTCTCCCAGACCGAGAGGACTTGTCTCTCTGTCTACCAGACCTGGAGGACTTGTCTCCCAGACCTGGAGGACTTGTCTCTCTGTCTCCCAGACCTAGAGGACTTGTCTCTCTGTCTGCCAGACCTAGAGAACTTGTCTCTCTGTCTACCAGACCTAGAGGACTTGTCTCTCTGTCTACCAGACCGAGAGGACTTGTCTCTCTGTCTCCCAGACCGAGAGGACTTGTCTCTCTGTCTACCAGACCTGGAGGACTTGTCTCCCAGACCTGGAGGACTTGTCTCTCTGTCTCCCAGACCTAGAGGACTTGTCTCTCTGTCTACCAGACCTGGAGGACTTGTCTCTCTGTCTACCAGACCTGGAGGACTTGTCTCTCTGTCTACCAGACCTGGAGGACTTGTCTCTCTGTCTACCAGACCTAGAGGACTTGTCTCTCTGTCTCCCAGACCTAGAGGACTTGTCTCTCTGTCTCCCAGACCTAGAGGACTCGTCTCTCTGTCTCCCAGACTTAGAGGACTCGTCTCTCTGTCTCCCAGACCTAGAGGACTCGTCTCTCAGTCTCGCAGACCGAGAGGACTTGTCTCTCTGTCTCGCAGACCTGGAGGACTTGTCTCTCTGTCTCGCAGACCTGGAGGACTTGTCTCTGTCTACCAAACCTGGAGGACTTGTCTCTGTCTACCAGACCTGGAGGACTTGTCTTTCTGTCTACCAGACCTGGAGGACTTGTCTTTCTGTCTACCAGACCTGGAGGACTTGTCTCTCTGTCTACCAGACCTGGAGGACTTGTCTTTCTGTCTACCAGACCTGGAAGACTTTTCTTTCTGTCTCGCAGACCTGGAGGACTTGTCTCTCTGTCTACCAGACCTGGAGGACTTGTCTCTCTGTCTACCAGACCGAGAGGACTTGGCTCTCTGTCTACCAGACCGAGAGGACTTGTCTCTCTGTCTACCAGACCTGGAGGACTTGTCTCTCTGTCTACCAGACCGAGAGGACTTGGCTCTCTGTCTACCAGACCGAGAGGACTTGTCTCTCTGTCTACCAGACCGAGAGGACTTGTCTCTCTGTCTACCAGACCTGGAGGACTTGTCTCTCTGTCTACCAGACCTGGAGGACTTGTCTCTCTGTCTACCAGACCTGGAGGACTTGTCTCTCTGTCTGCCAGACCTAGAGGACTAGTCTCTCTGTCTACCAGACCGAGAGGACTTGTCTCTCTGTCTACCAGACCGAGAGGACTTGTCTCTCTGTCTACCAGACCTGGAGGACTTGTCTCTCTGTCTACCAGACCTGGAGGACTTGTCTCCCAGACCTGGAGGACTTGTCTCTCTGTCTCCCAGACCTAGAGGACTTGTCTCTCTGTCTACCAGACCTGGAGGACTTGTTTCTCTGTCTACCAGACCTGGAGGACTTGTTTCTCTGTCTACCAGACCTGGAGGACTTGTCTCTCTGTCTACCAGACCTGGAGGACTTGTCTCTCTGTCTACCAGACCTAGAGGACTTGTCTCTCTGTCTACCAGACCGAGAGGACTTGTCTCTCTGTCTCCCAGACCTAGAGGACTTGTCTCTCTGTCTCCCAGACCGAGAGGACTTGTCTCTCTGTCTACCAGACCGAGAGGACTTGTCTCTCTGTCTACCAGACCTGGAGGACTTGTCTCTCTGTCTACCAGACCTGGAGGACTTGTCTCTCTGTCTACCAGACCGAGAGGACTTGTCTCTCTGTCTACCAGACCGAGAGGACTTGTCTCTCTGTCTACCAGACCTGGAGGACTTGTCTCTCTGTCTACCAGACCTGGAGGACTTGTCTCTCTGTCTCGCAGACCTGGAGGACTTGTCTCTGTCTGCCAGACCTAGAGAACTTGTCTCTGTCTACCAGACCTGGAGGACTTGTCTTTCTGTCTACCAGACCTGGAGGACTTGTCTCTCTGTCTACCAGACCTGGAGGACTTGTCTTTCTGTCTACCAGACCTGGAAGACTTTTCTTTCTGTCTCGCAGACCTGGAGGACTTGTCTCTCTGTCTACCAGACCTGGAGGACTTGTTTCTCTGTCTACCAGACCTGGAGGACTTGTCTCTCTGTCTACCAGACCTGGAGGACTTGTCTCTCTGTCTACCAGACCTAGAGGACTTGTCTCTCTGTCTACCAGACCGAGAGGACTTGTCTCTCAGACCTAGAGGACTTGTCTCTCTGTCTCCCAGACCTAGAGGACTTGTCTCTCTGTCTCCCAGACCGAGAGGACTTGTCTCTCTGTCTCCCAGACCTAGAGGACTTGTCTCTCTGTCTCGCAGACCTGGAGGACTTGTCTCTCTGTCTACCAGACCGAGAGGACTTGTCTCTCTGTCTACCAGACCGAGAGGACTTGTCTCTCTGTCTACCAGACCTAGAGACCTTGTCTCTCTGTCTACCAGACCTGGAGGACTTGTCTCTCTGTCTACCAGACCTGGAGGACTTGTCTCTCTGTCTACCAGACCTGGAGGACTTGTCTCTCTGTCTACCAGACCTGGAGGACTTGTCTCTCTGTCTACCAGACCTGGAGGACTTGTGTCTCTGTCTACCAGACCTGGAGGACTTGTGTCTCTGTCTACCAGACCTGGAGGACTTGTGTCTCTGTCTACCAGACCTGGAGGACTTGTCTCTCTGTCTACCAGACCTGGAGGACTTGTCTCTCTGTCTACCAGACCGGGAGGACTTGTCTCTCTGTCTACCAGACCGAGAGGACTTGTCTCTCTGTCTACCAGACCGAGAGGACTTGTCTCTCTGTCTACCAGACCGAGAGGACTTGTCTCTCTGTCTACCAGACCGAGAGGACTTGTCTCTCTGTCTACCAGACCGAGAGGACTTGTCTCTCTGTCTACCAGACCTGGAGGACTTGTCTCTCTGTCTCCCAGACCTAGAGGACTTGCCTCTCTGTCTCCCAGACCTAGAGGACTTGCCTCTCTGTCTACCAGACCTAGAGACCTTGTCTCTCTGTCTCCCAGACCTAGGGACCTTGTCTCTCTGTCTACCAGACCTGGAGGACTTGTCTCTCTGTCTCCCAGACCGAGAGGACTTGTCTCTCTGTCTACCAGACCTGGAGGACTTGTCTCTCTGTCTCCCAGACCGAGAGGACTTGTCTCTCTGTCTACCAGACCGAGAGGACTTGTCTCTCTGTCTACCAGACCGAGAGGACTTGTCTCTCTGTCTACCAGACCTAGAGGACTTGTCTCTCTGTCTACCAGACCTAGAGGACTTGTCTCTCTGTCTACCAGACCTAGAGGACTTGTCTCTCTGTCTACCAGACCTAGAGGACTTGTCTCTCTGTCTACCAGACCTAGAGGACTTGTCTCTCTGTCTCCCAGACCTAGAGGACTTGTCTCTCTGTCTCCCAGACCTAGAGGACTTGTCTCTCTGTCTCCCAGACCTAGAGGACTTGTCTCTCTGTCTCCCAGACCTAGAGGACTTGTCTCTCTGTCTCCCAGACCTAGAGGACTTGTCTCTCTGTCTCTCTGTCTACCAGACCGAGAGGACTTGTCTCTCTGTCTCCCAGACCTAGAGGACTTGTCTCTCTGTCTCCCAGACCTAGAGGACTTGTCTCGACACCATAGTACACAGCGTGGCTGATTCCACTTAATCATTACATTTTCTCTGAACTTACCTCACTTTATTTTTCTGGATTTGCACTTTGACGTGTTACACCCCCCAGCCTGTCTCACTGTAACTCTCCAACCATACTGTATACCACACACACACACACACACACACACACACACACACACACACACACACACACACACACACACACACACACACACACACACACACCACACACACACCACACACACACACAGCTACTCATCCATACTGTAAACTAGTGATATCCAGCTGTTTCCTCATTACATACTAGAGGAGGCTGGTGGGAGGAGCTATAGGAGGACGGAGTCTTTTGATTGGCTAGGGTATCAAAACACATTAAAACGTATGGAAACCACGTTTGACTCCGTTCCATGTATTCCATTCCAGCCATTCCAATGAGCCCTTCCTATATCTCCTCTCACCAGCCTCCTCTGTTACATACGATAATATGACATGGATGTAAACTGTCATATAATGTGAATTTTACAACTTGATGTTTGTCACCGAAACCTGTACATTTATGTTCATTTATGTTCAACAATTATTCCAATGGAGTAAAAGATCCCGTTGAAAATGTATAGAGAAACAGGTTAATTAGCCATCAGATGTCGTAACCATGGTTATTGTACAGGACTCCAGGTGGTCAGTTCAGCCAACCAGGTGAGAGACAATAGTTCCCCTGAGGTCAGGGACATGACAGTCACATGTTCTGGTGATGTGGTGTGTGAGAAGAACAGTTAGATGACTTACACACACACGACACACACACACACACACACACACACACACACACACACACACACACACACACACACACACACACAGTTTGGTAATTTATTGACGTACAGGAAGAGAGCAGATCTATACCCTGGCAGACTAGTAATTATAATTCATTATGTAGCAACACAGATCCTCCTCCAAAATACACCTCAGTTGTTCATTGACACCCATAGATTCTAATACAGGTGTTGGATCTTAATTTGACCTATATTGCCACAGCAAAAATAATCCTGGAGCAACAAGATTTTTGAAGGTTTAGTCCAAAATGTTACTTGATCGGTTGGGGAGTATCACGTTCTGACCTTAGTTCCTTTGTTATGTCTTTATTTTAGTTTGGTCAGGGCGTGAGTTGGGGTGGGCATTCTGTTGTTTTTTCTATGTTTTGTTCTGTTGTTCTATTTCTATGTGTTTGGCCTAGTATGGTTCTCAATCAGAGGCAGGTGTCAGTCGTTGTCTCTGATTGGGAGCCATATTTAGGTAGCCTGTTTTTCATTGTGTTTTGTGGGTGATTATTTTCTGTTCTGTGTTTTGGTTTCACCGTACAGGAGTGTTCGTTTGTCAGTTTATTGTTTTTGTTCAGTGTTCATTATTCGTATTAAAACAATATGGACACTTACCACGCTGCGCATTGGTCCTCCTCTTCTTCCAACCACGACGAGCGTTACAGGGAGGCTATTAGCTGGCCAAAAGTAGGCTACATGAACAGGTCAATACTGTTAATATAACCGTGTGTTACACTCAGAGAATTTGATTTAGTTATTTGAGGTTCTATATAGAACCTTTTGGTTCTTTGAAACGAGATTATAGAATCCTTAACTAAAAAAAGGTTTTACATACTGCAGATACGCAGTGGGTACTATCCCTCCCCCAGAGTGGAATGGTGATTTTCAATCAACAGCTAACAAAAGATAACCCAGTCACATCAAACTGGGGAATGACAGCTAACATTCCCTTTGAATGTTGTTTTTTAGCTGTTTCCACATTGACATCCATATTAATGATGCTGCTGCATGATTTCGCCTGGTCAGAAAAATGGCGTCAGGGTTGGCGGAGTGTGCTAAAGGGGTGAGTAAAACAAAATTAGGGAGGAGGCTTCTACATGCATGAAACCAAGGCTTTTACGGTTACAGAAGTCAACAAATGAGAGCGCCTGGGGTATAGGTGTGATGCTGGGGATACAGGGCCTGGGTTAACCTCTACATCACCAGAGGAACAGAAGTGGAGTAGGATAAGGGTACGGCTAAAGGCTACAAGAACTGGTCGTCTAGTGCGTTGGGAACAGAGAATAAAAAGGAGCAGATTTCTGGGCGTGGTAGAATATATTCAGGGCATAATGTACAGACAATGTCATGGTAGGGTGTGAGTACAGTGGAGGTAAACCTAGGCATTGAGTGACGATAAGAGAGGTTGCATCTCTGGAGGCACTAGTTATGCTGGGTGAGGTCACCGCATGTGTGGGAGGTGGGACAAAAGAGCTCTCTGAGGTATGTTGAATGGGGCTAGATAAATAAAACAATGATAACTACCCTAAACAACGGTATACAAGGCCTACTGACATTAGAGAGAGACATAAAGCGAGGCATAAAGCAATCACAGGTGTTGATTGGGAGAGCTAGCTAAGAGAACAACAGCTAAACAGCTAAGACAACAATAACAGGTAAAATGGCGATGAATGGGCAGAGAGGGTCAGTTAACTACACACAGGGCCTGAGTTCGAGTTTTGGGTCGACAGATAAACAAAATAAACAAAGTGGAGTACTGTGATTATTAATGAAGAGTCCAGCAGGCATCAGCTATGTAGCCAGGTGATCATAGGGTCCAGTGAACAGCAATAGATGAAACAGGGAAGCCGTTACTACGCTAGCAAGCGGGAGACACAGCGTTCATAAAGTTAGCAGGCCGGGGCTAGCAGAAGCTTCTTCACCGACGTCCGACAAAGGCCGGTTGAGGACACATCGGACGGAATTACGTCGGCAGACCAGTCGGGATGGATCGGCGGGGCTCCGTGTCGACAAAGGGTCCAGGCCAATTGGCAAAAGAGGTATTGTAGCTGGAGTAATTTTGTTTGCTAGCCGGGAGATGGGCCTGGATCACAGACTAGCTTCGGGGCTGGGCCACTCGGTAGCAGCTAGCTAGCTGCAATGATCTGGAGTAATGGTGCAGTAATGGAGTCATCTGGAGTAATTTCAATGAACAGGTGTGCCTTGTTAAAAATTCATTTGTGGAATTTCTTTCCTTCTGAATGCATTTGAGACAATCAGTTGTCTTGTGACATGGTAGGGGTGGTATACAGAAGATAGCTCTATTTGGTAAAAGACCAAGTCCATATTATGGCAAGAACAGCTCAAATAAGCAAAAAGAAATGACAGTCCATCGTTACTTTAAGGCCGCTTTACCACTCTTGGGTAGCGGAATTACTTTGGCTTCCCTCCAGGCCTGAGGACAAACACCTTCCTCTCGTCTCAGATTAAAGATATGACAGACAGGAGTGGCTATAGAGCCAGATTAAAGATATGACAGACAGGAGTGGCTATAGAGTCAGATTAAAGATATGACAGATAGGAGTGGCTATAGAGTCAGATTAAAGATATGACAGATAGGAGTGGCTATAGAGTCAGATTAAAGATATGACAGATAGGAGTGGCTATAGAGTCAGATTAAAGATATGACAGACAGGAGTGGCTATAGAGTCAGATTAACGATATGACAGACAGGAGTGGCTATAGACTCAGATTAAAGATATGACAGATAGGAGTGGCTATAGACTCAGATTAAAGATATGACAGATAGGAGTGGCTATAGAGTCAGATTAAAGATATGACAGATAGGAGTGGCTATAGAGTCAGATTAAAGATATGACAGATAGGAGTGGCTATAGAGTCAGCCACCATCCTCAGTAGCTTTCCATCTAAATTGTCAATGCCAGGAGGTTTGTCATTATTGATCGATAACAATAATTTTTCCACCTCTCCCACACTAACTTTATGAAATACAAAATTACATTGCTTTTCTTTCATTATTAGTTATTTTATGCTTGAATATGATGACTCACTGTTTGTTGTGGGCATTTCCTGCCTAAGTTTGACCACTTTGACAATAAAATAATCATTAAAATAATTGGCAACATCAAATGGTTTTGTGATGAATAAGTAATCTGATTCGATGAAAGATGGAGTTGAATTTGTCTTTCTGCCCATAATTTAATTTAAAGTACCCCACGTTTGTTTGCCATCATTCTTTATATCATTGATCTTGGCTTCAGAACATGAGTAATATATATTATCTATAATAAAACCAACCGTTCTAAATGCTAAGTGGTAATCGGACGTCTTATTCAAACTCAGCTAGCAGGCTTATCCTGATGTTTGTTCTTACTCATATTTAATTGTCTTAAACCAAAAGAGTTTATCAGCATTGTTTTTAAATGCCACGTCAGATCAAATAAAATGTTATATTTGTCACATCTTTTAAATACAACTGACTTTACTGTGAAATGATGAGCCCTTCCCAACAGTGCAGAGTTTGAAAATAATAATCAAATTAAAATACAGGAAGTACCAGTACCAGATCAATGTGGAGCTATATACAGGAAGTACCAGATCATTGTGGAGCTATATACAGGAAGTACCAGATCAATGTGGAGCTATATACAGGGAGTACCAATACCAGATCAATGTGGAGTTATATACAGGAAGTACCAGATCAATGTGGAGCTATATACAGGAAGTACCAGATCAATGTGGAGCTATATACAGGAAGTACCAGATCAATGTGGAGCTATATACAGGAAGTACCAGATCAATGTGGAGCTACATACAGGAAGTACCAGATCAATGTGGAGCTATATACAGGAAGTACCAGATCAATGTGGAGCTATATACAGGAAGTACCAGATCAATGTGGAGCTATATACAGGGAGTACCAGATCAATGTGGAGCTATATACAGGAAGTACCAGATCAATGTGGAGCTATATACAGGAAGTACCAGATCAATGTGGAGCTATATACAGGAAGTACCAGATCAATGTGGAGCTACATACAGGAAGTACCAGATCAATGTGGAGCTATATACAGGAAGTACCAGATCAATGTGGAGCTATATACAGGAAGTACCAGATCAATGTGGAGCTATATACAGGAAGTACCAGATCAATGTGGAGCTATATACAGGAAGTACCAGATCAATGTGGAGCTATATACAGGAAGTACCAGATCAATGTGGAGCTATATACAGGAAGTACCAGATCAATGTGGAGCTACAGTGAGTTCGGAAAGTATTCAGACCCCTTTTTCCATATTTTGTTATATTACAGAATTATTCAAAAATTGATTAAATACAACATTTCCCTCAACAATACCCCATAATGACTCAATACCCCACAATGACACAATACCCCATAATGACTCAATACCCCATAATGACACAATACCCCATAATGACTCAATACCCCATAATGACTCAATACCCCATAATGACTCAATACCCCATAATGATAGAATACCCCATAATGACTCAATACCCCATAATGACTCAATACCCCATAATGACTCAATACCCCACAATGACTCAATACCCCATAATGACTCAATACCCCATAATGACTCAATACCCCACAATGACTCAATACCCCACAATGACTCAATACCCCACAATGACTCAATACCCCATAATGACTCAATACCCCACAATGACTCAATACCCCATAATGACTCAATACCCCACAATGACACAATACCCCACAATGACACAATACCCCATAATGACTCAATACCCCACAATGACTCAATACCCCACAATGACTCAATACCCCACAATGACTCAATACCTCATAATGACTCAATACCCCACAATGACACAATACCCCACAATGACTCAATACCCCACAATGACTCAATACCCCACAATGACTCACTACCCCTTCATGACTCAATACAACATCATGACACAATACCCCATAATGACACAATACCCCATAATGACTCAATACCCCATAATGACTCAATACCCCATAATGACTCAATACCCCATAATGACTCAATACCCCATAATGACACAACACCCTATAATGACTCAATACCCCATAATGACTCAATACCCCATAATGACACAATACCCCACAATGACTCAATACCCCACAATGACTCAATACCCCACAATGACTCAATACCCCATAATGGCTCAATACCCCACAATGACACAATACCCCACAATGACTCAATACCCCATAATGACTCAATACCTCATAATGACACAATACCCCATAATGACTCAATACCCCATAATGACTCAATACCCCATAATGACTCAATACCCCATAATGACACAATACCCCATAATGACTCAATACCCCATAATGACTCAATACCCCATAATGACACAATACCCCATAATGACTCAATACCCCATAATGACTCAATACCCCATAATGACTCAATACCCCATAATGACTCAATACCCCACAATGACACAATACTCCATAATGACTCAATACCCCATAATGACTCAATACCCCATAATGACTCAATACCCCATAATGACTCAATACCCCATAATGACTCAATACCCCATAATGACTCAATACCCCATAATGACTCACTACCCCTTCATGACTCACTACCCCTTCATGACTCAATACAACATCATGACACAATACCCCATAATGACACAATACCCCATAATGACTCAATACCCCATAATGACTCAATACCCCATAATGACTCAATACCCCATAATGACTCAATACCCCATAATGACAAATAGAAAACAGGTTTATAGAAATGTTTGCAAATTTATAAACAATAAAAAACAGATACCTTATTTACATAAGTATTCAGACCCCTTTGCTATGAGACTCGAAATTGAGCTCAGGTTCATCCTGTTTCCATTGATCATCCTTGAGATGTTTCTACAACTTGATTGGAGTCCACCTGTGGTAAATTCAATTGATTGGACATGATTTGGAAAGGCACACACGTGTCTATATAAGGTCCCACAGTTGACAGCGCATGTCAGAGTAAAAACCAAGCCATGAGGTTGAAGGAATTGTCCGTAGAGCTCCGAGACAGGATTGTGTCGAGGCACAGATCTGGGGAAGGGTACAAAAACATTTCAGCAGCATTGAAGGTCCCCAAGAACACAGTGGCCTCCATCATTCTAAAATGGAAGAAGTTTGAAACCACCAAGACTCTTCCTAGAGCTGGCCGCCCGGCCAAACTGAGCAATCGGGGGAGAAGGGCCTTGGTCAGGGAGGTGACCAAGAACCCGTTGGTCACTCTGACAGAGCTCCAGAGTTCCTATGTGGAGATGGGTGAACCTTCCAGAAGGACAACCATCTCTGCAGCACTACACTAATCCGGCCTTTATGGTAGAGTGGCCAGACGGAAGCCACTCCTCAGTAAAAGGCACATGACAGCCTGCTTGGAGTTTGCCAAAAGGCACCTAAAGGACTCTCAGACCATAAGAAACAAGATTCTCTGGTCTGATGAAACCAAGATTGAACTCTTTGGCCGCAAGTGGCTACAGTACAATTCTCTGAATGTCCTTGAATGGCCCATCCAGAGCCCGGACTGGAACCCGATCGAACATCTCTAGAGAGACCTGAAAATAGCTGTGCAGCGACGCTCCCATTCCAACTTGACAGAGCTTGAGAGGATCAACAGAGAGGAATAGGATAAACTCCCAAAACACAGGTTTGCCAAGCTTGTTGTGTCATAACAGCATCGAGTCTTCTTGGGTAATCGCTGCCAAAGGTTCTTCAACAAAGTACTGAGTAAAGGGACTGAATACTGATGTCAATGTGATATTTCAGTTGTTGTTATTTTACACATTTTACACATTTGCAAACATTTCATTATGGGGTATTGTGTGTAAATTTAACAATTTAATAGAATAAGGCTGCAACGTAACAACATTTTGAAAAAGTCAAGGGGTCTGAATACTTTCCGAATGCACTGTACATGTAAACAGGAGGAATAGTGGCCAGTAGCAGGATAGTATATAGGACAGTATATGTAGTGTATGTACATGAAGGCAGGGTAAAGTGACTAGGCATCAGGATAGATAATAATAAGGTATTTGAGGTAGATATGTACATGAAGGAGGGTAAAGTGACTAGACATCAGGATAGATAATAATAAGGTATTTGAGGTAGATATGTACATGAAGGAGGGTAAAGTGACTAGGCATCAGGATAGATAATAATGAGGTATTTGAGGTAGATATGTACATGAAGGCAGGGTAAAGTGACTAGGCATCAGGATAGATAATAATAAGGTATTTGAGGTAGATATGTACATGAAGGCAGGGTAAAGTGACTAGACATCAGGATAGATAATAATAAGGTATTTGAGGTAGATATGTACATGAAGGCAGGGTAAAGTGACTAGACATCAGGATAGATAATAATAAGGTATTTGAGGTAGATATGTACATGAAGGAGGGTAAAGTGACTAGGCATCAGGATAGATAATAATGAGGTATTTGAGGTAGATATGTACATGAAGGCAGGGTAAAGTGACTAGGCATCAGGATAGATAATAATGAGGTATTTGAGGTAGATATGTACATGAAGGCAGGGTAAAGTGACTAGACATCAGGATAGATAATAATGAGGTATTTGAGGTAGATATGTACATGAAGGCAGGGTAAAGTGACTAGACATCAGGATAGATAATAATAAGGTATTTGAGGTAGATATGTACATGAAGGAGGGTAAAGTGACTAGACATCAGGATAGATAATAATAAGGTATTTGAGGTAGATATGTACATGAAGGAGGGTAAAGTGACTAGGCATCAGGATAGATAATAATGAGGTATTTGAGGTAGATATGTACATGAAGGCAGGGTAAAGTGACTAGGCATCAGGATAGATAATAATGAGGTATTTGAGGTAGATATGTACATGAAGGCAGGGTAAAGTGACTAGACATCAGGATAGATAATAATGAGGTATTTGAGGTAGATATGTACATGAAGGCAGGGTAAAGTGACTAGACATCAGGATAGATAATAATAAGGTATTTGAGGTAGATATGTACATGAAGGCAGGGTAAAGTGACTAGACATCAGGATAGATAATAATGAGGTATTTGAGGTAGATATGTACATGAAGGCAGGGTAAAGTGACTAGACATCAGGATAGATAATAATAAGGTATTTGAGGTAGATATGTACATGAAGGCAGGGTAAAGCGACTAGGCATCAGGATAGATAATAATAAGGTATTTGAGGTAGATATGTACATGAAGGAGGGTAAAGTGACCAGACATCAGGATAGATAATAATGAGGTATTTGAGGTAGATATGTACATGAAGGAGGGTAAAGTGACTAGGCATCAGGATAGATAATAATAAGGTATTTGAGGTAGATATGTACATGAAGGCAGGGTAAAGTGACTAGACATCAGGATAGATAATAATGAGGTATTTGAGGTAGATATGTACATGAAGGCAGGGTAAAGTGACTAGGCATCAGGATAGATAATAATGAGGTATTTGAGGTAGATATGTACATGAAGGAGGGTAAAGTGACCAGACATCAGGATAGATAATAATGAGGTATTTGAGGTAGATATGTACATGAAGGAGGGTAAAGTGACTAGACATCAGGATAGATAATAATGAGGTATTTGAGGTAGATATGTACATGAAGGCAGGGTAAAGTGACTAGACATCAGGATAGATAATAATAAGGTATTTGAGGTAGATATGTACATGAAGGAGGGTAAAGTGACTAGGCATCAGGATAGATAATAATGAGGTATTTGAGGTAGATATGTACATGAAGGAGGGTAAAGTGACTAGACATCAGGATAGATAATAATGAGGTATTTGAGGTAGATATGTACATGAAGGAGGGTAAAGTGACTAGACATCAGGATAGATAATAATGAGGTATTTGAGGTAGATATGTACATGAAGGTGGGTAAAGTGACTAGGCATCAGGATAGATAATAATGAGGTATTTGAGGTAGATATGTACATGAAGGGATGACATCAACCAAAAAACGTCTTCTGGAACACACTGGGATCTAAAACCTCCAGGGGACCATGACAACGGTCTTGACCAACCGACAACTAGACAAAACCTCCAGGGGACCATGACAACGGTCTTGACCAACCGACAACTAGACAAAACCTCCAGGGGACCATGACAACGGTCTTGACCAACCGACAACTAGACAAAACCTCCAGGGGACCATGACAACGGTCCTGACCAACCGACAACTAGACAAAACCTCCAGGGGACCATGACAACGGTCCTGACCAACCGACAACAAAACAAAACCTCCAGGGGACCATGACAACGGTCCTGACCAACCGACAACTAGACAAAACCTCCAGGGGACCATGACAACGGTCCTGACCAACCGACAACTAGACAAAACCTCCAGGGGACCATGACAACGGTCCTGACCAACCGACAACAAAACAAAACCTCCAGGGGACCATGACAACGGTCCTGACCAACCGACAACTAGACAAAACCTCCAGGGGACCATGACAACGGTCCTGACCAACCGACAACTAGACAAAACCTCCAGGGGACCATGACAACGGTCCTGACCAACCGACAACTAGACAAAACCTCCAGGGGACCATGACAACGGTCTTGACCAACCGACAACTAGACAAAACCTCCAGGGGACCATGACAACGGTCTTGACCAACCGACAACTAGACAAAACCTCCAGGGGACCATGACAACGGTCTTGACCAACCGACAACTAGACAAAACCTCCAGGGGACCATGACAACGGTCTCTGTTTTAAACATCCTTGGACACAGAAAGCTTCTTACAACGTTCACATGAAACGTGTCTAGAACATGAATATCTTATATTCTGAGAACATGGCAACCATGGTTTGTGTATTTTTTTTAAATATGTTTTATTTTAAATGTAACCTTTATTTAACTAGGCAAGTCAGCTAAAGAACAAATTCAAATTTATAATGACGGTCTACCCCCGGCCTACCCCCGGCCGAACCTGGACGACGCTGGGCCAATTGTTCGCAGCCCCATGGGACTCCCAATCACAGCCGGATGTGATACAGTGTTAAGAGCGTTGGGCCAGTAACCGAAAGGTTGCTGGTTCGAATCCCTCAGCCGACTAGGTGAAAAATCTGTAGATGTGCCCTTGAACAAGCCATTAACCCTAATTGCCCCTGTAAGTTACTAAGGATAAGAGCATTTGCTAAATGACTAAAATGTAAAATTGTTTCTTGGAAACCGTCCTTGTATATCACTGGAACGTTCCTATTAAAGCGCAAGGTAATGAGACTTTTAAGGGAACGTTCTCTAAAGTTGTGGGAACAATTGTTGTTATCTAAGTATGACTGAGTCCCTGCCTGTCTGTGTTGCATACTGTAGTGATCCTGGGACATCGCCATGGCTGTAGGCTGGGTTGACATCTAGCTGACGTGCCACTGTCCTGCTAACCTAATGTGGGGCACAGAAAAACAGCCAGGAGAGACAGCAGGAAGGAGGGCTCTGATACAAGCATCAAGCAGAATGGAGAGGAGAGACAGGAGGAAGTAGGGCTCTGATACAAGCATCAAGCAGAATGGAGAGGAGAGACAGCAGGAAGTAGGGCTCTGATACAAGCATCAAGCAGAACGGAGAGGAGAGACAGGAGGAAGTAGGGCTCTGATACAAGCATCAAGCAGAATGGAGAGGAGAGACAGGAGGAAGTAGGGCTCTGATACAAGCATCAAGCAGAATGGAGAGGAGAGACAGCAGGAAGTAGGGCTCTGATACAAGCATCAAGCAGAACGGAGAGGAGAGACAGGAGGAAGGAAGGCTCTGATACAAGCATCAAGCAGAACGGAGAGGAGAGACAGGAGGAAGGAAGGCTCTGATACAAGCATCAAGCAGAACGGAGAGGAGAGACAGGAGGAAGGAAGGCTCTGATACAAGCATCAAGCAGAACGGAGAGGAGAGACAGCAGGAAGTAGGGCTCTGATACAAGCATCAAGCAGAATGGAGAGGAGAGACAGCAGGAAGTAGGGCTCTGATACAAGCATCAAGCAGAACGGAGAGGAGAGGAGAGACAGCAGGAAGTAGGGCTCTGATAGCAGAACGGAGAGGAGAGACAGGAGGAAGTAGGGCTCTGATAGCAGAATGGAGAGGAGAGGAGAGACAGGAGGAAGTAGGGCTCTGATTCAAGCATCAAGCAGAATGGAGAGGAGAGACAGGAGGAAGGAAGGCTCTGATACAAGCATCAAGCAGAACGGAGAGGAGAGACAGCAGGAAGTAGGGCTCTGATACAAGCATCAAGCAGAACGGAGAGGAGAGACAGGAGGAAGTAGGGCTCTGATAGCAGAACGGAGAGGAGAGACAGGAGGAAGGAAGGCTCTGATACAAGCATCAAGCAGAACGGAGAGGAGAGACAGGAGGAAGTAGGGCTCTGATAGCAGAACGGAGAGGAGAGACAGGAGGAAGTAGGGCTCTGATAGCAGAACGGAGAGGAGAGGAGAGACAGGAGGAAGTAGGGCTCTGATAGCAGAAAGGAGAGGAGAGACAGGAGGAAGTAGGGCTCTGATAGCAGAACGGAGAGGAGAGACAGGAGGAAGTAGGGCTCTGATAGCAGAACGGAGAGGAGAGACAGGAGGAAGTAGGGCTCTGATAGCAGAACGGAGAGGAGAGACAGGAGGAAGTAGGGCTCTGATAGCAGAACGGAGAGGAGAGACAGGAGGAAGTAGGGCTCTGATAGCAGAACGGAGAGGAGAGACAGGAGGAAGTAGGGCTCTGATAGCAGAACGGAGAGGAGAGACAGGAGGAAGTAGGGCTCTGATAGCAGAACGGAGAGGAGAGACAGGAGGAAGTAGGGCTCTGATAGCAGAACGGAGAGGAGAGACAGGAGGAAGTAGGGCTCTGATAGCAGAACGGAGAGGAGAGACAGGAGGAAGTAGGGCTCTGATAGCAGAACGGAGAGGAGAGACAGGAGGAAGTAGGGCTCTGATAGCAGAACGGAGAGGAGAGACAGGAGGAAGTAGGGCTCTGATAGCAGAACGGAGAGGAGAGACAGGAGGAAGTAGGGCTCTGATAGCAGAACGGAGAGGAGAGACAGGAGGAAGGAAGGCTCTGATACAAGCATCAAGCAGAACGGAGAGGAGAGACAGGAGGAAGTAGGGCTCTGATAGCAGAACGGAGAGGAGAGACAGGAGGAAGTAGGGCTCTGATAGCAGAACGGAGAGGAGAGGAGAGACAGGAGGAAGTAGGGCTCTGATAGCAGAAAGGAGAGGAGAGACAGGAGGAAGTAGGGCTCTGATAGCAGAACGGAGAGGAGAGACAGGAGGAAGTAGGGCTCTGATAGCAGAACGGAGAGGAGAGACAGGAGGAAGTAGGGCTCTGATAGCAGAACGGAGAGGAGAGACAGGAGGAAGTAGGGCTCTGATAGCAGAACGGAGAGGAGAGACAGGAGGAAGTAGGGCTCTGATAGCAGAACGGAGAGGAGAGACAGGAGGAAGTAGGGCTCTGATAGCAGAACGGAGAGGAGAGACAGGAGGAAGTAGGGCTCTGATAGCAGAACGGAGAGGAGAGACAGGAGGAAGTAGGGCTCTGATAGCAGAACGGAGAGGAGAGACAGGAGGAAGTAGGGCTCTGATAGCAGAACGGAGAGGAGAGACAGGAGGAAGTAGGGCTCTGATAGCAGAACGGAGAGGAGAGACAGGAGGAAGTAGGGCTCTGATAGCAGAACGGAGAGGAGATACAGGAGGAAGTAGGGCTCTGATAGCAGAACGGAGAGGAGAGGAGAGACAGGAGGAAGTAGGGCTCTGATAGCAGAACGGAGAGGAGAGACAGGAGGAAGTAGGGCTCTGATAGCAGAACGGAGAGGAGAGGAGAGACAGGAGGAAGTAGGGCTCTGATAGCAGAACGGAGAGGAGAGACAGGAGGAAGTAAGGCTCTGATAGCAGAACGGAGAGGAGAGACAGGAGGAAGTAGGGCTCTGATAGCAGAACGGAGAGGAGAGGAGAGACTGGAGGAAGTAGGGCTCTGATAGCAGAACGGAGAGGAGAGACAGGAGGAAGTAGGGCTCTGATAGCAGAACGGAGAGGAGAGACAGGAGGAAGTAGGGCTCTGATAGCAGAACGGAGAGGAGAGACAGCAGGAAGTAGGGCTCTGATAGCAGCACGGAGAGGAGAGACAGGAGGAAGTAGGGCTCTGATAGCAGAACGGAGAGGAGAGACAGGAGGAAGTAGGGCTCTGATAGCAGAACGGAGAGGAGAGACAGGAGGAAGTAGGGCTCTGATAGCAGAACGGAGAGGAGAGGAGAGACAGGAGGAAGTAGGGCTCTGATAGCAGAACGGAGAGGAGAGACAGGAGGAAGTAGGGCTCTGATAGCAGAACGGAGAGGAGAGACAGGAGGAAGTAGGGCTCTGATAGCAGAACGGAGAGGAGAGGAGAGACAGGAGGAAGTAGGGCTCTGATAGCAGAACGGAGAGGAGAGACAGGAGGAAGTAGGGCTCTGATAGCAGAACGGAGAGGAGAGACAGGAGGAAGTAGGGCTCTGATAGCAGAACGGAGAGGAGAGACAGCAGGAAGTAGGGCTCTGATAGCAGAACGGAGAGGAGAGACAGCAGGAAGTAGGGCTCTGATAGCAGAACGGAGAGGAGAGACAGGAGGAAGTAGGGCTCTGATAGCAGAACGGAGAGGAGAGGAGAGACAGGAGAGGAGAGACAGGAGAGGAGAGACAGCAGGAAGTAGGGCTCTGATAGCAGCACGGAGAGGAGAGACAGGAGGAAGTAGGGCTCTGATAGCAGAACGGAGAGGAGAGACAGGAGGAAGTAGGGCTCTGATAGCAGAACGGAGAGGAGAGGAGAGACAGGAGGAAGTAGGGCTCTGATAGCAGAACGGAGAGGAGAGACAGGAGGAAGTAGGGTTCTGATAGCAGAACGGAGAGGAGAGACAGGAGGAAGTAGGGCTCTGATAGCAGAACGGAGAGGAGAGACAGGAGGAAGTAGGGCTTTGATAGCAGAACGGAGAGGAGAGACAGGAGGAAGTAGGGCTCTGATAGCAGAACGGAGAGGAGAGACAGGAGGAAGTAGGGCTCTGATAGCAGAACGGAGAGGAGAGACAGGAGGAAGTAGGGCTCTGATAGCAGAACGGAGAGGAGAGACAGGAGGAAGTAGGGCTCTGATAGCAGAACGGAGAGGAGAGACAGGAGGAAGTAGGGCTCTGATAGCAGAACGGAGAGGAGAGACAGGAGGAAGTAGGGCTCTGATAGCAGAACGGAGAGGAGAGACAGGAGGAAGTAGGGCTCTGATAGCAGAACGGAGAGGAGAGACAGGAGGAAGTAGGGCTCTGATAGCAGAACGGAGAGGAGAGACAGGAGGAAGTAGGGCTCTGATAGCAGAACGGAGAGGAGAGACAGGAGGAAGTAGGGCTCTGATAGCAGAACGGAGAGGAGATACAGGAGGAAGTAGGGCTCTGATAGCAGAACGGAGAGGAGAGGAGAGACAGGAGGAAGTAGGGCTCTGATAGCAGAACGGAGAGGAGAGACAGGAGGAAGTAGGGCTCTGATAGCAGAACGGAGAGGAGAGGAGAGACAGGAGGAAGTAGGGCTCTGATAGCAGAACGGAGAGGAGAGACAGGAGGAAGTAAGGCTCTGATAGCAGAACGGAGAGGAGAGACAGGAGGAAGTAGGGCTCTGATAGCAGAACGGAGAGGAGAGGAGAGACTGGAGGAAGTAGGGCTCTGATAGCAGAACGGAGAGGAGAGACAGGAGGAAGTAGGGCTCTGATAGCAGAACGGAGAGGAGAGACAGGAGGAAGTAGGGCTCTGATAGCAGAACGGAGAGGAGAGACAGCAGGAAGTAGGGCTCTGATAGCAGCACGGAGAGGAGAGACAGGAGGAAGTAGGGCTCTGATAGCAGAACGGAGAGGAGAGACAGGAGGAAGTAGGGCTCTGATAGCAGAACGGAGAGGAGAGACAGGAGGAAGTAGGGCTCTGATAGCAGAACGGAGAGGAGAGGAGAGACAGGAGGAAGTAGGGCTCTGATAGCAGAACGGAGAGGAGAGACAGGAGGAAGTAGGGCTCTGATAGCAGAACGGAGAGGAGAGACAGGAGGAAGTAGGGCTCTGATAGCAGAACGGAGAGGAGAGGAGAGACAGGAGGAAGTAGGGCTCTGATAGCAGAACGGAGAGGAGAGACAGGAGGAAGTAGGGCTCTGATAGCAGAACGGAGAAGAGAGGAGAGACAGGAGGAAGTAGGGCTCTGATAGCAGAAAGGAGAGGAGAGAAAGGAGGAAGTAGGGCTCTGATAGCAGAACGGAGAGGAGAGACAGGAGGAAGTAGGGCTCTGATAGCAGAACGGAGAGGAGAGACAGGAGGAAGTAGGGCTCTGATAGCAGAACGGAGAGGAGAGACAGGAGGAAGTAGGGCTCTGATAGCAGAACGGAGAGGAGAGGAGAGACAGGAGGAAGTAGGGCTCTGATAGCAGAACGGAGAGGAGAGGAGAGACAGGAGGAAGTAGGGCTCTGATAGCAGAAAGGAGAGGAGAGACAGGAGGAAGTAGGGCTCTGATAGCAGAACGGAGAGGAGAGACAGGAGGAAGTAGGGCTCTGATAGCAGAACGGAGAGGAGAGGAGAGACAGGAGGAAGTAGGGCTCTGATAGCAGAACGGAGAGGAGAGACAGGAGGAAGTAGGGCTCTGATAGCAGAACGGAGAGGAGAGACAGGAGGAAGTAGGGCTCTGATAGCAGAACGGAGAGGAGAGACAGCAGGAAGTAGGGCTCTGATAGCAGAACGGAGAGGAGAGACAGCAGGAAGTAGGGCTCTGATAGCAGAACGGAGAGGAGAGACAGGAGGAAGTAGGGCTCTGATAGCAGAACGGAGAGGAGAGGAGAGACAGGAGAGGAGAGACAGGAGAGGAGAGACAGCAGGAAGTAGGGCTCTGATAGCAGCACGGAGAGGAGAGACAGGAGGAAGTAGGGCTCTGATAGCAGAACGGAGAGGAGAGACAGGAGGAAGTAGGGCTCTGATAGCAGAACGGAGAGGAGAGGAGAGACAGGAGGAAGTAGGGCTCTGATAGCAGAACGGAGAGGAGAGACAGGAGGAAGTAGGGTTCTGATAGCAGAACGGAGAGGAGAGACAGGAGGAAGTAGGGCTCTGATAGCAGAACGGAGAGGAGAGACAGGAGGAAGTAGGGCTCTGATAGCAGAACGGAGAGGAGAGACAGGAGGAAGTAGGGCTCTGATAGCAGAACGGAGAGGAGAGACAGGAGGAAGTAGGGCTCTGATAGCAGAACGGAGAGGAGAGACAGGAGGAAGTAGGGCTCTGATAGCAGAACGGAGAGGAGAGACAGGAGGAAGTAGGGCTCTGATAGCAGAACGGAGAGGAGAGACAGGAGGAAGTAGGGCTCTGATAGCAGAACGGAGAGGAGAGACAGGAGGAAGTAGGGCTCTGATAGCAGAACGGAGAGGAGAGACAGGAGGAAGTAGGGCTCTGATAGCAGAACGGAGAGGAGAGACAGGAGGAAGTAGGGCTCTGATAGCAGAACGGAGAGGAGAGACAGGAGAGGAGAGACAGGAGGAAGTAGGGCTCTGATAGCAGAACGGAGAGGACAGGTCGGTTCACTGCTGTGCTCTGTGTCTTCCCCTCTTGATCTGAAACACTCTTTAGTATTCAGATGTTATTCTAGTGGAGATTTAAGACATGAATTATCAACCATCATACCAATGTCCCAATTCATATAGGCTTCTGTGTTCACTTCTTCTGTCACTTTGTGGGAATAGGCCATTATGAAATCCAATTTTATTTTGATGACGACGATGAAGGGGTAATGATGATGATGATGATGATGATGACGATGATGAACACACAGACAGAAACCCACACACCCATCCCCCACCCTAACCTGGTAGTTGGGGGAATATTTCGAAGGGGTGGTCTTGAGATGCAATGTTTTGAGCGGGGAGAGAGAAACGCTGTTGCCGCAACCATTCTTCCTCCCCTCCGGTTCCCACCGCTCTTTCCCTCGCTCCCGTCAAAGTCCACCCATCGAAGGCGTGGAGAACCTCTCGTGCGTCGCACACCGAGACCGTGCCTGTTGGAGACGCGCTGCATCCGCTCCACGGGAAGATGGAGAAACGGCAAGCACAGTTATCCCCATGTAGAGAACGAGAAACCAAGGAAAGCTGTCATTTATGATGCAAAAAAAGCTTTTCCGTCGATAGGAACTTATTTTAGCGAAAGGGTAAGTGATATTACGCATTTTATTACAGAATGAGATAGTTTTTAATGATGAAAAATAGATGTTTGTGGACTGGATATGTAGTTCTGTTTGATCAGACATATGGTAGTAGGCTACTGTGTCGCGTTATATTGCCACAACAATTAGACTACGTTGAAATGACAGTCTATCTCACGAAAGAAACACATTTTACACATCACAATATATCAGACTCACCGGAACGATTGAAACTGGCACACGTTGACGTCAAATATTTTATGAATGGCGCACAAATAGTCTGCATGCGTATTTCTAAATATCAAAATAATTTCTGTCTTATTAGAAGCATTACTCGTATAGTGTATATCCATGTGATACAAAAACTGTATCACCAAAAAAAGGGAAGATTATTTGAATGTGAATCGAAGATTGGTTCAAAATTAGTTCCATTAGTTATCCAAGACCTCCGGGGTGAAATTGTGATTTCATAAGTTTGATTATGTATTCACCCTTTTTCCTCGAAGGAAATTGTGTTTTTAGAGGAATTATCCATTTAAATTAATAAATACATTTTAAACCTTTCAAGCTTTTCCAGGTATATATGAACAATCCTTTATTTATTACTTATAATAATCGAATAGGTTATGAACGTTTGACCAGAAGCAAATATATCAGAGATGAGACAGTGTTGGTAGTGGAAGGAGAGAGAGAGAGAGAGAGAAAGAGGGAGGGATAGAGAGAAAAGAGAGAGAGAGGAAAGAGAGAGCGAGAGAGAGAGAGGGGGGAGAGAGGAAAGAGAGAAAGAGGAAAGAGAGAGCGAGAGAGAGAGGAAAGAGAGAGAGAGAGAGAGAGGGAGAGAGAGAGAGAGAGAGAGAGAGAGAGAGAGAGAGAGGGGGGGGAGATAGAGAGAAAGAGGGAGGGATAGAGAGAGAGAGAGAGAAAGAGAGAGGAAAGAGACAGAGAGAGAGGAAAGAGAGAGAGAGAGAGAGAAGAGAGAGAGAGAGAGAGAGAGAGGAGAGAAAGAGAGAGAGAGAGAGGAAAGAGAGAGAGAGAGACAGAGAGAGAGAGAGAGAGAGAGAGAGAGAGAGAGAGAGAGAGAGAGAGAGAGAGAGAGAGAGAGAGAGACAGAGGGAGAGAGAGGTGAGGGTGTTGGAGGGGAGTCAGGTAGGATGGATCATATCTCTGCCCTCTTGTGGTGTGAACTAAAATTAGAGTGTGGGTTTACCACACTTTCAGTTTGGAATAACCAAGGAGAGCTTACCAAACCTCATCCCATTCCAAATGTCCACGGTTCAGAAGGTCAATCCTGGTTGTGGATCGGACAGGAGGAGACTGGTCTGAGGGCTCTGTTGGGTGCTTCATGTGTAGCAGTGGAGGCTGGTGGGAGGAGATATAGGAGGACGGGCTCATTGTAATGGCTGCAACGGGGGGGAAATGGAATGGAGTTAAATGTGGTTTCCGTATGTTTGACGTGTTTGATTCCGTTCCAGCCAATACAACGAGCCCATCCTCCTATAGTTCCTCCCACCAGCCACCACTGGCGCGTATTATGGGGGAGGGTGGAAGTGAGAGGATTCAGAAATACTTTTAGTATTGTATTGTAATGTAGAGTATTATAATGTATTGTAATTTAGTGTAATGTATTGCATTGTAACATATAGCATTGTAATGTATTTAAATGCATTGTATTGTAATGTATTGTATTGTAATGCATTTTATTGTATTGTATTGTAAGGTATTGTATTTTAATGTATTGTAATATAGTGTATCATATTCTAATGTATTGTAATATAGTGTAATGTATTGTATTGTAATGCATTGTATTGTATTGTAATTAATGTATTGTAATGTAATGTAATGCAATGTATTGAATTGTAATGTATTGTAATTTATGGTAATGTATTGTATTGTAATTTAATGCATTGTAATGTAATGTATTGTATTATAATCTATTGTGTTGTAATGTATTGTTTTGTATTGTATTGCATTGTAATGTAATGTATTGTAAAGTAGCGGCAGCGTAGCCTAGTGGTTAGAGCGTTGGTAACCGAAAGGTTGCAAGATCGAATCCCCGAGCAGACAAGGTAAAAATCTGTCGTTCTGCCCCTGAACAAGGCAGTTAACCCACTGTTCCTAGACCGTCATTGTAAATAAGAATTTGTTCTTAACTGACTTGCCTAGTTAAATAAAGGTAAAATAATTTAAAAAAATGTGTAATGTTTGGCACCTAAGGCCCTCAGAAACATTTACAGATGCACAATTCATCCTGTCGGGTTGTTTCACCGCCTGGTACGGCAACCGCACCGCCCACAACCGCAGGGCTCTCCAGAGGGTGGTGCGGTCTGTCCAATGCGTCACCGGGGGCAAACTGTGTTGTGGAAATTACAGCATTATGTTATCTTTATATTATAATGTAATAATAATAATAATAATAATGTATATAATGTTTAATTGTTTTGAAGAAATCTAAAAGTCTCTCATCAACCACCCGGGCCACTGCCTGTTCACCCCGCTATCAGCCAGAAGGCGAGGTCAGTACAGCTGCATCAAAGCAGGGACCGAGAGACTGAAAAACAACTTCTATCTCAAGGCCATCAGACTGTTAAATAGCCATCACTAGCCGGCTACCACCTGGTTACTCAACCCTACGCCTTAGAGGCTGCTGCACTATATACAGTTGAAGTCGGAAGTTTACATACACCTTAGCCAAATACATTTAAACTCAGTTTTTCACAATTCCTGACATTTAATCCTAGTAAAAAATCCATGTTTTAGGTCAGTTAGGATCACCACTTTATTTTAAGAAATGTCAGAATAATAGTAGAGAGAATGATTTATTTCAGCTTTTATTTCTTTCATCACATTCCCAGTGGGTCAGAAGTTTACAACTCAATTAGTATTTGGTAGCATTGCCTTTAAAATGTTTAACTTGGGTCAAACGTTTCATCAGACCAGAGGACATTTCTCCAAAAAGTACGATCTTTGTCCCCATGTGCAGTTGCAAACCGTAGTCTGGCTTTTTTATGGCAGTTTTAGAGCAGTGGCTTCTTCCTTGCTGAGCGGCCTTTCAGGTTATGTCGATATAGGACTCGTTTTACTGTGGATATAGATACTTTTGTACCTGTTTCCTCCAGCATCTTCACAAGGTCCTTTGCTGTTGTTCTGGGATTGATTTGCACTTTTCGCACCAAAGTACGTTCATCTCTAGGAGACAGAATGCGTCTCCTTCCTGAGCGGTATGACGGCTGCGTGGTCCCATGGTGTTTATACATGCATACTATTGTTTGTACAGATGAACGTGGTACCTTCAGGCGTTTGGAAATTGCTCCCAAGGATGAACCAAACTTGTGGAGGTCTACACAATTTTTTTCTGAGGTTTTGGCTGATTTCTTTTGATTTTCCCATGATGTCAAGCAAAGAGGCACTGAGTTTGAAGGTAGGCCTTGAAATACATCCACAGGTACACCTTCAATTGACTAAAATTATGTCAATTAGCCTATCAGAAGCTTCTAAAGCCGTGACATAATTTTCTGGAATTTTCCAAGCTGTTTAAAGGCACAGTCAACTGAGTGTATGTAAACTTCTGACCCACTGGAATTGTGATACAGTGAATTATAAGTTAAATAATATGTCTGTAAACAATTGTTGGAAAAATGACTTGTGTCATGCACAAAGTAGATGTCCTAACTGACTTGCCAAAACTATAGTTTGTTAACAAGAAATTTGTGGAGTGGTTGAAAAACGAGTTTTAATGACTCCAACCTGAGTGGATGTAAACTTCTGACTTCAGCTTTACTATAGACATGGAATCACTGGTCACTTTAATAATGTTTACATGCTTTACTCATCTCATATGTATACACATTCTACTGTATTTTAGTCCATGCCCCTCTGACATTGCTCGTCCTAATATTTATATATTTCTTAATTACATTCTTTTACTTTTAGATGTGTGTGTTGTTGTGAATTGTTAGATACTACTGCATTGTTGGAGCTAAATATGTGTATGCATTGTGATGTATTGTAATGTATTGCATTGCATTGTAATGTATTCTATTGTAATGTATTGTAAAGTAATGTATTGTAAAGTAAAGTAATGTATTGTAATGTAATGTATGGTATTGTAAAGTAATGTATAAAAGTCATGTCATTTATTGTAAAGTAATGTGTTGTAATATATTCTAAAGTATTGTAAAGTAAAGTAATGTATTGCATTGTAATGTAATGTATTGTGTTGTATTGTAAAGTAATGTGTTGTAATGTATTGTATTGTCATGTATTGTATTGTAAAGTCATGTATTTTAATGTATTGTATTGTAAGGCCATGGATAGGCCTGCTGTATTGTGTTGTACTAAACACAATGCATTTAGATTCTGACAAGATATTTTCTCATTGTTAGATACTACAACATTTAAATATCATCTGTTCCCTCCACCCCCATTCCCTCTCTGGTATTAGTAGGCTAGGCTAGTGCACGACGGGCTAGTGCACGACGGGCTAGTGCACGGCGGGCTAGTGCACGACGGGCTAGTGCACGGCGGGCTAGTGCACGGCGGGCTAGTGCACGGCAGCATGAAGCATCATCTCACTGAGTGGGGCTTCTTTTAGGTGGTCCTGTCAAGCAGCTAATAGGGAGACATCACGTGAATCATTGTCCCCCACAATGAAACCGGGGAGGGACTGTGGATCTCCAGCCGCCCGTTCATGCGTTAGTCACACGCCATATTGCAGAGAGCACTGACCTGATTTTCATAAAACTTGAATGGTGAATGACACATCTTGTTCTTTACACAATTACACTGATTGGCCCAAGCTGGGAGCTCTAGGTATTATCTGAAATGTTTTAGTCACACAAACGTAAAGCTGCAACCAATAGGAGGCCTGGTGCTGAAACGTAATGCTGCAACCAATAGGAGGCCTGGTGCTGAAACGTAAAGCTGCAACCAATAGGAGGCCTGGTGCTGAAACGTAAAGCTGCAACCAATAGGAGGCCTGGTGCTGAAACGTAAAGCTGCAACCAATAGGAGGCCTGGTGCTGAAACGTAATGCTGCAACCAATAGGAGGTAAACAGCGCCTGGTGCTGAAAATATGTCTATCTTGCCCGGCAACAGATGTGTAAAACCTACACCAGTAGAATTATTAATTTCAACAATAATCTCCATTTTAATTTGACTTTACAAACAACAAGAGAGCTAAATTGGAGACTATTTCTTTCCCGAGCCTAGGCCTATATAAAATACCTTAACTGTCTGAGGTAGGCTATGAGGCATCTTTTACAAGACACCAATATATGGCCTAATAGACGTGATTTGTTTTTATTAGCAACTGGCCAAAAAATGTAGCATCCTACATAAAACAAAGAAACAAAGAAAAATATGTACTGTTTGTGTCTGAATGTCTGTATCGGGATAGCCTGCTCCTTTAACAACAGAACAAACAGCTTAAGACCGAAATATCCCTGGATAATAATGTTAGTATTTACTAAATACAGTCATGTAGGCCGCTGAGTTACTTATCCCTCAGACACGATCTTGTGGATGTCGGGTGAAATGGATGTGATTTTGATGCGCAGGCAAGTCGTCGATTGACTGTGAAAAGAAATACTAACAGGTCAGTGTAAGTCGATCCAAACATTGTTAGCACATAAAATGCAAGTTTCTTTACTGTACTGTATTCCTCTGACCTAAAACGCACACAAGGATTCGGCACTCCTGAGCATATCCCTGATTCGGCTCGACGTCTGGAGTTCAATCAGCTCAGTTTGAATTGCGGCCTCATCCAGCGAGAGTATCGTTTTCTTTAGCAAGGGAGGAGGATTCGCCACTTAGATGGACTGCCTATCTGTTCTTCAGTGTGCTGAAGAGGTGTAGCCTTGCAGAAGTCCAGATCCAACAGCTTTCCCAGTAAAGGCTGCAAGTTTTTTCATCATGTCCCACGACTCTTTTCCCTCTTCCTTGTAACTGCAGATTTAAACCACGAATTCCTCAATTTCCCCGAAACAAAGGTGGTTGAAAGTTGCTGCTTTCATTTGGATTTTTTCTGAGAACATCTACAACCTGGTCATGCAGCTGACAGAGCCGCTCCAGCTCAGCCAGCGCACGTCGTTGTGAAGCAGGAGATCATCGTTGGATGGACTCCTCTGATTCCGTCACAAGCTTGTGGAAAAGACAGTGTTGTGTTGCTTGATGTCTCCCTGACAAAAGTTGATTATGCGTATGACTTTATCCATCACATCTTTCAGCTCAGCGTTTAGTCTGGCACACAACACACTCTGATGGATGAGACAATGCAAACCATTCATTTGTGTGTGGGGGGGGGGGGGCCCTGTGTCTGTCCACCATAGCAGGAGCCCCGTCGGGGGGGGGGGGGGGGCCTGTGTCTGTCCACCATAGCAGGAGCCCCGTCGGGGGGGGGGGGGGGGGCCCTGTGTCTGTCCACCATAGCAGGAGCCCCGTCGGCCACCACCAAGTTGTTTTGGAATGACAGGCCCTGCTGCGTAAACAATCGTTCCAGCTTTGTGAGTAGGATGTCCGCGGTGGTGTGTCCCTTCGAGTGGAATCAGTAGCTCCTTCTTAAAGTCATGTCCCTTAAAATAACGGTCCGATACACACACAACTGTTCTCCATCGGTGTTGTCAGTACTCTCATCATCAACCCTTCCAGAACAATCCTATGCACCTCATCCGCCAGTGCACGGACACGGAGTCCGGCTATTGACGCAGACAGGGGGACCTGTTTGACAGAGAGAAATAATGCTATCCATAGACTTGTCTGTAGCCAATTCCGCCAAAACTGTCACCATGCACTGTTTAAATACCGCCGCAGTCTGTGAAGAGCATGATGTGTTTGGTTAGAACTCAGGACGCTTTTAGGGAGGCACTTCTGACCTTCTGTTGTTGGGTCAGACCATGAAGGAGGTGACCTGTTGTTGGGTCAGACCATGAAGGAGGTGACCTGTTGTTGGATCAGACCATGAAGGAGGTGACCTGTTGTTGGGTCAGACCATGAAGGAGGTGACCTGTTGTTGGATCAGACCATGAAGGAGGTGACCTGTTGTTGGGTCAGACCATGAAGGAGGTGACCTGTTGTTGGGTCAGACCATGAAGGAGGTGACCTGTTGTTGGGTCAGACCATGAAGGAGGATTCTGTTACCGGTAAAAACCCATACCGGTCCGTGCATCACTACCGGTAAATAGTAAAATACGGTATAGCGTCCAGCCCTAGTGTGAGTGTGTCAAGAACTACAAATCTGATGTTTTCTTTCACACTCAACAGTTTACTGTGTGTATCAAGAATGTTCTACCACCCAAAGGACATCCAGTCAACTTAACACAACTGTGGGAAGCATTGGAGTCAACATGGGCCAGCATCCCTGTGGAACGCTTTCCCAATGAATTGAAGCTGTTCTGAGGGTAAAAGGGGTTAAAAGCGGGGACAGTGAGCTCCAAAAATATTGGGACAGTGACAAACGTGTTGTTGTTTTTGAAACGATACTATGAGGTTAAAATACAGACAGCTTTAATTTGAGGATATTTTCATCATCATATATTTTCATGTTCTTTTCCCCATCAAAAGGTGCACCTGTGTAATGATCATGCTGTTTAATCAGCTTTTTGATATGCCAAACCTGTCAGGTGGATGGATTATTTGGGCAAAGGAGAAATGCTCACTAACAGCGATTTAAACACATTTGTAAACCAAATTTGAGAGAAATAAGTTTGTGTCCGTATGGAAAATTTCGGGGTTCTTTTATTTCAGCTCATGAAACATGGGATCAACACTTTACATGTTGCGTTATATATATATATTTATATATTTATATATATATAGAGAGAGAGAGAGAGAGAGAGAGAGAGAGAGAGAGAGAGAGAGAGAGAGAGAGAGAGAGAGAGAGAGAGAGAGAGAGAGAGAGAGAGAGAGAGAGAGAGAGAGAGAGAGAGAGAGAGAGAGAGAGAGAGATTATAAATAGCAGACTACATCATTTCCTTGACGAACACAACGTCCTGAGCAGAAGCCAGATTGGATTTCTAAAAAATTATCGTACAACAGACCACATTTACACCCTCCACACTCTAATTGATAAACAAGTTAACCAAAACAAAGGCAAAATCTACTCGTGTTTTGTAGATTTCAAGAAAGCATTTGATTCAATTTGGCACGAAGGTCTTTTTTATAAACTAATAGAAAGTGGTATTGGAGGGAAAACATATGATTTTATTAAATCAATGTACACTAAAAACAAATGTGCGGTTAAAATTGGCAACAAGCAAACAGACGTCTTCTCTCAGGGGCGGGGAGTGAAACAGGGCTGCCCAATAAGTCCAACATTATTTAACATCTACATGAATGAATTGGCAAAAACATTAGAAGAATCGACAGCACCTGGTATCACCCTACACAACACTGAAATCAAGTGTCTGCTGTACGCAGATGACCTGGTGCTGCTGTCTCCCACTAAAGAGGGGTTACAGCAACACCTAGATCATCTTCACAGGTTCTGTCAGACTTGGGCTCTGACCGTTAACCTAAAAAAAAACAAATATAATGATATTCCAAAAAAGGTCCGGAAATAAGGATGACAAATATAAATTCTATTTGGACACAGTTCTATTAGAACACACCAAAAACTACACATATCTAGGACTAAATATCAGCAACACAGGTAGCTTTCACATGGCTGTGAATGAGCTGAGAGACAAAGCAAGAAGAGCATTCTATGCCATTAAAAGGAACATCAAAATTGAAATTCCAATTAGAATCTGGCTCAAAATGTTTCAATCAGTTATAGAACCAATTGCTCTATATGGCAGTGAAGTATGGGGTCCACTCTCTAATAATGAATTTACTAAATGGGACAAACATCCAATTGAAGTATTGCATGCAGAGTTTTGCAAGACTGTATTGCAAGTACAAAGAAAAACTCAAAATAACGCATGTAGGGCAGAATTGGGCCAATATCCCCTCCTCATTCGAATAGAAAAAAGAGCCATCAAATTTTACAACCATCTAAAAACAAGTGACCCTAAAACATTCCATCACACAGCTCTACAATGTCAAGAGATGAAACCAGAGAAGAGTCCCCTCAGCCAGCTGGTTCTGAGGCTCAGTTCACCAACCCAAACCAACCCCATAGACCCTCGGGACAGCCTTCAGAAAATCTGGCCCAACCAAATCATCACAAAACAAAAAGAAAAATATATAACCTATTGGAAAGACACCACAAAAAATCAAAGTAAACTTCAATGCTATTTGGCTCTAAACAGACAGTACATGGTGGCAGACTATCTGACCACTGTGACTGATAGAAAACTGAGGAAAACATTGACTAGGTACAGACTCAGTGAGCACAGTCTAGCTATAGAGACCGGTCGTCACAGACAAACCTGGCTGCCCAGGGAGGACAGGCTGTGCTCACTCTGCTCCAGGGGAGAGGTAGAGACAGAAGTGCATTTCCTACTACACTGTGACAAATACTCAGACCTAAGAGCATATTTCTTTCCCAAAATTATAATTCAATACAAAGAATTTGAAACTATAAAAGATGAAGAAAAATTCAAATATTTGTTGGGTGAAAAGCCAAAATGTGCAGTTTTGGCAGCCAAATATGTGTCCTCCTGCCACAGCCTGAGGGACAGCCAGTGAAAAATGCAAAGTAATGTTGATAATATTTCCCATTTAGCTTAGTTTTGTTTTGTCTTTCGTACCAGGTCATGTGTCTTCTCAGTCATGTTGACACTGGTCTACTACTGTTGCTTTAATGTATTGTTGTTCTGATTAATATTGTTGTTGTAGCTGTTATTAATGGTAATCCCATGTCCACTACTACTATTATTATTGCTGTTAGTCCCACCATTTATTTATATATAAATATATATATATTTTGTGTATATATATACATATATATTTTATTGAAATTTTTCGATATGTATACTTTGACAATGTAAGTAATAATAACTTGCCATGTCAATAAAGTCAATTGAATTGAATTGAATTGAGAGAGGGAGGGAGGGAGGGAGGGAGGGAGGGAGGGAGGGAGGGAGGGAGAGAGAGAGAGAGAGAGAGAGAGAGAGAGAGAGAGAGAGAGAGAGAGAGAGAGAGAGAGAGAGAGAGAGAGAGAGAGAGAGAGAGAGAGAGAGAGAGAGAGAGAGAGAGAGAGAGAGAGAGATGGAGGGGGTGAGAGAGAGATGGAGGAGGGTGAGAGAGAGAGAGAGGGGGATGAGAGAGAGAGAGAGAGATGGAGGGGGTGAGAGAGAGATGGAGGAGGGTGAGAGAGAGAGAGAGAGAGAGAGAGAGAGAGAGAGAGAGAGAGAGAGAGAGAGAGAGAGAGAGAGAGAGATGGAGGAGGGTGAGAGAGAGAGATGGAGGGGGGTGAGAGAGAGAGAGACAGAGAGACAGAGACAGACAGAGAAAGAGACAGAGAGACAGAGACAGGGAGAGAGGGAGAGACAGAGAGAGAGAGACAGAGAGAGAGAGACAGAGAGAGAGAGAGAGAGAGAGAGAGAGAGAGATCACTGAGGCAGTGAGTTATGAATTATGTAATCGTTTCATCTGTGTTTGGGAAAACCTCCATCTTGAGCAGCAGAAACCCCCTGGTCCTCTGTCTTTATGAAATATTTTTCCCTTTGCTGTTCCTCTCCAAGACCACAATATATTCATATTTTCATCAGTTGTCTTAATTGATTGTGGATTGTTCCATCTAAAAAACAAGAATTGTTTTCTACATATCAGATACATTATTTGATATGACTTTTTACCAATAATGCGTCATAACGTAGTCTGACATTCTCCATCAGTCATTATATTACCACCAGTCAGTATATTACTACCAGTCAGTATATTACCACCAGTCAGTATATTACTACCAGTCAGTATATTACCACCAGTCAGTATATTACTACCAGTCAGTATATTACCACCAGTCAGTATATTACTACCAGTTAGTATATTACTACCAGTCAGTATATTACCACCAGTCAGTATATTACTACCAGTCAGTATATTACCACCAGTCAGTATATTACCACCAGTCAGTATATTACCACCAGTCAGTATATTACCACCAGTCAGTATATTACCACCAGTCAGTATATTACTACCAGTCAGTATATTACCACCAGTCAGTATATTACCACCAGTCAGTATATTACCACCAGTCAGTATATTACCACCAGTCAGTATATTACCACCAGTCAGTATATTACCACCAGTCAGTATATTACCACCAGTCAGTATATTACCACCAGTCAGTATATTACCACCAGTCAGTATATTACTACCAGTCAGTATATTACCACCAGTCAGTATATTACTACCAGTCAGTATATTACCACCAGTCAGTATATTACCACCAGTCAGTATATTACTACCAGTCAGTATATTACCACCAGTCAGTATATTACTACCAGTCAGTATATTACTACCAGTCAGTATATTACCACCAGTCAGTATATTACCACCAGTCAGTATATTACCACCAGTCAGTATATTACTACCAGTCAGTATATTACCACCAGTCAGTATATTACCACCAGTCAGTATATTACCACCAGTCAGTATATTACTACCAGTCAGTATATTACCACCAGTCAGTATATTACCACCAGTCAGTATATTACTACCAGTCAGTATATTACCACCAGTCAGTATATTACTACCAGAATATTACTACCAGTCAGTATATTACTACCAGTCAGTATATTACCACCAGTCAGTATATTACTACCAGTATATTACCACCAGTCAGTATATTACTACCAGTCAGTATATTACCACCAGTCAGTATATTACTACCAGAATATTACTACCAGTCAGTATATTACCACCAGTCAGTATATTACTACCAGTCAGTATATTACCACCAGTCAGTATATTACCACCAGTCAGTATATTACCACCAGTCAGTATATTACCACCAGTCAGTATATTACCACCAGTCAGTATATTACCACCAGTCAGTATATTACTACCAGTCAGTATATTACCACCAGTCAGTATATTACCACCAGTCAGTATATTACCACCAGTCAGTATATTACCACCAGTCAGTATATTACCACCAGTCAGTATATTACCACCAGTCAGTATATTACTACCAGTCAGTATATTACCACCAGTCAGTATATTATTACCAGTCAGTATATTACCACCAGTCAGTATATTACTACCAGTTAGTATATTACTACCAGTCAGTATATTACCACCAGTCAGTATATTACTACCAGTCAGTATATTACCACCAGTCAGTATATTACCACCAGTCAGTATATTACCACCAGTCAGTATATTACCACCAGTCAGTATATTACCACCAGTCAGTATATTACCACCAGTCAGTATATTACTACCAGTCAGTATATTACCACCAGTCAGTATATTACCACCAGTCAGTATATTACCACCAGTCAGTATATTACCACCAGTCAGTATATTACCACCAGTCAGTATATTACCACCAGTCAGTATATTACCACCAGTCAGTATATTACCACCAGTCAGTATATTACCACCAGTCAGTATATTACTACCAGTCAGTATATTACCACCAGTCAGTATATTACTACCAGTCAGTATATTACCACCAGTCAGTATATTACCACCAGTCAGTATATTACTACCAGTCAGTATATTACCACCAGTCAGTATATTACTACCAGTCAGTATATTACTACCAGTCAGTATATTACCACCAGTCAGTATATTACCACCAGTCAGTATATTACCACCAGTCAGTATATTACCACCAGTCAGTATATTACTACCAGTCAGTATATTACCACCAGTCAGTATATTACCACCAGTCAGTATATTACCACCAGTCAGTATATTACTACCAGTCAGTATATTACCACCAGTCAGTATATTACCACCAGTCAGTATATTACTACCAGTCAGTATATTACCACCAGTCAGTATATTACTACCAGAATATTACTACCAGTCAGTATATTACTACCAGTCAGTATATTACCACCAGTCAGTATATTACTACCAGAATATTACTACCAGTCAGTATATTACTACCAGTCAGTATATTACCACCAGTCAGTATATTACCACCAGTCAGTATATTACCACCAGTCAGTATATTACCACCAGTCAGTATATTACCACCAGTCAGTATATTACCACCAGTCAGTATATTACTACCAGTCAGTATATTACCACCAGTCAGTATATTACCACCAGTCAGTATATTACCACCAGTCAGTATATTACTACCAGTCAGTATATTACCACCAGTCAGTATATTACCACCAGTCAGTATATTACTACCAGTCAGTATATTACCACCAGTCAGTATATTACTACCAGAATATTACTACCAGTCAGTATATTACTACCAGTCAGTATATTACCACCAGTCAGTATATTACCACCAGTCAGTATATTACCACCAGTCAGTATATTACTACCAGAATATTACTACCAGTCAGTATATTACTACCAGTCAGTATATTACTACCAGTCAGTATATTACCACCAGTCAGTATATTACCACCAGTCAGTATATTACCACCAGTCAGTATATTACTACCAGAATATTACTACCAGTCAGTATATTACCACCAGTCAGTATATTACCACCAGTCAGTATATTACTACCAGAATATTACTACCAGTCAGTATATTACCACCAGTCAGTATATTACCACCAGTCAGTATATTACCACCAGTCAGTATATTACTACCAGAATATTACTACCAGTCAGTATATTACTACCAGTATATTACTACCAGTCAGTATATTACCACCAGTCAGTATATTACCACCAGTCAGTATATTACTACCAGTCAGTATATTACCACCAGTCAGTATATTACCACCAGTCAGTATATTACTACCAGTATATTACTACCAGTCAGTATATTACTACCAGTCAGTATATTACTACCAGTATATTACTACCAGTCAGTATATTACCACCAGTCAGTATATTACCACCAGTCAGTATATTACCACCAGTCAGTATATTACTACCAGAATATTACCACCAGTCAGTATATTACTACCAGTCAGTATATTACCACCAGTCAGTATATTACCACCAGTCAGTATATTACCACCAGTCAGTATATTACTACCAGTCAGTATATTACCACCAGTCAGTATATTACTACCAGTCAGTATATTACTACCAGAATATTACTACCAGTCAGTATATTACTACCAGTATATTACTACCAGTCAGTATATTACCACCAGTCAGTATATTACTACCAGTCAGTATATTACCACCAGTCAGTATATTACTACCAGTCAGTATATTACCACCAGTCAGTATATTACTACCAGTCAGTATATTACTACCAGTATATTACTACCAGTCAGTATATTACCACCAGTCAGTATATTACCACCAGTCAGTATATTACTACCAGAATATTACTACCAGTCAGTATATTACTACCAGTATATTACTACCAGTCAGTATATTACCACCAGTCAGTATATTACCACCAGTCAGTATATTACCACCAGTCAGTATATTACTACCAGTCAGTATATTACCACCAGTCAGTATATTACTACCAGTCAGTATATTACTACCAGAATATTACTACCAGTCAGTATATTACCACCAGTCAGTATATTACTACCAGTCAGTATATTACCACCAGTCAGTATATTACCACCAGTCAGTATATTACCACCAGTCAGTATATTACCACCAGTCAGTATATTACCACCAGTCAGTATATTACTACCAGTCAGTATATTACCACCAGTCAGTATATTACCACCAGTCAGTATATTACTACCAGAATATTACTACCAGTCAGTATATTACTACCAGTATATTACTACCAGTCAGTATATTACCACCAGTCAGTATATTACCACCAGTCAGTATATTACCACCAGTCAGTATATTACCACCAGTCAGTATATTACTACCAGTCAGTATATTACCACCAGTCAGTATATTACCACCAGTCAGTATATTACTACCAGTCAGTATATTACTACCAGTATATTACTACCAGTCAGTATATTACCACCAGTCAGTATATTACCACCAGTCAGTATATTACTACCAGAATATTACTACCAGTCAGTATATTACTACCAGTATATTACTACCAGTCAGTATATTACCACCAGTCAGTATATTACCACCAGTCAGTATATTACCACCAGTCAGTATATTACTACCAGTCAGTATATTACCACCAGTCAGTATATTACCACCAGTCAGTATATTACTACCAGTATATTACTACCAGTCAGTATATTACTACCAGTCAGTATATTACTACCAGAATATTACTACCAGTCAGTATATTACTACCAGTATATTACTACCAGTCAGTATATTACCACCAGTCAGTATATTACCACCAGTCAGTATATTACTACCAGTCAGTATATTACCACCAGTCAGTATATTACCACCAGTCAGTATATTACTACCAGTCAGTATATTACTACCAGTATATTACTACCAGTCAGTATATTACCACCAGTCAGTATATTACCACCAGTCAGTATATTACTACCAGAATATTACTACCAGTCAGTATATTACTACCAGTATATTACTACCAGTCAGTATATTACCACCAGTCAGTATATTACCACCAGTCAGTATATTACTACCAGTCAGTATATTACCACCAGTCAGTATATTACCACCAGTCAGTATATTACTACCAGAATATTACTACCAGTCAGTATATTACCACCAGTCAGTATATTACTACCAGAATATTACTACCAGTCAGTATATTACCACCAGTCAGTATATTACTACCAGAATATTACCACCAGTCAGTATATTACTACCAGTCAGTATATTACTACCAGAATATTACTACCAGTCAGTATATTACTACCAGTCAGTATATTACCACCAGTCAGTATATTACTACCAGTCAGTATATTACCACCAGTCAGTATATTACCACCAGTCAGTATATTACCACCAGTCAGTATATTACTACCAGAATATTACTACCAGTCAGTATATTACTACCAGTCAGTATATTACCACCAGTCAGTATATTACTACCAGTCAGTATATTACTACCAGAATATTACTACCAGTCAGTATATTACCACCAGTCAGTATATTACCACCAGTCAGTATATTACTACCAGAATATTACTACCAGTCAGTATATTACTACCAGTCAGTATATTACCACCAGTCAGTATATTACTACCAGTCAGTATATTACTACCAGAATATTACTACCAGTCAGTATATTACTACCAGTCAGTATATTACCACCAGTCAGTATATTACTACCAGTCAGTATATTACTACCAGAATATTACTACCAGTCAGTATATTACCACCAGTCAGTATATTACCACCAGTCAGTATATTACCACCAGTCAGTATATTACTACCAGAATATTACTACCAGTCAGTATATTACCACCAGTCAGTATATTACCACCAGTCAGTATATTACTACCAGAATATTACTACCAGTCAGTATATTACCACCAGTCAGTATATTACCACCAGTCAGTATATTACCACCAGTCAGTATATTACTACCAGTCAGTATATTACCACCAGTCAGTATATTACCACCACCAGTATATTACCACCAGTCAGTATATTACTACCAGTCAGTATATTACCACCAGTCAGTATATTACTACCAGTCAGTATATTACTACCAGAATATTACTACCAGTCAGTATATTACTACCAGTCAGTATATTACTACCAGTCAGTATATTACTACCAGTCAGTATATTACCACCAGTCAGTATATTACCACCAGTCAGTATATTACTACCAGTATATTACTACCAGTCAGTATATTACCACCAGTCAGTATATTACCACCAGTCAGTATATTACCACCAGTCAGTATATTACCACCAGTCAGTATATTACTACCAGTCAGTATATTACTACCAGAATATTACTACCAGTCAGTATATTACTACCAGTCAGTATATTACTACCAGTCAGTATATTACTACCAGTCAGTATATTACCACCAGTCAGTATATTACCACCAGTCAGTATATTACCACCAGTATATTACTACCAGTCAGTATATTACCACCAGTCAGTATATTACCACCAGTCAGTATATTACCACCAGTCAGTATATTACCACCAGTATATTACTACCAGTCAGTATATTACTACCAGTCAGTATATTACTACCAGTCAGTATATTACCACCAGTCAGTATATTACCACCAGTCAGTATATTACCACCAGTATATTACTACCAGTCAGTATATTACCACCAGTCAGTATATTACCACCAGTCAGTATATTACCACCAGTCAGTATATTACCACCAGTCAGTATATTACTACCAGTCAGTATATTACTACCAGAATATTACTACCAGTCAGTATATTACTACCAGTCAGTATATTACTACCAGTCAGTATATTACTACCAGTCAGTATATTACCACCAGTCAGTATATTACCACCAGTCAGTATATTACCACCAGTATATTACTACCAGTCAGTATATTACCACCAGTCAGTATATTACCACCAGTCAGTATATTACCACCAGTCAGTATATTACCACCAGTATATTACTACCAGTCAGTATATTACTACCAGTCAGTATATTACTACCAGTCAGTATATTACCACCAGTCAGTATATTACCACCAGTCAGTATATTACCACCAGTATATTACTACCAGTCAGTATATTACTACCAGTCAGTATATTACCACCACCAGTATATTACCAGTCAGTATATTACTACCAGTCAGTATATTACTACCAGTCAGTATATTACCACCAGTCAGTATATTACTACCAGTATATTACTACCAGTCAGTATATTACCACCAGTCAGTATATTACTACCAGTATATTACTACCAGTCAGTATATTACCACCAGTCAGTATATTACCACCAGTCAGTATATTACCACCAGTCAGTATATTACCACCAGTCAGTATATTACTACCAGTCAGTATATTACTACCAGAATATTACTACCAGTCAGTATATTACTACCAGTCAGTATATTACTACCAGTCAGTATATTACCACCAGTCAGTATATTACCACCAGTCAGTATATTACCACCAGTCAGTATATTACCACCAGTATATTACCACCAGTCAGTATATTACCACCAGTCAGTATATTACCACCAGTCAGTATATTACCACCAGTATATTACTACCAGTCAGTATATTACCACCACCAGTATATTACCACCACCAGTATATTACTACCAGTCAGTATATTACTACCAGTCAGTATATTACTACCAGTCAGTATATTACTACCAGTCAGTATATTACTACCAGTCAGTATATTACCACCAGTCAGTATATTACTACCAGTCAGTATATTACTACCAGTCAGTATATTACTACCAGTCAGTATATTACTACCAGTCAGTATATTACCACCACCAGTATATTACTACCAGTCAGTATATTACCACCAGTCAGTATATTACTACCAGTCAGTATATTACTACCAGTCAGTATATTACCACCACCAGTATATTACTACCAGTCAGTATATTACCACCACCAGTATATTACCAGTCAGTATATTACTACCAGTCAGTATATTACTACCAGTCAGTATATTACCACCAGTCAGTATATTACTACCAGTATATTACTACCAGTCAGTATATTACCACCAGTCAGTATATTACTACCAGTCAGTATATTACTACCAGAATATTACTACCAGTCAGTATATTACTACCAGTCAGTATATTACTACCAGTCAGTATATTACCACCAGTCAGTATATTACTACCAGTATATTACCACCAGTCAGTATATTACCACCAGTCAGTATATTACCACCAGTCAGTATATTACTACCAGTCAGTATATTACCACCAGTCAGTATATTACTACCAGTCAGTATATTACCACCAGTCAGTATATTACCACCAGTCAGTATATTACTACCAGTCAGTATATTACCACCAGTCAGTATATTACCACCAGTCAGTATATTACCACCAGTCAGTATATTACTACCAGTCAGTATATTACCACCAGTCAGTATATTACTACCAGTATATTACCACCAGTCAGTATATTACTACCAGTCAGTATATTACCACCAGTCAGTATGTTACCACCAGTCAGTATATTACCACCAGTCAGTATATTACCACCAGTCAGTATATTACCACCAGTCAGTATATTACTACCAGTCAGTATATTACCACCAGTCAGTATATTACTACCAGAATATTACCACCAGTCAGTATATTACCACCAGTCAGTATATTACTACCAGTCAGTATATTACCACCAGTCAGTATATTACTACCAGTCAGTATATTACCACCAGTCAGTATATTACCACCAGTCAGTATATTACTACCAGTCAGTATATTACCACCAGTCAGTATATTACCACCAGTCAGTATATTACTACCAGTCAGTATATTACCACCAGTCAGTATATTACTACCAGAATATTACTACCAGTCAGTATATTACCACCAGTCAGTATATTACCACCAGTCAGTATATTACTACCAGTCAGTATATTACCACCAGTCAGTATATTACCACCAGTCAGTATATTACCACCAGTCAGTATATTACTACCAGTCAGTATATTACCACCAGTCAGTATATTACCACCAGTCAGTATATTACTACCAGTCAGTATATTACCACCAGTCAGTATATTACCACCAGTCAGTATATTACTACCAGTCAGTATATTACCACCAGTCAGTATATTACTACCAGTCAGTATATTACTACCAGTCAGTATATTACCACCAGTCAGTATATTACCACCAGTCAGTATATTACTACCAGTCAGTATATTACTACCAGTCAGTATATTACTACCAGTCAGTATATTACCACCAGTCAGTATATTACTACCAGAATATTACTACCAGTCAGTATATTACCACCAGTCAGTATATTACCACCAGTCAGTATATTACCACCAGTCAGTATATTACCACCAGTCAGTATATTACTACCAGTCAGTATATTACCACCAGTCAGTATATTACTACCAGTCAGTATATTACCACCAGTCAGTATATTACCACCAGTCAGTATATTACTACCAGTCAGTATATTACCACCAGTCAGTATATTACTACCAGAATATTACTACCAGTCAGTATATTACCACCAGTCAGTATATTACCACCAGTCAGTATATTACTACCAGTCAGTATATTACCACCAGTCAGTATATTACCACCAGTCAGTATATTACCACCAGTCAGTATATTACTACCAGTCAGTATATTACCACCAGTCAGTATATTACCACCAGTCAGTATATTACTACCAGTCAGTATATTACCACCAGTCAGTATATTACCACCAGTCAGTATATTACTACCAGTCAGTATATTACCACCAGTCAGTATATTACTACCAGTCAGTATATTACTACCAGTCAGTATATTACCACCAGTCAGTATATTACCACCAGTCAGTATATTACTACCAGTCAGTATATTACTACCAGTCAGTATATTACTACCAGTCAGTATATTACCACCAGTCAGTATATTACTACCAGAATATTACTACCAGTCAGTATATTACCACCAGTCAGTATATTACCACCAGTCAGTATATTACCACCAGTCAGTATATTACCACCAGTCAGTATATTACCACCAGTCAGTATATTACTACCAGTCAGTATATTACCACCAGTCAGTATATTACCACCAGTCAGTATATTACCACCAGTCAGTATATTACCACCAGTCAGTATATTACCACCAGTCAGTATATTACCACCAGTCAGTATATTACTACCAGTCAGTATATTACTACCAGAATATTACTACCAGTCAGTATATTACCACCAGTCAGTATATTACCACCAGTCAGTATATTACCACCAGTCAGTATATTACTACCAGAATATTACTACCAGTCAGTATATTACTACCAGTCAGTATATTACCACCAGTCAGTATATTACTACCAGAATATTACTACCAGTCAGTATATTACTACCAGTCAGTATATTACTACCAGTCAGTATATTACCACCAGTCAGTATATTACTACCAGAATATTACTACCAGTCAGTATATTACCACCAGTCAGTATATTACTACCAGAATATTACTACCAGTCAGTATATTACTACCAGTCAGTATATTACTACCAGTCAGTATATTACCACCAGTCAGTATATTACTACCAGAATATTACTACCAGTCAGTATATTACTACCAGTCAGTATATTACCACCAGTCAGTATATTACCACCAGTCAGTATATTACTACCAGTCAGTATATTACCACCAGTCAGTATATTACCACCAGTCAGTATATTACTACCAGTCAGTATATTACCACCAGTCAGTATATTACCACCAGTCAGTATATTACCACCAGTCAGTATATTACTACCAGTCAGTATATTACCACCAGTCAGTATATTACCACCAGTCAGTATATTACCACCAGTCAGTATATTACCACCAGTCAGTATATTACCACCAGTCAGTATATTACCACCAGTCAGTATATTACCACCAGTCAGTATATTACTACCAGTCAGTATATTACTACCAGAATATTACTACCAGTCAGTATATTACTACCAGTCAGTATATTACTACCAGAATATTACTACCAGTCAGTATATTACCACCAGTCAGTATATTACCACCAGTCAGTATATTACTACCAGAATATTACCACCAGTCAGTATATTACCACCAGTCAGTATATTACCAACAGTCAGTATATTACCACCAGTCAGTATATTACTACCAGAATATTACTACCAGTCAGTATATTACCACCAGTCAGTATATTACTACCAGAATATTACTACCAGTCAGTATATTACCACCAGTCAGTATATTACCACCAGTCAGTATATTACCACCAGTCAGTATATTACCACCAGTCAGTATATTACCAACAGTCAGTATATTACCACCAGTCAGTATATTACTACCAGAATATTACTACCAGTCAGTATATTACTACCAGTCAGTATATTACTACCAGTCAGTATATTACCAACAGTCAGTATATTACCACCAGTCAGTATATTACCACCAGTCAGTATATTACCACCAGTCAGTATATTACCAACAGTCAGTATATTACCACCAGTCAGTATATTACTACCAGAATATTACTACCAGTCAGTATATTACCACCAGTCAGTATATTACTACCAGAATATTACTACCAGTCAGTATATTACCACCAGTCAGTATATTACCACCAGTCAGTATATTACCACCAGTCAGTATATTACTACCAGTCAGTATATTACTACCAGAATATTACTACCAGTCAGTATATTACCACCAGTCAGTATATTACCACCAGTCAGTATATTACTACCAGTCAGTATATTACTACCAGTCAGTATATTACCACCAGTCAGTATATTACCACCAGTCAGTATATTACCACCAGTCAGTATATTACCACCAGTCAGTATATTACTACCAGTCAGTATATTACCACCAGTCAGTATATTACCACCAGTCAGTATATTACCACCAGTCAGTATATTACCACCAGTCAGTATATTACTACCAGAATATTACTACCAGTCAGTATATTACCACCAGTCAGTATATTACTACCAGTCAGTATATTACTACCAGTCAGTATATTACCACCAGTCAGTATATTACTACCAGAATATTACTACCAGTCAGTATATTACCACCAGTCAGTATATTACTACCAGTCAGTATATTACTACCAGTCAGTATATTACCACCAGTCAGTATATTACTACCAGTCAGTATATTACTACCAGTCAGTATATTACTACCAGTCAGTATATTACCACCAGTCAGTATATTACCACCAGTCAGTATATTACCACCAGTCAGTATATTACTACCAGAATATTACTACCAGTCAGTATATTACCACCAGTCAGTATATTACCACCAGTCAGTATATTACTACCAGTCAGTATATTACCACCAGTCAGAATATTACTACCAGTCAGTATATTACTACCAGTCAGTATATTACCACCAGTCAGTATATTACCACCAGTCAGTATATTACTACCAGAATATTACTACCAGTCAGTATATTACTACCAGTCAGTATATTACTACCAGAATATTACTACCAGTCAGTATATTACCACCAGTCAGTATATTACCACCAGTCAGTATATTACTACCAGTCAGTATATTACCACCAGTCAGAATATTACTACCAGTCAGTATATTACTACCAGAATATTACTACCAGTCAGTATATTACCACCAGTCAGTATATTACCACCAGTCAGTATATTACCACCAGTCAGAATATTACTACCAGTCAGTATATTACTACCAGTCAGTATATTACCACCAGTCAGTATATTACCACCAGTCAGTATATTACTACCAGAATATTACTACCAGTCAGTATATTACTACCAGTCAGTATATTACTACCAGTCAGTATATTACTACCAGTCAGTATATTACCACCAGTCAGTATATTACTACCAGTCAGTATATTACTACCAGTCAGTATATTACCACCAGTATATTACTACCAGTCAGTATATTACCACCAGTCAGTATATTACTACCAGTCAGTATATTACCACCAGTCAGTATATTACCACCAGTCAGTATATTACTACCAGTCAGTATATTACTACCAGTCAGTATATTACTACCAGAATATTACTACCAGTCAGTATATTACCACCAGTATATTACTACCAGTCAGTATATTACCACCAGTCAGTATATTACCACCAGTCAGTATATTACCACCAGTCAGTATATTACTACCAGTCAGTATATTACCACCAGTCAGTATATTACCACCAGTCAGTATATTACTACCAGATTATTACTACCAGTCAGTATATTACCACCAGTCAGTATATTACCACCAGTCAGTATATTACCACCAGTCAGTATATTACTACCAGTCAGTATATTACCACCAGTCAGTATATTACCACCAGTCAGTATATTACCACCAGTCAGTATGTTACCACCAGTCAGTATATTACTACCAGTCAGTATATTACTACCAGTCAGTATATTACCACCAGTCAGTATATTACTACCAGTCAGTATATTACTACCAGTCAGTATATTACCACCAGTCAGTATATTACCACCAGTCAGTATATTACCACCAGTCAGTATATTACCACCAGTCAGTATATTACTACCAGTCAGTATATTACCACCAGTCAGTATATTACCACCAGTCAGTATATTACCACCAGTCAGTATATTACCACCAGTCAGTATATTACCACCAGTCAGTATATTACCACCAGTCAGTATATTACTACCAGAATATTACTACCAGTCAGTATATTACCACCAGTCAGTATATTACCACCAGTATATTACTACCAGTCAGTATATTACCACCAGTCAGTATATTACCACCAGTCAGTATATTACTACCAGTCAGTATATTACTACCAGTCAGTATATTACCACCAGTCAGTATATTACCACCAGTCAGTATATTACTACCAGTCAGTATATTACTACCAGTCAGTATATTACTACCAGTCAGTATATTACCACCAGTCAGTATATTACTACCAGTCAGTATATTACTACCAGTCAGTATATTACTACCAGTCAGTATATTACCACCAGTCAGTATATTACTACCAGTCAGTATATTACCATCAGTCAGTATATTACTACCAGTCAGTATATTACCACCAGTATATTACTACCAGTCAGTATATTACCACCAGTCAGTATATTACTACCAGAATATTACTACCAGTCAGTATATTACCACCAGTCAGTATATTACCACCAGTATATTACTACCAGTCAGTATATTACCACCAGTCAGTATATTACCACCAGTCAGTATATTACTACCAGTCAGTATATTACTACCAGTCAGTATATTACCACCAGTCAGTATATTACTACCAGTCAGTATATTACTACCAGTCAGTATATTACTACCAGTCAGTATATTACCACCAGTCAGTATATTACTACCAGTCAGTATATTACTACCAGTCAGTATATTACTACCAGTCAGTATATTACCACCAGTCAGTATATTACTACCAGTCAGTATATTACCACCAGTCAGTATATTACCACCAGTCAGTATATTACTACCAGTCAGTATATTACCACCAGTCAGTATATTACCACCAGTCAGTATATTACTACCAGTCAGTATATTACCACCAGTCAGTATATTACCACCAGTCAGTATATTACTACCAGTCAGTATATTACCACCAGTCAGTATATTACTACCAGTCAGTATATTACCACCAGTCAGTATATTACCACCAGTCAGTATATTACTACCAGTCAGTATATTACCACCAGTCAGTATATTACCACCAGTCAGTATATTACTACCAGTCAGTATATTACCACCAGTCAGTATATTACCACCAGTCAGTATATTACTACCAGTCAGTATATTACCACCAGTCAGTATATTACTACCAGTCAGTATATTACTACCAGTCAGTATATTACCACCAGTATATTACTACCAGTCAGTATATTACCACCAGTCAGTATATTACTACCAGTCAGTATATTACCACCAGTCAGTATATTACCACCAGTCAGTATATTACTACCAGTCAGTATATTACTACCAGTCAGTATATTACTACCAGAATATTACTACCAGTCAGTATATTACCACCAGTATATTACTACCAGTCAGTATATTACCACCAGTCAGTATATTACCACCAGTCAGTATATTACCACCAGTCAGTATATTACTACCAGTCAGTATATTACCACCAGTCAGTATATTACCACCAGTCAGTATATTACTACCAGATTATTACTACCAGTCAGTATATTACCACCAGTCAGTATATTACCACCAGTCAGTATATTACCACCAGTCAGTATATTACTACCAGTCAGTATATTACCACCAGTCAGTATATTACCACCAGTCAGTATATTACCACCAGTCAGTATGTTACCACCAGTCAGTATATTACTACCAGTCAGTATATTACTACCAGTCAGTATATTACCACCAGTCAGTATATTACTACCAGTCAGTATATTACTACCAGTCAGTATATTACCACCAGTCAGTATATTACCACCAGTCAGTATATTACCACCAGTCAGTATATTACCACCAGTCAGTATATTACTACCAGTCAGTATATTACCACCAGTCAGTATATTACCACCAGTCAGTATATTACCACCAGTCAGTATATTACCACCAGTCAGTATATTACCACCAGTCAGTATATTACCACCAGTCAGTATATTACTACCAGAATATTACTACCAGTCAGTATATTACCACCAGTCAGTATATTACCACCAGTATATTACTACCAGTCAGTATATTACCACCAGTCAGTATATTACCACCAGTCAGTATATTACTACCAGTCAGTATATTACTACCAGTCAGTATATTACCACCAGTCAGTATATTACCACCAGTCAGTATATTACTACCAGTCAGTATATTACTACCAGTCAGTATATTACTACCAGTCAGTATATTACCACCAGTCAGTATATTACTACCAGTCAGTATATTACTACCAGTCAGTATATTACTACCAGTCAGTATATTACCACCAGTCAGTATATTACTACCAGTCAGTATATTACCATCAGTCAGTATATTACTACCAGTCAGTATATTACCACCAGTATATTACTACCAGTCAGTATATTACCACCAGTCAGTATATTACTACCAGAATATTACTACCAGTCAGTATATTACCACCAGTCAGTATATTACCACCAGTATATTACTACCAGTCAGTATATTACCACCAGTCAGTATATTACCACCAGTCAGTATATTACTACCAGTCAGTATATTACTACCAGTCAGTATATTACCACCAGTCAGTATATTACCACCAGTCAGTATATTACTACCAGTCAGTATATTACTACCAGTCAGTATATTACTACCAGTCAGTATATTACCACCAGTCAGTATATTACTACCAGTCAGTATATTACTACCAGTCAGTATATTACTACCAGTCAGTATATTACCACCAGTCAGTATATTACTACCAGTCAGTATATTACCACCAGTCAGTATATTACCACCAGTCAGTATATTACTACCAGTCAGTATATTACCACCAGTCAGTATATTACCACCAGTCAGTATATTACTACCAGTCAGTATATTACCACCAGTCAGTATATTACCACCAGTCAGTATATTACTACCAGTCAGTATATTACCACCAGTCAGTATATTACTACCAGTCAGTATATTACCACCAGTCAGTATATTACCACCAGTCAGTATATTACTACCAGTCAGTATATTACCACCAGTCAGTATATTACCACCAGTCAGTATATTACTACCAGTCAGTATATTACCACCAGTCAGTATATTACCACCAGTCAGTATATTACTACCAGTCAGTATATTACCACCAGTCAGTATATTACCACCAGTCAGTATATTACTACCAGTCAGTATATTACCACCAGTCAGTATATTACCACCAGTCAGTATATTACTACCAGTCAGTATATTACTACCAGTCAGTATATTACCACCAGTCAGTATATTACTACCAGTATATTACTACCAGTCAGTATATTACCACCAGTCAGTATATTACCACCAGTCAGTATATTACTACCAGTCAGTATATTACCACCAGTCAGTATATTACTACCAGTATATTACTACCAGTCAGTATATTACCACCAGTCAGTATATTACCACCAGTATATTACCACCAGTCAGTATATTACTACCAGTCAGTATATTACCACCAGTCAGTATATTACCATCAGTCAGTATATTACCACCAGTCAGTATATTACTACCAGTCAGTATATTACTACCAGTCAGTATATTACCACCAGTCAGTATATTACTACCAGTCAGTATATTACTACCAGTCAGTATATTACCACCAGTATATTACTACCAGTCAGTATATTACCACCAGTCAGAATATTACTACCAGTCAGTATATTACTACCAGTCAGTATATTACTACCAGTCAGTATATTACCACCAGTCAGTATATTACTACCAGTCAGTATATTACTACCAGTCAGTATATTACTACCAGTCAGTATATTATTACCAGTCAGAATATTACTACCAGTCAGTATATTACTACCAGTCAGTATATTACCACCAGTCAGTATATTACCATCAGTCAGTATATTACTACCAGTCAGTATATTACTACCAGTCAGTATATTACCACCAGTCAGTATATTACTACCAGTCAGTATATTACCACCAGTCAGTATATTACCACCAGTCAGTATATTACCACCAGTCAGTATATTACTACCAGTCAGTATATTACTACCAGTCAGTATATTACCACCAGTCAGTATATTACCATCAGTCAGTATATTACTACCAGTCAGTATATTACCACCAGTCAGTATATTACCACCAGTCAGTATATTACCACCAGTCAGTATATTACTACCAGTCAGTATATTACCACCAGTCAGTATATTATTACCAGTCAGTATATTACCACCAGTCAGTATATTACTACCAGTCAGTATATTACCACCAGTCAGTTTATTACTACCAGTATATTACTACCAGTCAGTATATTACTACCAGTCAGTATATTACCACCAGTCAGTATATTACTACCAGTCAGTATATTACCACCAGTCAGTATATTACTACCAGTCAGTATATTACCATCAGTCAGTATATTACTACCAGTCAGTATATTACTACCAGTCAGTATATTACCATCAGTCAGTATATTACTACCAGTCAGTATATTACTACCAGTCAGTATATTACTACCAGTCAGTATATTACTACCAGTCAGTATATTACTACCAGTCAGTATATTACCACCAGTCAGTATATTACTACCAGTCAGTATATTACTACCAGTCAGTATATTACTACCAGTCAGTATATTACCACCAGTCAGTATATTACCAGTCAGTATATTACTACCAGTCAGTATATTACTACCAGTCAGTATATTACTACCAGTCAGTATATTACTACCAGTCAGTATATTACCACCAGTCAGTATATTACCACCAGTCAGTATATTACTACCAGTCAGTATATTACTACCAGTCAGTATATTACTACCAGTCAGTATATTACCACCAGTCAGTATATTACCACCAGTCAGTATATTACTACCAGTCAGTATATTACCACCAGTCAGTATATTACCAGTCAGTATATTACTACCAGTCAGTATATTACCACCAGTCAGTATTTTACTACCAGTCAGTATATTACTACCAGTCAGTATATTACTACCAGTCAGTATATTACTACCAGTCAGTATATTACTACCAGTCAGTATATTACTACCAGTCAGTATATTACTACCAGTCAGTATATTACCACCAGTCAGTATATTACCACCAGTCAGTATATTACTACCAGTCAGTATATTACCACCAGTCAGTATATTACTACCAGTCAGTATATTACTACCAGTCAGTATATTACCACCAGTCAGTATATTACTACCAGTCAGTATATTACCACCAGTCAGTATATTACTACCAGTCAGTATATTACTACCAGTCAGTATATTACTACCAGTCAGTATATTACTACCAGTCAGTATATTACTACCAGTCAGTATATTACCACCAGTCAGTATATTACTACCAGTCAGTATATTACTACCAGTCAGTATATTACTACCAGTCAGTATATTACCACCAGTCAGTATATTACCACCAGTCAGTATATTACTACCAGTCAGTATATTACCACCAGTCAGTATATTACTACCAGTCAGTATATTACCACCAGTCAGTATATTACCACCAGTCAGTATATTACCACCAGTCAGTATATTACTACCAGTCAGTATATTACCACCAGTCAGTATATTACTACCAGTCAGTATATTACCACCAGTCAGTATATTACCACCAGTCAGTATATTACTACCAGTCAGTATATTACTACCAGTCAGTATATTACTACCAGTCAGTATATTACTACCAGTCAGTATATTACCACCAGTCAGTATATTACTACCAGTCAGTATATTACCACCAGTCAGTATATTACCACCAGTCAGTATATTACCACCAGTCAGTATATTACCACCAGTCAGTATATTACCACCAGTCAGTATATTACTACCAGTCAGTATATTACCATCAGTCAGTATATTACTACCAGTCAGTATATTACCACCAGTCAGTATATTACCACCAGTCAGTATATTACTACCAGTCAGTATATTACTACCAGTCAGTATATTACCACCAGTCAGTATATTACTACCAGTTAGTATATTACTACCAGTCAGTATATTACCACCAGTCAGTATATTACTACCAGTCAGTATATTACTACCAGTCAGTATATTACCACCAGTCAGTATATTACTACCAGTCAGTATATTACCACCAGTCAGTATATTACTACCAGTCAGTATATTACTACCAGTCAGTATATTACTACCAGTCAGTATATTACCACCAGTCAGTATATTACTACCAGTCAGTATATTACTACCAGTCAGTATATTACCACCAGTCAGTATATTACTACCAGTTAGTATATTACTACCAGTCAGTATATTACCACCAGTCAGTATATTACTACCAGTCAGTATATTACTACCAGTCAGTATATTACCACCAGTCAGTATATTACTACCAGTCAGTATATTACCACCAGTATATTACTACCAGTCAGTATATTACCACCAGTCAGTATATTACCACCAGTCAGTATATTACCACCAGTCAGTATATTACTACCAGTCAGTATATTACCACCAGTATATTACTACCAGTCAGTATATTACCACCAGTCAGTATATTATTACCAGTCAGTATATTACCACCAGTCAGTATATTACTACCAGTCAGTATATTACCACCAGTATATTACTACCAGTCAGTATATTACCACCAGTCAGTATATTACCACCAGTCAGTATATTACTACCAGTCAGTATATTACCACCAGTCAGTATATTACTACCAGTCAGTATATTACCAGTCAGTATATTATTACCAGTCAGTATATTATTACCAGTCAGTATATTACTACCAGTCAGTATATTACCACCAGTCAGTATATTACCACCAGTCAGTATATTACCACCAGTCAGTATATTACCACCAGTCAGTATATTACTACCAGTCAGTATATTACCACCAGTCAGTATATTACTACCAGTCAGTATATTACTACCAGTCAGTATATTACCACCAGTCAGTATATTACCACCAGTCAGTATATTACCACCAGTCAGTATATTACCACCAGTCAGTATATTACTACCAGTCAGTATATTACCACCAGTCAGTATATTACCACCAGTCAGTATATTATTACCAGTCAGTATATTATTACCAGTCAGTATATTACTACCAGTCAGTATATTACTACCAGTCAGTATATTACTACCAGTCAGTATATTACCACCAGTCAGTATATTACCACCAGTCAGTATATTACCACCAGTCAGTATATTACTACCAGTCAGTATATTACCACCAGTCAGTATATTACTACCAGAATATTACTACCAGTCAGTATATTACCACCAGTCAGTATATTACTACCAGTCAGTATATTACTACCAGTCAGTATATTACTACCAGTCAGTATATTACCACCAGTCAGTATATTACCACCAGTCAGTATATTACCACCAGTCAGTATATTACTACCAGTCAGTATATTACCACCAGTCAGTATATTACTACCAGTCAGTATATTACCACCAGTCAGTATATTACTACCAGAATATTACTACCAGTCAGTATATTACCACCAGTCAGTATATTACTACCAGTCAGTATATTACTACCAGTCAGTATATTACTACCAGTCAGTATATTACCACCAGTCAGTATATTACTACCAGTCAGTATATTACCACCAGTCAGTATATTACCACCAGTCAGTATATTACCACCAGTCAGTATATTACTACCAGTCAGTATATTACCACCAGTCAGTATATTACTACCAGAATATTATTACCAGTCAGTATATTATTACCAGTCAGTATATTACTACCAGTCAGTATATTACCACCAGTCAGTATATTACTACCAGTCAGTATATTACCACCAGTCAGTATATTACCACCAGTCAGTATATTACCACCAGTCAGTATATTACCACCAGTCAGTATATTACTACCAGTCAGTATATTACCACCAGTCAGTATATTACTACCAGTCAGTATATTACTACCAGTCAGTATATTACCACCAGTCAGTATATTACCACCAGTCAGTATATTATTACCAGTCAGTATATTACTACCAGTCAGTATATTACCACCAGTCAGTATATTACCACCAGTCAGTATATTATTACCAGTCAGTATATTACTACCAGTCAGTATATTACTACCAGTCAGTATATTACCACCAGTCAGTATATTACTACCAGTCAGTATATTACTACCAGTCAGTATATTACCACCAGTCAGTATATTATTACCAGTCAGTATATTATTACCAGTCAGTATATTACCACCAGTCAGTATATTACTACCAGTCAGTATATTACCACCAGTCAGTATATTACCACCAGTCAGTATATTACCACCAGTCAGTATATTACTACCAGTCAGTATATTACTACCAGTCAGTATATTACCACCAGTCAGTATATTATTACCAGTCAGTATATTACTACCAGTCAGTATATTACTACCAGTCAGTATATTACCACCAGTCAGTATATTACCACCAGTCAGTATATTACCACCAGTCAGTATATTACCACCAGTCAGTATATTACTACCAGTCAGTATATTACTACTAGTCAGTATATTACCACCAGTCAGTATATTACCACCAGTCAGTATATTACTACCAGTCAGTATATTACTACCAGTCAGTATATTACCACCAGTCAGTATATTACTACCAGTCAGTATATTACCACCAGTCAGTATATTACCACCAGTCAGTATATTACTACCAGTCAGTATATTACTACCAGTCAGTATATTACCACCAGTCAGTATATTACTACCAGTCAGTATATTACTACCAGTCAGTATATTACCACCAGTCAGTATATTACCACCAGTCAGTATATTACTACCAGTCAGTATATTACTACCAGTCAGTATATTACCACCAGTCAGTATATTACTACCAGTCAGTATATTACCACCAGTCAGTATATTACTACCAGTCAGTATATTACTACCAGTCAGTATATTACCACCAGTCAGTATATTACTACCAGTCAGTATATTACTACCAGTCAGTATATTACTACCAGTCAGTATATTACCACCAGTCAGTATATTATTACCAGTCAGTATATTACTACCAGTCAGTATATTACTACCAGTCAGTATATTACCACCAGTCAGTATATTACCACCAGTCAGTATATTACCACCAGTATATTACCACCAGTCAGTATATTACTACCAGTCAGTATATTACCACCAGTATATTACTACCAGTCAGTATATTACCACCAGTCAGTATATTACCACCAGTCAGTATATTACCACCAGTCAGTATATTACCACCAGTATATTACCACCAGTCAGTATATTACTACCAGTCAGTATATTACCACCAGTCAGTATATTACTACCAGTCAGTATATTACCACCAGTCAGTATATTACCACCAGTCAGTATATTACCACCAGTCAGTATATTACCACCAGTCAGTATATTATTACCAGTCAGTATATTACCACCAGTCAGTATATTACTACCAGTCAGTATATTATTACCAGTCAGTATATTACCACCAGTATATTACTACCAGTCAGTATATTACTACCAGTCAGTATATTACCACCAGTATATTATTACCAGTCAGTATATTACTACCAGTCAGTATATTACCACCAGTCAGTATATTATTACCAGTCAGTATATTATTACCAGTCAGTATATTACTACCAGTCAGTATATTACCACCAGTCAGTATATTACCACCAGTCAGTATATTACCACCAGTCAGTATATTACCACCAGTATATTACCACCAGTCAGTATATTACCACCAGTATATTACCACCAGTCAGTATATTACTACCAGTCAGTATATTATTACCAGTCAGTATATTATTACCAGTCAGTATATTACCACCAGTCAGTATATTACTACCAGTCAGTATATTACTACCAGTCAGTATATTACTACCAGTCAGTATATTACTACCAGTCAGTATATTACCACCAGTCAGTATATTATTACCAGTCAGTATATTACTACCAGTCAGTATATTACTACCAGTCAGTATATTACCACCAGTCAGTATATTACCACCAGTCAGTATATTACCACCAGTATATTACCACCAGTCAGTATATTACTACCAGTCAGTATATTACTACCAGTCAGTATATTACTACCAGTCAGTATATTACCACCAGTCAGTATATTACTACCAGTCAGTATATTACCACCAGTCAGTATATTACTACCAGTCAGTATATTACTACCAGTCAGTATATTACTACCAGTCAGTATATTACTACCAGTCAGTATATTACTACCAGTCAGTATATTACCACCAGTCAGTATATTACTACCAGTCAGTATATTACCACCAGTCAGTATATTACCACCAGTCAGTATATTACTACCAGTCAGTATATTACCACCAGTCAGTATATTACCACCAGTCAGTATATTACTACCAGTCAGTATATTACTACCAGTCAGTATATTACCACCAGTCAGTATATTACCACCAGTATATTACTACCAGTCAGTATATTACCACCAGTCAGTATATTACCACCAGTCAGTATATTACCACCAGTCAGTATATTACTACCAGTCAGTATATTACCACCAGTCAGTATATTACTACCAGTCAGTATATTACTACCAGTCAGTATATTACCACCAGTCAGTATATTACCACCAGTCAGTATATTACTACCAGTCAGTATATTACCACCAGTCAGTATATTACCACCAGTCAGTATATTACTACCAGTCAGTATATTACCACCAGTCAGTATATTACCACCAGTCAGTATATTACCACCAGTCAGTATATTATTACCAGTCAGTATATTACTACCAGTCAGTATATTACTACCAGTCAATATATTACCACCAGTCAGTATATTACCACCAGTCAGTATATTACCACCAGTCAGTATATTACCACCAGTCAGTATATTACTACCAGTCAGTATATTACTACCAGTCAGTATATTACTACCAGTCAGTATATTACTACCAGTCAGTATATTACCACCAGTCAGTATATTACCACCAGTCAGTATATTACTACCAGTCAGTATATTACTACCAGTCAGTATATTACCACCAGTCAGTATATTACTACCAGTCAGTATATTACCACCAGTCAGTATATTACTACCAGTCAGTATATTACTACCAGTCAGTATATTACCACCAGTCAGTATATTACTACCAGTCAGTATATTACTACCAGTCAGTATATTACTACCAGTCAGTATATTACCACCAGTCAGTATATTATTACCAGTCAGTATATTACTACCAGTCAGTATATTACTACCAGTCAGTATATTACCACCAGTCAGTATATTACCACCAGTCAGTATATTACCACCAGTATATTACCACCAGTCAGTATATTACTACCAGTCAGTATATTACCACCAGTATATTACTACCAGTCAGTATATTACCACCAGTCAGTATATTACCACCAGTCAGTATATTACCACCAGTCAGTATATTACCACCAGTATATTACCACCAGTCAGTATATTACTACCAGTCAGTATATTACCACCAGTCAGTATATTACTACCAGTCAGTATATTACCACCAGTCAGTATATTACCACCAGTCAGTATATTACCACCAGTCAGTATATTACCACCAGTCAGTATATTATTACCAGTCAGTATATTACCACCAGTCAGTATATTACTACCAGTCAGTATATTATTACCAGTCAGTATATTACTACCAGTCAGTATATTACCACCAGTATATTATTACCAGTCAGTATATTACTACCAGTCAGTATATTACCACCAGTCAGTATATTATTACCAGTCAGTATATTATTACCAGTCAGTATATTACTACCAGTCAGTATATTACCACCAGTCAGTATATTACCACCAGTCAGTATATTACCACCAGTCAGTATATTACCACCAGTATATTACCACCAGTCAGTATATTACCACCAGTATATTACCACCAGTCAGTATATTACTACCAGTCAGTATATTATTACCAGTCAGTATATTATTACCAGTCAGTATATTACCACCAGTCAGTATATTACTACCAGTCAGTATATTACTACCAGTCAGTATATTACTACCAGTCAGTATATTACTACCAGTCAGTATATTACCACCAGTCAGTATATTACCACCAGTCAGTATATTATTACCAGTCAGTATATTACTACCAGTCAGTATATTACTACCAGTCAGTATATTACCACCAGTCAGTATATTACCACCAGTCAGTATATTACCACCAGTCAGTATATTACCACCAGTCAGTATATTACTACCAGTCAGTATATTACTACCAGTCAGTATATTACTACCAGTCAGTATATTACCACCAGTCAGTATATTACTACCAGTCAGTATATTACCACCAGTCAGTATATTACTACCAGTCAGTATATTACTACCAGTCAGTATATTACCACCAGTCAGTATATTACCACCAGTCAGTATATTACCACCAGTCAGTATATTACTACCAGTCAGTATATTACCACCAGTCAGTATATTACTACCAGTCAGTATATTACTACCAGTCAGTATATTACCACCAGTCAGTATATTACCACCAGTCAGTATATTACCACCAGTCAGTATATTACCACCAGTCAGTATATTACCACCAGTCAGTATATTACTACCAGTCAGTATATTACTACCAGTCAGTATATTACCACCAGTCAGTATATTACTACCAGTCAGTATATTACTACCAGTCAGTATATTACCACCAGTCAGTATATTACCACCAGTCAGTATATTACCACCAGTCAGTATATTACTACCAGTCAGTATATTACTACCAGTCAGTATATTACCACCAGTCAGTATATTACCACCAGTCAGTATATTACCACCAGTCAGTATATTACCACCAGTCAGTATATTACCACCAGTCAGTATATTACCACCAGTCAGTATATTACTACCAGTCAGTATATTACTACCAGTATATTACCACCAGTCAGTATATTACTACCAGTCAGTATATTACTACCAGTCAGTATATTACTACCAGTCAGTATATTACTACCAGTCAGTATATTACCACCAGTCAGTATATTACCACCAGTCAGTATATTACCACCAGTCAGTATATTACCACCAGTCAGTATATTACCACCAATCAGTATATTACCACCAGTCAGTATATTACCACCAGTCAGTATATTACCACCAGTCAGTATATTACCACCAGTCAGTATATTATTACCAGTCAGTATATTACCACCAGTCAGTATATTACTACCAGTCAGTATATTACTACCAGTATATTACCACCAGTCAGTATATTACTACCAGTCAGTATATTACCACCAGTCAGTATATTACCACCAGTCAGTATATTACCACCAGTCAGTATATTACCACCAGTCAGTATATTACCACCAGTCAGTATATTACCACCAGTCAGTATATTAATACCAGTCAGTATATTACCACCAGTCAGTATATTACCACCAGTCAGTATATTACCACCAGTCAGTATATTACCACCAGCCAGTATATTACCACCAGTCAGTATATTACCACCAGTCAGTATATTACTACCAGTCAGTATATTACCACCAGTCAGTATATTACCAGTCAGTATATTACTACCAGTCAGTATATTACCACCAGTCAGTATATTACTACCAGTCAGTATATTACTACCAGTCAGTATATTACCACCAGTCAGTATATTACTACCAGTCAGTATATTACCACCAGTCTGTATATTACTACCAGTCAGTATATTACCACCAGTCAGTATATTACTACCAGTCAGTATATTACTACCAGTCAGTATATTACCACCAGTCAGTATATTACCACCAGTCAGTATATTACCACCAGTCAGTATATTACTACCAGTCAGTATATTACCAGTCAGTATATTACCACCAGTCAGTATATTACCATCAGTCAGTATATTACTACCAGTCAGTATATTACCACCAGTCAGTATATTACCACCAGTCAGTATATTACTACCAGTCAGTATATTACTACCAGTCAGTATATTACCACCAGTCAGTATATTACCACCAGTCAGTATATTACCACCAGTCAGTATATTACCACCAGTCAGTATATTACCACCAGTCAGTATATTACTACCAGTCAGTATATTACCACCAGTCAGTATATTACCACCAGTCAGTATATTACCACCAGTCAGTATATTACTACCAGTCAGTATATTACTACCAGTCAGTATATTACTACCAGTCAGTATATTACTACCAGTCAGTATATTATTACCAGTCAGTATATTACTACCAGTCAGTATATTACTACCAGTCAGTATATTACTACCAGTCAGTATATTACTACCAGTCAGTATATTACTACCAGTCAGTATATTACCACCAGTCAGTATATTACCACCAGTCAGTATATTACCACCAGTCAGTATATTACCACCAGTCAGTATATTACCACCAGTCAGTATATTACCACCAGTCAGTATATTACTACCAGTCAGTATATTACTACCAGTCAGTATATTACTACCAGTCAGTATATTACCACCAGTCAGTATATTACTACCAGTCAGTATATTACTACCAGTCAGTATATTACTACCAGTCAGTATATTACTACCAGTCAGTATATTACCACCAGTCAGTATATTACTACCAGTCAGTATATTACCACCAGTCAGTATATTACCACCAGTCAGTATATTACCACCAGTCAGTATATTACCACCAGTCAATATATTACTACCAGTCAGTATATTACTACCAGTCAGTATATTACTACCAGTCAGTATATTACCACCAATCAGTATATTACCACCAGTCAGTATATTACCACCAGTCAGTATATTACCACCAGTCAGTATATTACCACCAGTCAGTATATTATTACCAGTCAGTATATTACCACCAGTCAGTATATTACTACCAGTCAGTATATTACTACCAGTATATTACCACCAGTCAGTATATTACTACCAGTCAGTATATTACCACCAGTCAGTATATTACCACCAGTCAGTATATTACCACCAGTCAGTATATTACCACCAGCCAGTATATTACCACCAGTCAGTATATTACCACCAGTCAGTATATTAATACCAGTCAGTATATTACCACCAGTCAGTATATTACCACCAGTCAGTATATTACCACCAGTCAGTATATTACCACCAGCCAGTATATTACCACCAGTCAGTATATTACCACCAGTCAGTATATTACTACCAGTCAGTATATTACCACCAGTCAGTATATTACTACCAGTCAGTATATTACCACCAGTCAGTATATTACCACCAGTCAGTATATTACTACCAGTCAGTATATTACTACCAGTCAGTATATTACCACCAGTCAGTATATTACCACCAGTCAGTATATTACTACCAGTCAGTATATTACCACCAGTCTGTATATTACTACCAGTCAGTATATTACCACCAGTCAGTATATTACTACCAGTCAGTATATTACTACCAGTCAGTATATTACCACCAGTCAGTATATTACCACCAGTCAGTATATTACCACCAGTCAGTATATTACTACCAGTCAGTATATTACCAGTCAGTATATTACCACCAGTCAGTATATTACCATCAGTCAGTATATTACTACCAGTCAGTATATTACCACCAGTCAGTATATTACCACCAGTCAGTATATTACTACCAGTCAGTATATTACCACCAGTCAGTATATTACCACCAGTCAGTATATTACCACCAGTCAGTATATTACCACCAGTCAGTATATTACCACCAGCCAGTATATTACCACCAGTCAGTATATTACCACCAGTCAGTATATTACTACCAGTCAGTATATTACCACCAGTCAGTATATTACCAGTCAGTATATTACTACCAGTCAGTATATTACCACCAGTCAGTATATTACTACCAGTCAGTATATTACTACCAGTCAGTATATTACCACCAGTCAGTATATTACTACCAGTCAGTATATTACCACCAGTCAGTATATTACCACCAGTCAGTATATTACCACCAGTCAGTATATTACCACCAGCCAGTATATTACCACCAGTCAGTATATTACCACCAGTCAGTATATTACTACCAGTCAGTATATTACCACCAGTCAGTATATTACCACCAGTCAGTATATTACCACCAGTCAGTATATTACCACCAGCCAGTATATTACCACCAGTCAGTATATTACCACCAGTCAGTATATTACTACCAGTCAGTATATTACCACCAGTCAGTATATTACCAGTCAGTATATTACTACCAGTCAGTATATTACCACCAGTCAGTATATTACTACCAGTCAGTATATTACTACCAGTCAGTATATTACCACCAGTCAGTATATTACTACCAGTCAGTATATTACCACCAGTCTGTATATTACTACCAGTCAGTATATTACCACCAGTCAGTATATTACTACCAGTCAGTATATTACTACCAGTCAGTATATTACCACCAGTCAGTATATTACCACCAGTCAGTATATTACTACCAGTCAGTATATTACCAGTCAGTATATTACCACCAGTCAGTATATTACCACCAGTCAGTATATTACCACCAGTCAGTATATTACTACCAGTCAGTATATTACTACCAGTCAGTATATTACCACCAGTCAGTATATTACCACCAGTCAGTATATTACCACCAGTCAGTATATTACCACCAGTCAGTATATTACCACCAGTCAGTATATTACTACCAGTCAGTATATTACTACCAGTCAGTATATTACTACCAGTCAGTATATTACTACCAGTCAGTATATTACTACCAGTCAGTATATTATTACCAGTCAGTATATTACTACCAGTCAGTATATTACTACCAGTCAGTATATTACTACCAGTCAGTATATTACTACCAGTCAGTATATTACCACCAGTCAGTATATTACCACCAGTCAGTATATTACCACCAGTCAGTATATTACTACCAGTCAGTATATTACTACCAGTCAGTATATTACTACCAGTCAGTATATTACTACCAGTCAGTATATTACTACCAGTCAGTATATTACCACCAGTCAGTATATTACCACCAGTCAGTATATTACTACCAGTCAGTATATTACTACCAGTATATTACCACCAGTCAGTATATTACCACCAGTCAGTATATTACCACCAGTCAGTATATTACCACCAGTCAGTATATTACCACCAGTCAGTATATTACCACCAGTCAGTATATTACCACCAGTCAGTATATTACCACCAGTCAGTATATTACTACCAGTCAGTATATTACCACCAGTATATTACTACCAGTCAGTATATTACTACCAGTCAGTATATTACCACCAGTCAGTATATTACCACCAGTCAGTATATTACTACCAGTCAGTATATTACTACCAGTATATTACTACCAGTCAGTATATTACCACCAGTATATTACTACCAGTCAGTATATTACCACCAGTCAGTATATTACCACCAGTCAGTATATTACCACCAGTCAGTATATTACCACCAGTCAGTATATTACTACCAGTCAGTATATTACTACCAGTCAGTATATTACCACCAGTCAGTATATTACTACCAGTCAGTATATTACTACCAGTCAGTATATTACCACCAGTCAGTATATTACTACCAGTCAGTATATTACTACCAGTCAGTATATTACCACCAGTCAGTATATTACCACCAGTCAGTATATTACCACCAGTCAGTATATTACTACCAGTCAGTATATTACTACCAGTCAGTATATTACCACCAGTCAGTATATTACCACCAGTCAGTATATTACTACCAGTCAGTATATTACCACCAGTCAGTATATTACCACCAGTCAGTATATTACCACCAGTATATTACTACCAGTATATTACCACCAGTCAGTATATTACTACCAGTCAGTATATTACTACCAGTCAGTATATTACCACCAGTCAGTATATTACTACCAGTCAGTATATTACTACCAGTCAGTATATTACCACCAGTCAGTATATTACCACCAGTATATTACCACCAGTCAGTATATTACCACCAGTATATTACCACCAGTCAGTATATTACCAGTCAGTATATTACTACCAGTCAGTATATTACCACCAGTCAGTATATTACCACCAGTCAGTATATTACCACCAGTATATTACTACCAGTCAGTATATTACCACCAGTCAGTATATTACCACCAGTATATTACCACCAGTCAGTATATTACCACCAGTATATTACCACCAGTCAGTATATTACCACCAGTATATTACCACCAGTCAGTATATTACCAGTCAGTATATTACTACCAGTCAGTATATTACCACCAGTCAGTATATTACCACCAGTCAGTATATTACCACCAGTATATTACTACCAGTCAGTATATTACTACCAGTCAGTATATTACCACCAGTCAGTATATTACCACCAGTCAGTATATTACTACCAGTCAGTATATTACTACCAGTCAGTATATTACCACCAGTCAGTATATTACCACCAGTCAGTATATTACTACCAGTCAGTATATTACCACCAGTCAGTATATTACTACCAGTCAGTATATTACCACCAGTCAGTATATTACTACCAGTCAGTATATTACTACCAGTCAGTATATTACTACCAGTCAGTATATTACTACCAGTCAGTATATTACTACCAGTCAGTATATTACCACCAGTCAGTATATTACTACCAGTCAGTATATTACTACCAGTCAGTATACTACCACCAGTCAGTATATTACCACCAGTCAGTATATTACCACCAGTCAGTATATTACCACCAGTCAGTATATTACCACCAGTCAGTATATTACCACCAGTCAGTATATTACTACCAGTCAGTATATTACCACCAGTCAGTATATTACTACCAGTCAGTATATTACTACCAGTCAGTATATTACCACCAGTCAGTATATTACCACCAGTATATTACCACCAGTCAGTATATTACCACCAGTATATTACCACCACCAGTATATTACTACCAGTCAGTATATTACTACCAGTCAGTATATTACTACCAGTCAGTATATTACCACCAGTCAGTATATTACTACCAGTCAGTATATTACTACCAGTCAGTATATTACCACCAGTCAGTATATTACCACCAGTATATTACCACCAGTCAGTATATTACCACCAGTATATTACCACCAGTCAGTATATTACCACCAGTATATTACTACCAGTCAGTATATTACTACCAGTCAGTATATTACCACCAGTCAGTATATTACCACCAGTATATTACCACCAGTCAGTATATTACCACCAGTATATTACCACCAGTCAGTATATTACCACCAGTATATTACCACCAGTCAGTATATTACCACCAGTATATTACCACCAGTCAGTATATTACTACCAGTCAGTATATTACTACCAGTCAGTATATTACTACCAGTCAGTATATTACTACCAGTCAGTATATTACCACCAGTCAGTATATTACTACCAGTCAGTATATTACCACCAGTCAGTATATTACTACCAGTCAGTATATTACCACCAGTCAGTATATTACCACCAGTCAGTATATTACTAACAGTCAGTATATTACTACCAGTCAGTATATTACCACCAGTCAGTATATTACCACCAGTCAGTATATTACCACCAGTCAGTATATTACCACCAGTCAGTATATTACTACCAGTCAGTATATTACCACCAGTCAGTATATTACCACCAGTCAGTATATTACCACCAGTCAGTATATTACCACCAGTCAGTATATTACCACCAGTCAGTATATTACTACCAGTATATTACTACCAGTCAGTATATTACTACCAGTCAGTATATTACCACCAGTCAGTATATTACCACCAGTCAGTATGTTACCACCAGTCAGTATATTACCACCAGTCAGTATATTACCACCAGTCAGTATATTACCACCAGTCAGTATATTACTACCAGTCAGTATATTACCAGTCAGTATATTACCACCAGTATATTACTACCAGTCAGTATATTACCACCAGTCAGTATATTACTACCAGTCAGTATATTAATACCAGTCAGTATATTACCACCAGCCAGTATATTACTACCAGTCAGTATATTACTACCAGTCAGTATATTACCACCAGCCAGTATATTACTACCAGTCAGTATATTACTACCAGTCAGTATATTACCACCAGCCAGTATATTACCACCAGTCAGTATATTACTACCAGTCAGTATATTACCAGTCAGTATATTACCACCAGTATATTACTACCAGTCAGTATATTACCACCAGTCAGTATATTACTACCAGTCAGTATATTACCACCAGTCAGTATATTACCAGTCAGTATATTACCACCAGTCAGTATATTACCACCAGTCAGTATATTACTACCAGTCAGTATATTACCACCAGTCAGTATATTACTACCAGTCAGTATATTAATACCAGTCAGTATATTACCACCAGTCAGTATATTACTACCAGTCAGTATATTACTACCAGTCAGTATATTACCACCAGTCAGTATATTATTACCAGTCAGTATATTACTACCAGTCAGTATATTACCACCAGTCAGTATATTACCACCAGTATATTACTACCAGTCAGTATATTACCACCAGTCAGTATATTACTACCAGTATATTACTACCAGTCAGTATATTACCATCAGTCAGTATATTACCACCAGTCAGTATATTATTACCAGTCAGTATATTACTACCAGTCAGTATATTACCACCAGTCAGTATATTACCACCAGTATATTACTACCAGTCAGTATATTACCACCAGTCAGTATATTACTACCAGTCAGTATATTACCACCAGTCAGTATATTACTACCAGTCAGTATATTACCACCAGTCAGTATATTACCACCAGTCAGTATATTACCACCAGTCAGTATATTACTACCAGTCAGTATATTACCACCAGTATATTACTACCAGTCAGTATATTACCACCAGTCAGTATATTACTACCAGTCAGTATATTACCACCAGTCAGTATATTACCACCAGTCAGTATATTACCACCAGTCAGTATATTACTACCAGTCAGTATATTACCACCAGTCAGTATATTATTACCAGTCAGTATATTACCACCAGTCAGTATATTACTACCAGTCAGTATATTACCACCAGTCAGTATATTACTACCAGTCAGTATATTACCACCAGTCAGTATATTACCACCAGTCAGTATATTACCACCAGTCAGTATATTACCACCAGTCAGTATATTACCACCAGTCAGTATATTACCACCAGTCAGTATATTACCACCAGTATATTACTACCAGTCAGTATATTACCACCAGTCAGTATATTACTACCAGTCAGTATATTACCACCAGTCAGTATATTACTACCAGTCAGTATATTACCACCAGTCAGTATATTACTACCAGTCAGTATATTACCACCAGTCAGTATATTACCACCAGTCAGTATATTACCACCAGTCAGTATATTACTACCAGTCAGTATATTACCACCAGTCAGTATATTACCACCAGTCAGTATATTACCACCAGTCAGTATATTACCACCAGTATATTACTACCAGTCAGTATATTACCACCAGTCAGTATATTACCACCAGTCAGTATATTACTACCAGTATATTACTACCAGTCAGTATATTACTACCAGTCAGTATATTACCACCAGTCAGTATATTATTACCAGTCAGTATATTACTACCAGTCAGTATATTACCACCAGTCAGTATATTACCACCAGTCAGTATATTACCACCAGTATATTACTACCAGTCAGTATATTACCACCAGTCAGTATATTACCACCAGTATATTACTACCAGTCAGTATATTACCACCAGTCAGTATATTACTACCAGTCAGTATATTACCACCAGTCAGTATATTACCACCAGTCAGTATATTACTACCAGTCAGTATATTACCACCAGTCAGTATATTACCACCAGTCAGTATATTACCACCAGTCAGTATATTACCACCAGTCAGTATATTACCACCAGTCAGTATATTACCAGTCAGTATATTACCACCAGTATATTACTACCAGTCAGTATATTACCACCAGTCAGTATATTACTACCAGTCAGTATATTAATACCAGTCAGTATATTACCACCAGCCAGTATATTACTACCAGTCAGTATATTACTACCAGTCAGTATATTACCACCAGCCAGTATATTACTACCAGTCAGTATATTACTACCAGTCAGTATATTACCACCAGCCAGTATATTACCACCAGTCAGTATATTACTACCAGTCAGTATATTACCAGTCAGTATATTACCACCAGTATATTACTACCAGTCAGTATATTACCACCAGTCAGTATATTACTACCAGTCAGTATATTACCACCAGTCAGTATATTACCAGTCAGTATATTACCACCAGTCAGTATATTACCACCAGTCAGTATATTACTACCAGTCAGTATATTACCACCAGTCAGTATATTACTACCAGTCAGTATATTAATACCAGTCAGTATATTACCACCAGTCAGTATATTACTACCAGTCAGTATATTACTACCAGTCAGTATATTACCACCAGTCAGTATATTATTACCAGTCAGTATATTACTACCAGTCAGTATATTACCACCAGTATATTACTACCAGTCAGTATATTACCACCAGTCAGTATATTACCACCAGTCAGTATATTACTACCAGTCAGTATATTACCACCAGTCAGTATATTACCAGTCAGTATATTACCACCAGTCAGTATATTACCACCAGTCAGTATATTACTACCAGTCAGTATATTACCACCAGTCAGTATATTACTACCAGTCAGTATATTAATACCAGTCAGTATATTACCACCAGTCAGTATATTACTACCAGTCAGTATATTACTACCAGTCAGTATATTACCACCAGTCAGTATATTATTACCAGTCAGTATATTACTACCAGTCAGTATATTACCACCAGTCAGTATATTACCACCAGTATATTACTACCAGTCAGTATATTACCACCAGTCAGTATATTACTACCAGTATATTACTACCAGTCAGTATATTACCATCAGTCAGTATATTACCACCAGTCAGTATATTATTACCAGTCAGTATATTACTACCAGTCAGTATATTACCACCAGTCAGTATATTACCACCAGTATATTACTACCAGTCAGTATATTACCACCAGTCAGTATATTACTACCAGTCAGTATATTACCACCAGTCAGTATATTACTACCAGTCAGTATATTACCACCAGTCAGTATATTACCACCAGTCAGTATATTACCACCAGTCAGTATATTACTACCAGTCAGTATATTACCACCAGTATATTACTACCAGTCAGTATATTACCACCAGTCAGTATATTACTACCAGTCAGTATATTACCACCAGTCAGTATATTACCACCAGTCAGTATATTACCACCAGTCAGTATATTACTACCAGTCAGTATATTACCACCAGTCAGTATATTACTACCAGTCAGTATATTACCACCAGTCAGTATATTACTACCAGTCAGTATATTACCACCAGTCAGTATATTACTACCAGTCAGTATATTACCACCAGTCAGTATATTACCACCAGTCAGTATATTACCACCAGTCAGTATATTACCACCAGTCAGTATATTACCACCAGTCAGTATATTACCACCAGTCAGTATATTACCACCAGTATATTACTACCAGTCAGTATATTACCACCAGTCAGTATATTACTACCAGTCAGTATATTACCACCAGTCAGTATATTACTACCAGTCAGTATATTACCACCAGTCAGTATATTACTACCAGTCAGTATATTACCACCAGTCAGTATATTACCACCAGTCAGTATATTACCACCAGTCAGTATATTACTACCAGTCAGTATATTACCACCAGTCAGTATATTACCACCAGTCAGTATATTACCACCAGTCAGTATATTACCACCAGTATATTACTACCAGTCAGTATATTACCACCAGTCAGTATATTACCACCAGTCAGTATATTACTACCAGTATATTACTACCAGTCAGTATATTACTACCAGTCAGTATATTACCACCAGTCAGTATATTATTACCAGTCAGTATATTACTACCAGTCAGTATATTACCACCAGTCAGTATATTACCACCAGTCAGTATATTACCACCAGTATATTACTACCAGTCAGTATATTACCACCAGTCAGTATATTACCACCAGTATATTACTACCAGTCAGTATATTACCACCAGTCAGTATATTACTACCAGTCAGTATATTACCACCAGTCAGTATATTACCACCAGTCAGTATATTACTACCAGTCAGTATATTACCACCAGTCAGTATATTACCACCAGTCAGTATATTACCACCAGTCAGTATATTACCACCAGTCAGTATATTACCACCAGTCAGTATATTACCAGTCAGTATATTACCACCAGTATATTACTACCAGTCAGTATATTACCACCAGTCAGTATATTACTACCAGTCAGTATATTAATACCAGTCAGTATATTACCACCAGCCAGTATATTACTACCAGTCAGTATATTACTACCAGTCAGTATATTACCACCAGCCAGTATATTACTACCAGTCAGTATATTACTACCAGTCAGTATATTACCACCAGCCAGTATATTACCACCAGTCAGTATATTACTACCAGTCAGTATATTACCAGTCAGTATATTACCACCAGTATATTACTACCAGTCAGTATATTACCACCAGTCAGTATATTACTACCAGTCAGTATATTACCACCAGTCAGTATATTACCAGTCAGTATATTACCACCAGTCAGTATATTACCACCAGTCAGTATATTACTACCAGTCAGTATATTACCACCAGTCAGTATATTACTACCAGTCAGTATATTAATACCAGTCAGTATATTACCACCAGTCAGTATATTACTACCAGTCAGTATATTACTACCAGTCAGTATATTACCACCAGTCAGTATATTATTACCAGTCAGTATATTACTACCAGTCAGTATATTACCACCAGTATATTACTACCAGTCAGTATATTACCACCAGTCAGTATATTACCACCAGTCAGTATATTATTACCAGTCAGTATATTACTACCAGTCAGTATATTACCACCAGTCAGTATATTACCACCAGTATATTACTACCAGTCAGTATATTACTACCAGTCAGTATATTACCATCAGTCAGTATATTACCACCAGTCAGTATATTATTACCAGTCAGTATATTACTACCAGTCAGTATATTACCACCAGTCAGTATATTACCACCAGTATATTACTACCAGTCAGTATATTACCACCAGTCAGTATATTACTACCAGTCAGTATATTACCACCAGTCAGTATATTACTACCAGTCAGTATATTACCACCAGTCAGTATATTACCACCAGTCAGTATATTACCACCAGTCAGTATATTACTACCAGTCAGTATATTACCACCAGTATATTACTACCAGTCAGTATATTACCACCAGTCAGTATATTACTACCAGTCAGTATATTACCACCAGTCAGTATATTACCACCAGTCAGTATATTACCACCAGTCAGTATATTACTACCAGTCAGTATATTACCACCAGTCAGTATATTACTACCAGTCAGTATATTACCACCAGTCAGTATATTACTACCAGTCAGTATATTACCACCAGTCAGTATATTACTACCAGTCAGTATATTACCACCAGTCAGTATATTACCACCAGTCAGTATATTACCACCAGTCAGTATATTACCACCAGTCAGTATATTACCACCAGTCAGTATATTACCACCAGTCAGTATATTACCACCAGTATATTACTACCAGTCAGTATATTACCACCAGTCAGTATATTACTACCAGTCAGTATATTACCACCAGTCAGTATATTACTACCAGTCAGTATATTACCACCAGTCAGTATATTACTACCAGTCAGTATATTACCACCAGTCAGTATATTACCACCAGTCAGTATATTACCACCAGTCAGTATATTACCACCAGTCAGTATATTACCACCAGTCAGTATATTACCACCAGTCAGTATATTACCACCAGTATATTACTACCAGTCAGTATATTACCACCAGTCAGTATATTACCACCAGTCAGTATATTACTACCAGTATATTACTACCAGTCAGTATATTACTACCAGTCAGTATATTACCACCAGTCAGTATATTATTACCAGTCAGTATATTACTACCAGTCAGTATATTACCACCAGTCAGTATATTACCACCAGTCAGTATATTATTACCAGTCAGTATATTACCACCAGTCAGTATATTACCACCAGTCAGTATATTACCACCAGTCAGTATATTACCACCAGTATATTACTACCAGTCAGTATATTACCACCAGTCAGTATATTACCACCAGTCAGTATATTACTACCAGTATATTACTACCAGTCAGTATATTACTACCAGTCAGTATATTACCACCAGTCAGTATATTATTACCAGTCAGTATATTACTACCAGTCAGTATATTACCACCAGTCAGTATATTACCACCAGTATATTACTACCAGTCAGTATATTACCACCAGTCAGTATATTACTACCAGTATATTACTACCAGTCAGTATATTACCATCAGTCAGTATATTACCACCAGTCAGTATATTATTACCAGTCAGTATATTACTACCAGTCAGTATATTACCACCAGTCAGTATATTACCACCAGTATATTACTACCAGTCAGTATATTACCACCAGTCAGTATATTACTACCAGTCAGTATATTACCACCAGTCAGTATATTACTACCAGTCAGTATATTACCACCAGTCAGTATATTACCACCAGTCAGTATATTACCACCAGTCAGTATATTACTACCAGTCAGTATATTACCACCAGTATATTACTACCAGTCAGTATATTACCACCAGTCAGTATATTACTACCAGTCAGTATATTACCACCAGTCAGTATATTACCACCAGTCAGTATATTACCACCAGTCAGTATATTACTACCAGTCAGTATATTACCACCAGTCAGTATATTACTACCAGTCAGTATATTACCACCAGTCAGTATATTACTACCAGTCAGTATATTACCACCAGTCAGTATATTACTACCAGTCAGTATATTACCACCAGTCAGTATATTACCACCAGTCAGTATATTACCACCAGTCAGTATATTACCACCAGTCAGTATATTACCACCAGTCAGTATATTACCACCAGTATATTACTACCAGTCAGTATATTACCACCAGTCAGTATATTACTACCAGTCAGTATATTACCACCAGTCAGTATATTACTACCAGTCAGTATATTACCACCAGTCAGTATATTACTACCAGTCAGTATATTACCACCAGTCAGTATATTATTACCAGTCAGTATATTACTACCAGTCAGTATATTACCACCAGTCAGTATATTACTACCAGTCAGTATATTACCACCAGTCAGTATATTACCACCAGTCAGTATATTACCACCAGTCAGTATATTACTACCAGTCAGTATATTACCACCAGTCAGTATATTACCACCAGTCAGTATATTACCACCAGTCAGTATATTACCACCAGTATATTACTACCAGTCAGTATATTACCACCAGTCAGTATATTACCACCAGTCAGTATATTACCACCAGTCAGTATATTACTACCAGTCAGTATATTACCACCAGTCAGTATATTACTACCAGTATATTACTACCAGTCAGTATATTACTACCAGTCAGTATATTACCACCAGTCAGTATATTATTACCAGTCAGTATATTACTACCAGTCAGTATATTACCACCAGTCAGTATATTACCACCAGTCAGTATATTACCACCAGTATATTACTACCAGTCAGTATATTACCACCAGTCAGTATATTACCGCCAGTATATTACTACCAGTCAGTATATTACCACCAGTCAGTATATTACTACCAGTCAGTATATTACCACCAGTCAGTATATTACCACCAGTCAGTATATTACTACCAGTCAGTATATTACCACCAGTCAGTATATTACCACCAGTCAGTATATTACCACCAGTCAGTATATTACCACCAGTCAGTATATTACCACCAGTCAGTATATTACCACCAGTCAGTATATTACTACCAGTCAGTATATTACCACCAGTCAGTATATTACCACCAGTCAGTATATTACCACCAGTCAGTATATTACTACCAGTCAGTATATTACCACCAGTATATTACTACCAGTCAGTATATTACCACCAGTCAGTATATTACTACCAGTCAGTATATTACCACCAGTCAGTATATTACCACCAGTCAGTATATTACCACCAGTCAGTATATTACCACCAGTCAGTATATTACCACCAGTCAGTATATTACCACCAGTCAGTATATTACTACCAGTCAGTATATTACCACCAGTCAGTATATTACCACCAGTCAGTATATTACCACCAGTCAGTATATTACCACCAGTCAGTATATTACTACCAGTCAGTATATTACCACCAGTATATTACCACCAGTCAGTATATTACCACCAGTCAGTATATTACTACCAGTCAGTATATTACTACCAGTCAGTATATTACTACCAGTCAGTATATTACTACCAGAATATTACTACCAGTCAGTATATTACCACCAGTCAGTATATTACCACCAGTCAGTATATTACCACCAGTCAGTATATTACTACCAGTCAGTATATTACCACCAGTCAGTATATTACCACCAGTCAGTATATTACTACCAGTCAGTATATTACCACCAGTATATTACCACCAGTCAGTATATTACCACCAGTCAGTATATTACTACCAGTCAGTATATTACTACCAGTCAGTATGTTACCACCAGTCAGTATATTACCACCAGTCAGTATATTACTACCAGTCAGTATATTACCACCAGTCAGTATATTACCACCAGTCAGTATATTACTACCAGTCAGTATATTACTACCAGAATATTACCACCAGTCAGTATATTACCACCAGTCAGTATATTACTACCAGTCAGTATATTACTACCAGTCAGTATATTACCACCAGTCAGTATATTACTACCAGTCAGTATATTACTACCAGTCAGTATATTACTACCAGTCAGTATATTACCACCAGTCAGTATATTACCACCAGTCAGTATATTACTACCAGTCAGTATATTACTACCAGTCAGTATATTACTACCAGTCAGTATATTACCACCAGTCAGTATATTACCACCAGTCAGTATATTACTACCAGTCAGTATATTACTACCAGTCAGTATATTACCACCAGTCAGTATATTACCACCAGTCAGTATATTACCACCAGTCAGTATATTACCACCAGTCAGTATATTACCACCAGTCAGTATATTACCACCAGTCAGTATGTTACCACCAGTCAGTATATTACCACCAGTCAGTATATTACCACCAGTCAGTATGTTACCACCAGTCAGTATATTACCACCAGTCAGTATATTACCACCAGTATATTACTACCAGTCAGTATATTACTACCAGTCAGTATATTACCAGTCAGTATATTACCACCAGTATATTACTACCAGTCAGTATATTACCACCAGTCAGTATATTACTACCAGTCAGTATATTAATACCAGTCAGTATATTACCACCAGCCAGTATATTACTACCAGTCAGTATATTACTACCAGTCAGTATATTACCACCAGCCAGTATATTACTACCAGTCAGTATATTACTACCAGTCAGTATATTACCACCAGTATATTACTACCAGTCAGTATATTACCACCAGTCAGTATATTACTACCAGTCAGTATATTACCACCAGTCAGTATATTACCCAGTCAGTATATTACCACCAGTCAGTATATTACCACCAGTCAGTATATTACTACCAGTCAGTATATTACCACCAGTCAGTATATTACTACCAGTCAGTATATTACCACCAGTCAGTATATTACTACCAGTCAGTATTATATTACCACCAGTCGGGAATATTACCACCAGTCAGTATATTACTACCAGTCAGTATATTACCACCAGTATATTACTACCAGTCAGTATATTACCACCAGTCAGTATATTACTACCAGTCAGTATATTACCACCAGTCAGTATATTACCACCAGTCAGTATATTACTACCAGTCAGTATATTACCACCAGTCAGTATATTACTACCAGTCAGTATATTACCACCAGTCAGTATATTACTACCAGTCAGTATATTACCACCAGTCAGTATATTACTACCAGTCAGTATATTACCACCAGTCAGTATATTACCACCAGTCAGTATATTACCACCAGTCAGTATATTACCACCAGTATATTACTACCAGTCAGTATATTACCACCAGTCAGTATATTACTACCAGTCAGTATATTACCACCAGTCAGTATATTACTACCAGTCAGTATATTACCACCAGTCAGTATATTACTACCAGTCAGTATATTACCACCAGTCAGTATATTACCACCAGTCAGTATATTACCACCAGTCAGTATATTACTACCAGTCAGTATATTACCACCAGTCAGTACATTACCACCAGTCAGTATATTACCACCAGTCAGTATATTACCACCAGTATATTACTACCAGTCAGTATATTACCACCAGTCAGTATGTTACCACCAGTCAGTATATTACTACCAGTATATTACTACCAGTCAGTATATTACTACCAGTCAGTATATTACCACCAGTCAGTATATTATTACCAGTCAGTATATTACTACCAGTCAGTATATTACCACCAGTCAGTATATTACCACCAGTCAGTATATTACCACCAGTATATTACTACCAGTCAGTATATTACCACCAGTCAGTATATTACCACCAGTCAGTATATTACCACCAGTATATTACTACCAGTCAGTATATTACCACCAGTCAGTATATTACCCACAGTCAGTATATTACCACCAGTCAGTATATTACTACCAGTCAGTATATTACTACCAGTCAGTATATTACTACCAGTCAGTATATTACCACCAGTCAGTATATTACCACCAGTCAGTATATTACCACCAGTCAGTATATTACCACCAGTATATTACTACCAGTCAGTATATTACCACCAGTCAGTATATTACTACCAGTCAGTATATTACCACCAGTCAGTATATTACCACCAGTCAGTATATTACTACCAGTCAGTATATTACTACCAGTCAGTATATTACCACCAGTCAGTATATTACTACCAGTCAGTATATTACCACCAGTCAGTATATTACCACCAGTCAGTATATTACTACCAGTCAGTATATTACTACCAGTCAGTATATTACCACCAGTCAGTATATTACCACCAGTCAGTATATTACTACCAGTCAGTATATTACCACCAGTCAGTATATTACTACCAGTCAGTATATTACCACCAGTCAGTATATTACTACCAGTCAGTATATTACTACCAGTCAGTATATTACTACCAGTCAGTATATTACCACCAGTCAGTATATTACTACCAGTCAGTATATTACCACCAGTCAGTATATTACCACCAGTCAGTATATTACCACCAGTCAGTATATTACCACCAGTCAGTATATTACCACCAGTCAGTATATTACCACCAGTCAGTATATTACTACCAGTCAGTATATTACTACCAGTCAGTATATTACCACCAGTCAGTATATTACCACCAGTCAGTATATTACCACCAGTCAGTATATTACCACCAGTCAGTATATTACCACCAGTCAGTATATTACCACCAGTCAGTATATTACCACCAGTCAGTATATTACCACCAGTCAGTATATTACTACCAGTCAGTATATTACTACCAGTCAGTATATTACCACCAGTCAGTATATTACCACCAGTCAGTATATTACCACCAGTCAGTATATTACCACCAGTCAGTATATTACCACCAGTCAGTATATTACCACCAGTCAGTATATTACCACCAGTCAGTATATTACCACCAGTCAGTATATTACTACCAGTCAGTATATTACCACCAGTATATTACCACCAGTCAGTATATTACCACCAGTTAGTATATTACTACCAGTCAGTATATTACTACCAGTCAGTATATTACTACCAGTATATTACTACCAGAATATTACTACCAGTCAGTATATTACCACCAGTCAGTATATTACCACCAGTCAGTATATTACCACCAGTCAGTATATTACTACCAGTCAGTATATTACCACCAGTCAGTATATTATTACCAGTCAGTATATTACTACCAGTCAGTATATTACCACCAGTCAGTATATTACCACCAGTATATTACTACCAGTCAGTATATTACCACCAGTCAGTATATTACTACCAGTATATTACTACCAGTCAGTATATTACCATCAGTCAGTATATTACCACCAGTCAGTATATTATTACCAGTCAGTATATTACTACCAGTCAGTATATTACCACCAGTCAGTATATTACCACCAGTATATTACTACCAGTCAGTATATTACCACCAGTCAGTATATTACTACCAGTCAGTATACTACCACCAGTCAGTATATTACTACCAGTCAGTATATTACCACCAGTCAGTATATTACTACCAGTCAGTATATTACCACCAGTCAGTATATTACCACCAGTCAGTATATTACTACCAGTCAGTATATTACCACCAGTCAGTATATTACCACCAGTATATTACTACCAGTCAGTATATTACCACCAGTCAGTATATTACTACCAGTCAGTATATTACCACCAGTCAGTATATTACCACCAGTCAGTATATTACCACCAGTCAGTATATTACTACCAGTCAGTATATTACCACCAGTCAGTATATTACTACCAGTCAGTATATTACCACCAGTCAGTATATTACTACCAGTCAGTATATTACCACCAGTCAGTATATTACTACCAGTCAGTATATTACCACCAGTCAGTATATTACCACCAGTCAGTATATTACCACCAGTCAGTATATTACCACCAGTCAGTATATTACCACCAGTATATTACTACCAGTCAGTATATTACCACCAGTCAGTATATTACTACCAGTCAGTATATTACCACCAGTCAGTATATTACTACCAGTCAGTATATTACCACCAGTATATTACCTACCAGTCAGTATATTACCACCAGTCAGTATATTACCACCAGTCAGTATATTACCACCAGTCAGTATATTACTACCAGTCAGTATATTACTACCAGTCAGTATATTACTACCAGTCAGTATATTACCACCAGTCAGTATATTACCACCAGTCAGTATATTACCACCAGTCAGTATATTACCACCAGTATATTACTACCAGTCAGTATATTACTACCAGTCAGTATATTACCACCAGTCAGTATATTACCACCAGTCAGTATATTACCACCAGTCAGTATATTACCACCAGTCAGTATATTACCACCAGTCAGTATATTACTACCAGTCAGTATATTACCACCAGTCAGTATATTACTACCAGTCAGTATATTACCACCAGTCAGTATATTACCACCAGTCAGTATATTACCACCAGTCAGTATATTACCACCAGTATATTACTACCAGTCAGTATATTACTACCAGTCAGTATATTACCACCAGTCAGTATATTACCACCAGTCAGTATATTACCACCAGTCAGTATATTACCACCAGTCAGTATATTACCACCAGTCAGTATATTACCACCAGTATATTACTACCAGTCAGTATATTACTACCAGTCAGTATATTACCACCAGTCAGTATATTACCACCAGTCAGTATATTACCACCAGTCAGTATATTACCACCAGTATATTACTACCAGTCAGTATATTACCACCAGTCAGTATATTACCACCAGTCAGTATATTACCACCAGTCAGTATATTACTACCAGTCAGTATATTACCACCAGTCAGTATATTACCACCAGTCAGTATATTACCACCAGTCAGTATATTACCACCAGTATATTACTACCAGTCAGTATATTACCACCAGTCAGTATGTTACCACCAGTCAGTATATTACTACCAGTATATTACTACCAGTCAGTATATTACTACCAGTCAGTATATTACCACCAGTCAGTATATTATTACCAGTCAGTATATTACTACCAGTCAGTATATTACCACCAGTCAGTATATTACCACCAGTCAGTATATTACCACCAGTATATTACTACCAGTCAGTATATTACCACCAGTCAGTATATTACCACCAGTCAGTATATTACCACCAGTATATTACTACCAGTCAGTATATTACCACCAGTCAGTATATTACCACCAGTCAGTATATTACCACCAGTCAGTATATTACTACCAGTCAGTATATTACTACCAGTCAGTATATTACTACCAGTCAATATATTACCACCAGTCAGTATATTACTACCAGTCAGTATATTACCACCAGTCAGTATATTACCACCAGTCAGTATATTACTACCAGTCAGTATATTACTACCAGTCAGTATATTACCACCAGTCAGTATATTACTACCAGTCAGTATATTACCACCAGTCAGTATATTACCACCAGTCAGTATATTACTACCAGTCAGTATATTACTACCAGTCAGTATATTACCACCAGTCAGTATATTACTACCAGTCAGTATATTACTACCAGTCAGTATATTACCACTAGTCAGTATATTACCACCAGTCAGTATATTACTACCAGTCAGTATATTACCACCAGTCAGTATATTACTACCAGTCAGTATATTACCACCAGTCAGTATATTACCACCAGTCAGTATATTACCACCAGTCAGTATATTACTACCAGTCAGTATATTACCACCAGTCAGTATATTACTACCAGTCAGTATATTACCACCAGTCAGTATATTACCACCAGTCAGTATATTACCACCAGTCAGTATATTACCACCAGTCAGTATATTACCACCAGTCAGTATATTACCACCAGTCAGTATATTACCACCAGTCAGTATATTACTACCAGTCAGTATATTACCACCAGTCAGTATATTACCACCAGTCAGTATATTACCACCAGTCAGTATATTACTACCAGTCAGTATATTACTACCAGTCAGTATATTACCACCAGTCAGTATATTACCACCAGTCAGTATATTACCACCAGCCAGTATATTACTACCAGTCAGTATATTACCACCAGTCAGTATATTACCACCAGTCAGTATATTACCACCAGTCAGTATATTACCACCAGTCAGTATATTACCACCAGTCAGTATATTACCACCAGTCAGTATATTACCACCAGTCAGTATATTACTACCAGTCAGTATATTACCACCAGTATATTACCACCAGTCAGTATATTACCACCAGTCAGTATATTACTACCAGTCAGTATATTACTACCAGTCAGTATATTACTACCAGTATATTACTACCAGAATATTACTACCAGTCAGTATATTACCACCAGTCAGTATATTACCACCAGTCAGTATATTACCACCAGTCAGTATATTACTACCAGTCAGTATATTACCACCAGTCAGTATATTATTACCAGTCAGTATATTACCACCAGTCAGTATATTACCACCAGTATATTACTACCAGTCAGTATATTACCACCAGTCAGTATATTACTACCAGTATATTACTACCAGTCAGTATATTACCATCAGTCAGTATATTACCACCAGTCAGTATATTATTACCAGTCAGTATATTACTACCAGTCAGTATATTACCACCAGTCAGTATATTACCACCAGTCAGTATATTACCACCAGCCAGTATATTACTACCAGTCAGTATATTACCACCAGTCAGTATATTACCACCAGTCAGTATATTACCACCAGTCAGTATATTACCACCAGTCAGTATATTACCACCAGTCAGTATATTACCACCAGTCAGTATATTACCACCAGTCAGTATATTACCACCAGTCAGTATATTACTACCAGTCAGTATATTACCACCAGTCAGTATATTACCACCAGTATATTACTACCAGTCAGTATATTACCACCAGTCAGTATATTACCACCAGTCAGTATATTACCACCAGTCAGTATATTACCACCAGTCAGTATATTACCACCAGTCAGTATATTACCACCAGTCAGTATATTACTACCAGTCAGTATATTACCACCAGTCAGTATATTACCACCAGTATATTACTACCAGTCAGTATATTACCACCAGTCAGTATATTACTACCAGTCAGTATATTACCACCAGTCAGTATATTACTACCAGTCAGTATATTACCACCAGTCAGTATATTACTACCAGTCAGTATATTACCACCAGTCAGTATATTACCACCAGTCAGTATATTACCACCAGTCAGTATATTACTACCAGTCAGTATATTACCACCAGTATATTACTACCAGTCAGTATATTACCACCAGTCAGTATATTACTACCAGTCAGTATATTACCACCAGTCAGTATATTACTACCAGTCAGTATATTACCACCAGTCAGTATATTACCACCAGTCAGTATATTACCACCAGTCAGTATATTACCACCAGTCAGTATATTACTACCAGTCAGTATATTACCACCAGTCAGTATATTACCACCAGTCAGTATATTACCACCAGTCAGTATATTACCACCAGTCAGTATATTACCACCAGTATATTACTACCAGTCAGTATATTACCACCAGTCAGTATATTACTACCAGTCAGTATATTACCACCAGTCAGTATATTACTACCAGTCAGTATATTACCACCAGTCAGTATATTACTACCAGTCAGTATATTACCACCAGTCAGTATATTACCACCAGTCAGTATATTACCACCAGTCAGTATATTACTACCAGTCAGTATATTACCACCAGTCAGTATATTACCACCAGTCAGTATATTACCACCAGTCAGTATATTACCACCAGTATATTACTACCAGTCAGTATATTACCACCAGTCAGTATGTTACCACCAGTCAGTATATTACTACCAGTATATTACTACCAGTCAGTATATTACTACCAGTCAGTATATTACCACCAGTCAGTATATTATTACCAGTCAGTATATTACTACCAGTCAGTATATTACCACCAGTCAGTATATTACCACCAGTCAGTATATTACCACCAGTATATTACTACCAGTCAGTATATTACCACCAGTCAGTATATTACCACCAGTCAGTATATTACCACCAGTATATTACTACCAGTCAGTATATTACCACCAGTCAGTATATTACCACCAGTCAGTATATTACCACCAGTCAGTATATTACTACCAGTCAGTATATTACTACCAGTCAGTATATTACTACCAGTCAGTATATTACCACCAGTCAGTATATTACTACCAGTCAGTATATTACCACCAGTCAGTATATTACCACCAGTCAGTATATTACCACCAGTCAGTATATTACTACCAGTCAGTATATTACCACCAGTCAGTATATTACCACCAGTCAGTATATTACTACCAGTCAGTATATTACTACCAGTCAGTATATTACCACCAGTCAGTATATTACTACCAGTCAGTATATTACCACCAGTCAGTATATTACCACCAGTCAGTATATTACTACCAGTCAGTATATTACTACCAGTCAGTATATTACCACCAGTCAGTATATTACTACCAGTCAGTATATTACTACCAGTCAGTATATTACCACCAGTCAGTATATTACCACCAGTCAGTATATTACTACCAGTCAGTATATTACCACCAGTCAGTATATTACTACCAGTCAGTATATTACCACCAGTCAGTATATTACCACCAGTCAGTATATTACCACCAGTCAGTATATTACTACCAGTCAGTATATTACCACCAGTCAGTATATTACCACCAGTCAGTATATTACCACCAGTCAGTATATTACCACCAGTCAGTATATTACCACCAGTCAGTATATTACCACCAGTCAGTATATTACTACCAGTCAGTATATTACCACCAGTCAGTATATTACCACCAGTCAGTATATTACCACCAGTCAGTATATTACTACCAGTCAGTATATTACTACCAGTCAGTATATTACTACCAGTCAGTATATTACCACCAGTCAGTATATTACCACCAGTCAGTATATTACCACCAGTCAGTATATTACCACCAGTCAGTATATTACTACCAGTCAGTATATTACCACCAGTCAGTATATTACCACCAGTCAGTATATTACCACCAGTCAGTATATTACCACCAGTCAGTATATTACCACCAGTCAGTATATTACCACCAGTCAGTATATTACCACCAGTCAGTATATTACCACCAGTCAGTATATTACTACCAGTCAGTATATTACCACCAGTATATTACCACCAGTCAGTATATTACCACCAGTCAGTATATTACTACCAGTCAGTATATTACTACCAGTCAGTATATTACTACCAGAATATTACTACCAGTCAGTATATTACCACCAGTCAGTATATTACCACCAGTCAGTATATTACCACCAGTCAGTATATTACCACCAGTCAGTATATTACCACCAGTCAGTATATTACCACCAGTCAGTATATTACCACCAGTCAGTATATTACTACCAGTCAGTATATTACCACCAGTATATTACCACCAGTCAGTATATTACCACCAGTCAGTATATTACCACCAGTCAGTATATTACCACCAGTCAGTATATTACCACCAGTCAGTATATTACCACCAGTCAGTATATTACTACCAGTCAGTATATTACCACCAGTCAGTATATTATTACCAGTCAGTATATTACTACCAGTCAGTATATTACCACCAGTCAGTATATTACCACCAGTCAGTATATTACTACCAGTCAGTATATTACCACCAGTCAGTATATTACTACCAGTATATTACTACCAGTCAGTATATTACCATCAGTCAGTATATTACCACCAGTCAGTATATTATTACCAGTCAGTATATTACTACCAGTCAGTATTTTACCACCAGTCAGTATATTACCACCAGTATATTACTACCAGTCAGTATATTACCACCAGTCAGTATATTACTACCAGTCAGTATATTACCACCAGTCAGTATATTACTACCAGTCAGTATATTACCACCAGTCAGTATATTACTACCAGTCAGTATATTACCACCAGTCAGTATATTACCACCAGTCAGTATATTACCACCAGTCAGTATATTACTACCAGTCAGTATATTACCACCAGTATATTACTACCAGTCAGTATATTACCACCAGTCAGTATATTACTACCAGTCAGTATATTACCACCAGTCAGTATATTACCACCAGTCAGTATATTACCACCAGTCAGTATATTACTACCAGTCAGTATATTACCACCAGTCAGTATATTACTACCAGTCAGTATATTACCACCAGTCAGTATATTACTACCAGTCAGTATATTACCACCAGTCAGTATATTACTACCAGTCAGTATATTACCACCAGTCAGTATATTACCACCAGTCAGTATATTACCACCAGTCAGTATATTACCACCAGTCAGTATATTACCACCAGTATATTACTACCAGTCAGTATATTACCACCAGTCAGTATATTACTACCAGTCAGTATATTACCACCAGTCAGTATATTACTACCAGTCAGTATATTACCACCAGTCAGTATATTACTACCAGTCAGTATATTACCACCAGTCAGTATATTACCACCAGTCAGTATATTACCACCAGTCAGTATATTACTACCAGTCAGTATATTACCACCAGTCAGTATATTACCACCAGTCAGTATATTACCACCAGTCAGTATATTACCACCAGTATATTACTACCAGTCAGTATATTACCACCAGTCAGTATGTTACCACCAGTCAGTATATTACTACCAGTATATTACTACCAGTCAGTATATTACTACCAGTCAGTATATTACCACCAGTCAGTATATTATTACCAGTCAGTATATTACTACCAGTCAGTATATTACCACCAGTCAGTATATTACCACCAGTCAGTATATTACCACCAGTATATTACTACCAGTCAGTATATTACCACCAGTCAGTATATTACTACCAGTCAGTATATTACCACCAGTCAGTATATTACCACCAGTCAGTATATTACTACCAGTCAGTATATTACTACCAGTCAGTATATTACCACCAGTCAGTATATTACTACCAGTCAGTATATTACCACCAGTCAGTATATTACCACCAGTCAGTATATTACTACCAGTCAGTATATTAGTACCAGTCAGTATATTACCACCAGTCAGTATATTACCACCAGTCAGTATATTACTACCAGTCAGTATATTACCACCAGTCAGTATATTACTACCAGTCAGTATATTACCACCAGTCAGTATATTACCACCAGTCAGTATATTACCACCAGTCAGTATATTACTACCAGTCAGTATATTAGTACCAGTCAGTATATTACCACCAGTCAGTATATTACCACCAGTCAGTATATTACTACCAGTCAGTATATTACCACCAGTCAGTATATTACTACCAGTCAGTATATTACCACCAGTCAGTATATTACCACCAGTCAGTATATTACTACCAGTCAGTATATTACTACCAGAATATTACTACCAGTCAGTATATTACCACCAGTCAGTATATTACTACCAGTCAGTATATTACCACCAGTCAGTATATTACCACCAGTCAGTATATTACTACCAGTCAGTATATTACTACCAGTCAGTATATTACCACCAGTCAGTATATTACTACCAGTCAGTATATTACCACCAGTCAGTATATTACCACCAGTCAGTATATTACTACCAGTCAGTATATTAGTACCAGTCAGTATATTACCACCAGTCAGTATATTACCACCAGTCAGTATATTACTACCAGTCAGTATATTACCACCAGTCAGTATATTACTACCAGTCAGTATATTACCACCAGTCAGTATATTACCACCAGTCAGTATATTACCACCAGTCAGTATATTACTACCAGTCAGTATATTACCACCAGTCAGTATATTACTACCAGTCAGTATATTACCACCAGTCAGTATATTACCACCAGTCAGTATATTACCACCAGTCAGTATATTACCACCAGTCAGTATATTACCACCAGTCAGTATATTACTTCCAGTCAGTATATTACCACCAGTCAGTATATTACCACCAGTCAGTATATTACCACCAGTCAGTATATTACCACCAGTCAGTATATTACCACCAGTCAGTATATTACCACCAGTCAGTATATTACCACCAGTCAGTATATTACTACCAGTCAGTATATTACCACCAGTATATTACCACCAGTCAGTATATTACCACCAGTCAGTATATTACTACCAGTCAGTATATTACTACCAGTCAGTATATTACTACCAGTATATTACTACCAGAATATTACTACCAGTCAGTATATTACCACCAGTCAGTATATTACCACCAGTCAGTATATTACCACCAGTCAGTATATTACTACCAGTCAGTATATTACCACCAGTATATTACTACCAGTCAGTATATTACCACCAGTATATTACCACCAGTCAGTATATTACCACCAGTATATTACTACCAGTCAGTATATTACCACCAGTCTATATATTACTACCAGTCAGTATATTACCACCAGTCAGTATATTACTACCAGAATATTACTACCAGTTAGTATATTACCACCAGTCAGTATATTACCACCAGTCAGTATATTACTACCAGTCAGTATATTACTACCAGTATATTACTACCAGAATATTACTACCAGTCAGTATATTACCACCAGTCAGTATATTACCACCAGTCAGTATATTACCACCAGTCAGTATATTACTACCAGTCAGTATATTACCACCAGTATATTACCACCAGTCAGTATATTACCACCAGTATATTACCACCAGTCAGTATATTACCACCAGTATATTACTACCAGTCAGTATATTACCACCAGTCAGTATATTACTACCAGTATATTACTACCAGAATATTACTACCAGTCAGTATATTACTACCAGTCAGTATATTACCACCAGTATATATATTACCACCAGTCAGTATATTACCACCAGTATATTACTACCAGTCAGTATATTACCACCAGTCTATATATTACTACCAGTCAGTATATTACCACCAGTCAGTATATTACTACCAGTCAGTATATTACTACCAGTATATTACTACCAGAATATTACTACCAGTTAGTATATTACCACCAGTCAGTATATTACCACCAGTCAGTATATTACCACCAGTCAGTATATTACCACCAGTCAGTATATTACCACCAGTCAGTATATTACCAACAGTCAGTATATTACTACCAGTCAGTATATTATTACCACCAGTATATTACCACCGGTCAGTATATTACCACCAGTCAGTATATTACTACCAGTCAGTATATTACTACCAGTCAGTATGTTACCACCAGTCAGTATATTACTACCAGTCAGTATATTACCACCAGTCAGTATATTACCACCAGTCAGTATATTACTACCAGTCAGTATATTACCACCAGTCAGTATATTACCACCAGTCAGTATATTACTACCAGTCAGTATATTACTACCAGTCAGTATATTACTACCAGTCAGTATATTACTACCAGTCAGAATATTACCACCAGTCAGTATATTACTACCAGTCAGTATATTACTACCAGTCAGTATATTACTACCAGTCAGTATATTACCACCAGTCAGTATATTACCACCAGTCAGTATATTACTACCAGTCAGTATATTACTACCAGTCAGTATATTACTACCAGTCAGTATATTACCACCAGTCAGTATATTATTACCAGTCAGTATATTACTACCAGTCAGTATATTACCACCAGTCAGTATATTACCACCAGTATATTACTACCAGTCAGTATATTACCACCAGTCAGTATATTACTACCAGTATATTACTACCAGTCAGTATATTACCATCAGTCAGTATATTACCACCAGTCAGTATATTATTACCAGTCAGTATATTACTACCAGTCAGTATATTACCACCAGTCAGTATATTACCACCAGTATATTACTACCAGTCAGTATATTACCACCAGTCAGTATATTACTACCAGTCAGTATATTACTACCAGTCAGTATATTACTACCAGTCAGTATATTACTACCAGTCAGTATATTACCACCAGTCAGTATATTATTACCAGTCAGTATATTACTACCAGTCAGTATATTACCACCAGTCAATATATTACCACCAGTAGTATATTACTACCAGTCAGTATATTACCACCAGTCAGTATATTACCACCAGTCAGTATATTACCACCAGTCAGTATATTACTACCAGTCAGTATATTACTACCAGTCAGTATATTACTACCAGTCAGTATATTACTACCAGTCAGTATATTACCACCAGTCAGTATATTACTACCAGTCAGTATATTACCACCAGTATATTACTACCAGTCAGTATATTACCACCAGTATATTACTACCAGTCAGTATATTACCACCAGTCAGTATATTACTACCAGTCAGTATATTACCACCAGTCAGTATATTACCACCAGTCAGTATATTACCACCAGTCAGTATATTACTACCAGTCAGTATATTACCACCAGTCAGTATATTACTACCAGTCAGTATATTACCACCAGTCAGTATATTACTACCAGTCAGTATATTACCACCAGTCAGTATATTACTACCAGTCAGTATATTACCACCAGTCAGTATATTACCACCAGTCAGTATATTACCACCAGTCAGTATATTACCACCAGTCAGTATATTACCACCAGTATATTACTACCAGTCAGTATATTACCACCAGTCAGTATATTACTACCAGTCAGTATATTACCACCAGTCAGTATATTACTACCAGTCAGTATATTACCACCAGTCAGTATATTACTACCAGTCAGTATATTACCACCAGTCAGTATATTACCACCAGTCAGTATATTACCACCAGTCAGTATATTACTACCAGTCAGTATATTACCACCAGTCAGTATATTACCACCAGTCAGTATATTACCACCAGTCAGTATATTACCACCAGTATATTACTACCAGTCAGTATATTACCACCAGTCAGTATATTACCACCAGTCAGTATATTACCACCAGTATATTACTACCAGTATATTACCACCAGTCAGTATATTACCACCAGTCAGTATATTACCACCAGTATATTACTACCAGTATATTACCACCAGTCAGTATATTACCACCAGTCAGTATATTACCACCAGTATATTACTACCAGTCAGTATATTACCACCAGTCAGTATATTACCACCAGTCAGTATATTACTACCAGTATATTACCACCAGTCAGTATATTATTACCAGTCAGTATATTACTACCAGTCAGTATATTACCACCAGTCAGTATATTACCACCAGTCAGTATATTACCACCAGTCAGTATATTACCACCAGTATATTACTACCAGTCAGTATATTACCACCAGTCAGTATATTACCACCAGTATATTACTACCAGTCAGTATATTACCACCAGTCAGTATATTACTACCAGTCAGTATATTACCACCAGTCAGTATATTACCACCAGTCAGTATATTACCACCAGTCTGTATATTACTACCAGTCAGTATATTACCACCAGTCAGTATATTACCACCAGTCAGTATATTACCACCAGTCAGTATATTACCACCAGTCAGTATATTACTACCAGTCAGTATATTACCACCAGTCAGTATATTACTACCAGTCAGTATATTACCACCAGTCAGTATATTACCACCAGTCAGTATATTACCACCAGTCAGTATATTACCACCAGTCAGTATATTACCACCAGTCAGTATATTACCACCAGTCAGTATATTACCACCAGTCAGTATATTACCACCAGTCAGTATATTACTACCAGTCAGTATATTACCACCAGTCAGTATATTACCACCAGTCAGTATATTACCACCAGTCAGTATATTACCACCAGTCAGTATATTACCACCAGTCAGTATATTACCACCAGTCAGTATATTACTACCAGTCAGTATATTACTACCAGTCAGTATATTACCACCAGTCAGTATATTACCACCAGTCAGTATATTACCACCAGTCAGTATATTACTACCAGTCAGTATATTACTACCAGTCAGTATATTACCACCAGTCAGTATATTACCACCAGTCAGTATATTACCACCAGTCAGTATATTACCACCAGTCAGTATATTACCACCAGTCAGTATATTACCACCAGTCAGTATATTACTACCAGTCAGTATATTACTACCAGTATATTACTACCAGAATATTACTACCAGTCAGTATATTACCACCAGTCAGTATATTACCACCAGTCAGTATATTACCACCAGTCAGTATATTACCACCAGTCAGTATATTACCACCAGTCAGTATATTACTACCAGTCAGTATATTACCACCAGTATATTACCACCAGTCAGTATATTACCACCAGTCAGTATATTACTACCAGTCAGTATATTACTACCAGTCAGTATATTACCACCAGTCAGTATATTACCACCAGTCAGTATATTACTACCAGTCAGTATATTACCACCAGTCAGTATATTACCACCAGTCAGTATATTACTACCAGTCAGTATATTACTACCAGAATATTACCACCAGTCAGTATATTACCACCAGTCAGTATATTACTACCAGTCAGTATATTACTACCAGTCAGTATATTACTACCAGTCAGTATATTACTACCAGTCAGTATATTACCACCAGTCAGTATATTACTACCAGTCAGTATATTACCACCAGTCAGTATATTACTACCAGTCAGTATATTACCACCAGTCAGTATTATACCACCAGTCAGTATATTACTACCAGTCAGTATATTACTACCAGAATATTACCACCAGTCAGTATATTACCACCAGTCAGTATATTACTACCAGTCAGTATATTACTACCAGTCAGTATATTACCACCAGTCAGTATATTACTACCAGTCAGTATATTACTACCAGTCAGTATATTACTACCAGTCAGTATATTACCACCAGTCAGTATATTACTACCAGTCAGTATATTACTACCAGTCAGTATATTACCACCAGTCAGTATATTACTACCAGTCAGTATATTACTACCAGTCAGTATATTACTACCAGTCAGTATATTACCACCAGTCAGTATATTACCACCAGTCAGTATATTACTACCAGTCAGTATATTACTACCAGTCAGTATATTACTACCAGTCAGTATATTACCACCAGTCAGTATATTACCACCAGTCAGTATATTACCACCAGTCAGTATATTACTACCAGTATATTACTACCAGTCAGTATATTACCACCAGTCAGTATATTACCACCAGTCAGTATATTACCACCAGTCAGTATATTACCACCAGTCAGTATATTACTACCAGTCAGTATATTACTACCAGTCAGTATATTACCACCAGTCAGTATATTACTACCAGTCAGTATATTACTACCAGTCAGTATATTACCACCAGTCAGTATATTACTACCAGTCAGTATATTACTACCAGTCAGTATTTTACCACCAGTCAGTATATTACCACCAGTATATTACTACCAGTCAGTATATTACTACCAGTCAGTATATTACCACCAGTCAGTATATTACTACCAGTCAGTATGTTACCACCAGTCAGTATATTACCACCAGTCAGTATATTACCACAAGTCAGTATATTACCACCAGTCAGTATATTACCACCAGTCAGTATATTACTACCAGTCAGTATATTACCACCAGTCAGTATATTACTACCAGTCAGTATATTACCACCAGTCAGTATATTACCACCAGTCAGTATATTACTACCAGTCAGTATATTACCACCAGTCAGTATATTACTACCAGTCAGTATATTACTACCAGAATATTACCACCAGTCAGTATATTACTACCAGTCAGTATATTACCACCAGTCAGTATATTACTACCAGTCAGTATATTACTACCAGTCAGTATATTACTACCAGTCAGTATATTACTACCAGTCAGTATATTACTACCAGTCAGTATATTACTACCAGTCAGTATATTACTACCAGTCAGTATATTACTACCAGTCAGTATATTACCACCAGTCAGTATATTACTACCAGTCAGTATATTACTACCAGTCAGTATATTACTACCAGTCAGTATATTACTACCAGTCAGTATATTACCACCAGTCAGTATATTACTACCAGTCAGTATATTACTACCAGTCAGTATATTACCACAAGTCAGTATATTACCACCAGTCAGTATATTACCACCAGTCAGTATATTACTACCAGTCAGTATATTACCACCAGTCAGTATATTACTACCAGTCAGTATATTACCACCAGTCAGTATATTACTACCAGTCAGTATATTACCACCAGTCAGTATATTACCACCAGTCAGTATATTACTACCAGTCAGTATATTACTACCAGTCAGTATATTACCACCAGTCAGTATATTACTACCAGTCAGTATATTACCACCAGTCAGTATATTACTACCAGTCAGTATATTACCACCAGTCAGTATATTACTACCAGTCAGTATATTACTACCAGAATATTACCACCAGTCAGTATATTACTACCAGTCAGTATATTACCACCAGTCAGTATATTACCACCAGTCAGTATATTACCACCAGTCAGTATATTACTACCAGTATATTACTACCAGTCAGTATATTACCACCAGTCAGTATATTACCACCAGTCAGTATATTACCACCAGTCAGTATATTACCACCAGTCAGTATATTACTACCAGTCAGTATATTACTACCAGTCAGTATATTACCACCAGTCAGTATATTACTACCAGTCAGTATATTACTACCAGTCAGTATATTACCACCAGTCAGTATATTACTACCAGTCAGTATATTACTACCAGTCAGTATTTTACCACCAGTCAGTATATTACCACCAGTATATTACTACCAGTCAGTATATTACTACCAGTCAGTATATTACCACCAGTCAGTATATTACTACCAGTCAGTATGTTACCACCAGTCAGTATATTACCACCAGTCAGTATATTACCACAAGTCAGTATATTACCACCAGTCAGTATATTACCACCAGTCAGTATATTACTACCAGTCAGTATATTACCACCAGTCAGTATATTACTACCAGTCAGTATATTACCACCAGTCAGTATATTACCACCAGTCAGTATATTACTACCAGTCAGTATATTACCACCAGTCAGTATATTACTACCAGTCAGTATATTACTACCAGAATATTACCACCAGTCAGTATATTACTACCAGTCAGTATATTACCACCAGTCAGTATATTACTACCAGTCAGTATATTACTACCAGTCAGTATATTACTACCAGTCAGTATATTACTACCAGTCAGTATATTACTACCAGTCAGTATATTACTACCAGTCAGTATATTACTACCAGTCAGTATATTACTACCAGTCAGTATATTACCACCAGTCAGTATATTACTACCAGTCAGTATATTACTACCAGTCAGTATATTACTACCAGTCAGTATATTACTACCAGTCAGTATATTACCACCAGTCAGTATATTACTACCAGTCAGTATATTACTACCAGTCAGTATATTACCACAAGTCAGTATATTACCACCAGTCAGTATATTACCACCAGTCAGTATATTACTACCAGTCAGTATATTACCACCAGTCAGTATATTACTACCAGTCAGTATATTACCACCAGTCAGTATATTACTACCAGTCAGTATATTACCACCAGTCAGTATATTACCACCAGTCAGTATATTACTACCAGTCAGTATATTACTACCAGTCAGTATATTACCACCAGTCAGTATATTACTACCAGTCAGTATATTACCACCAGTCAGTATATTACCACCAGTCAGTATATTACCACCAGTCAGTATATTACTACCAGTCAGTATATTACTACCAGAATATTACCACCAGTCAGTATATTACTACCAGTCAGTATATTACTACCAGTCAGTATATTACTACCAGTCAGTATATTACTACCAGAATATTACCACCAGTCAGTATATTACTACCAGTCAGTATATTACCACCAGTCAGTATATTACTACCAGTCAGTATATTACTACCAGTCAGTATATTACTACCAGTCAGTATATTACCACCAGTCAGTATATTACCACCAGTCAGTATATTACCACCAGTCAGTATATTACCACCAGTCAGTATATTACCACCAGTCAGTATATTACCACCAGTCAGTATATTACTACCAGTCAGTATATTACCACCAGTCAGTATATTACTACCAGTCAGTATATTACTACCAGTCAGTATATTACTACCAGTCAGTATATTACCACCAGTCAGTATATTACTACCAGTCAGTATATTACTACCAGTATATTACTACCAGTCAGTATATTACCACCAGTCAGTATATTACCACCAGTCAGTATATTACCACCAGTCAGTATATTACCACCAGTCAGTATATTACCACCAGTCAGTATATTACCACCAGTCAGTATATTACTACCAGTCAGTATATTACTACCAGTCAGTATATTACTACCAGTCAGTATATTACTACCAGTCAGTATATTACTACCAGTATATTACTACCAGTCAGTATATTACCACCAGTCAGTATATTACCACCAGTCAGTATATTACCACCAGTCAGTATATTACCACCAGTCAGTATATTACTACCAGTCAGTATATTACTACCAGTATATTACTACCAGTCAGTATATTACCACCAGTCAGTATATTACCACCAGTCAGTATATTACCACCAGTCAGTATATTACTACCAGTCAGTATATTACTACCAGTCAGTATATTACCACCAGTCAGTATATTACTACCAGTCAGTATATTACTACCAGTCAGTATATTACCACCAGTCAGTATATTACCACCAGTCAGTATATTACCACCAGTCAGTATATTACCACCAGTCAGTATATTACTACCAGTCAGTATATTACTACCAGTATATTACTACCAGTCAGTATATTACCACCAGTCAGTATATTACCACCAGTCAGTATATTACCACCAGTCAGTATATTACCACCAGTCAGTATATTACTACCAGTCAGTATATTACTACCAGTATATTACTACCAGTCAGTATATTACCACCAGTCAGTATATTACCACCAGTCAGTATATTACCACCAGTCAGTATATTACTACCAGTCAGTATATTACTACCAGTCAGTATATTACCACCAGTCAGTATATTACTACCAGTCAGTATATTACTACCAGTCAGTATATTACCACCAGTCAGTATATTACCACCAGTCAGTATATTACCACCAGTCAGTATATTACCACCAGTCAGTATATTACTACCAGTCAGTATATTACTACCAGTATATTACTACCAGTCAGTATATTACCACCAGTCAGTATATTACCACCAGTCAGTATATTACCACCAGTCAGTATATTACTACCAGTCAGTATATTACTACCAGTCAGTATATTACCACCAGTCAGTATATTACTACCAGTCAGTATATTACTACCAGTCAGTATATTACTACCAGTCAGTATTTTACCACCAGTCAGTATATTACCACCAGTATATTACTACCAGTCAGTATATTACTACCAGTCAGTATATTACCACCAGTCAGTATATTACTACCAGTCAGTATGTTACCACCAGTCAGTATATTACCACCAGTCAGTATATTACCACCAGTCAGTATATTACCACCAGTCAGTATATTACCACCAGTCAGTATATTACTACCAGTCAGTATATTACTACCAAAATATTACCACCAGTCAGTATATTACTACCAGTCAGTATATTACTACCAGTCAGTATATTACCACCAGTCAGTATATTACTACCAGAATATTACCACCAGTCAGTATATTACTACCAGTCAGTATATTACTACCAGTCAGTATATTACCACCAGTCAGTATATTACCACCAGTCAGTATATTACTCAGTATATTACCACCAGTCAGTATATTACCACCAGTCAGTATATTACTACCAGTCAGTATATTACCACCAGTCAGTATATTACCACCAGTCAGTATATTACCACCAGTCAGTATATTACCACCAGTCAGTATATTACCACCAGTCAGTATATTACCACCAGTCAGTATATTACCACCAGTCAGTATATTACCACCAGTCAGTATATTACCACCAGTCAGTATATTACCACCAGTCAGTATATTACCACCAGTCAGTATATTACTACCAGTCAGTATATTACCACCAGTCAGTATATTACTACCAGTCAGTATATTACCACCAGTCAGTATATTACTACCAGTCAGTATATTACCACCAGTCAGTATATTACCACCAGTCAGTATATTACCACCAGTCAGTATATTACCACCAGTCAGTATATTACCACCAGTCAGTATATTACCACCAGTCAGTATATTACCACCAGTCAGTATATTACTACCAGTCAGTATATTACCACCAGTCAGTATATTACTACCAGTCAGTATATTACCACCAGTCAGTATATTACTACCAGTCAGTATATTACCACCAGTCAGTATATTACCACCAGTCAGTATATTACCACCAGTCAGTATATTACTACCAGTCAGTATATTACCACCAGTCAGTATATTACCACCAGTCAGTATATTACCACCAGTCAGTATATTACCACCAGTCAGTATATTACCACCAGTCAGTATATTACTACCAGTCAGTATATTACCACCAGTCAGTATATTACCACCAGTCAGTATATTACTACCAGTCAGTATATTACCACCAGTCAGTATATTACTACCAGTCAGTATATTACCACCAGTCAGTATATTACTACCAGTCAGTATATTACTACCAGTCAGTATATTACTACCAGTCAGTATATTACCACCAGTCAGTATATTACTACCAGTCAGTATATTACCACCAGTCAGTATATTACCACCAGTCAGTATATTACCACCAGTCAGTATATTACCACCAGTCAGTATATTACCACCAGTCAGTATATTACTACCAGTCAGTATATTACTACCAGTATATTACTACCAGTCAGTATATTACTACCAGTCAGTATATTACCACCAGTCAGTATATTACTACCAGTCAGTATATTACCACCAGTCAGTATATTACTACCAGTCAGTATATTACTACCAGTCAGTATATTACTACCAGTCAGTATATTACCACCAGTCAGTATATTACTACCAGTCAGTATATTACCACCAGTCAGTATATTACCACCAGTCAGTATATTACCACCAGTCAGTATATTACCACCAGTATATTACCACCAGTCAGTATATTACCACCAGTCAGTATATTACTACCAGTCAGTATATTACTACCAGTCAGTATATTACCACCAGTCAGTATATTACTACCAGTCAGTATATTACCACCAGTCAGTATATTACCACCAGTCAGTATATTACCACCAGTCAGTATATTACCACCAGTCAGTATATTACCACCAGTCAGTATATTACCACCAGTCAGTATATTACCACCAGTCAGTATATTACTACCAGTCAGTATATTACCACCAGTCAGTATATTACTACCAGTCAGTATATTACTACCAGTCAGTATATTACTACCAGTCAGTATATTACCACCAGTCAGTATATTACTACCAGTCAGTATATTACCACCAGTCAGTATATTACCACCAGTCAGTATATTACTACCAGTCAGTATATTACCACCAGTCAGTATATTACCACCAGTCAGTATATTACCACCAGTCAGTATATTACTACCAGTCAGTATATTACCACCAGCCAGTATATTACCACCAGTCAGTATATTACTACCAGTCAGTATATTACTACCAGTCAGTATATTACCACCAGTCAGTATATTACCACCAGTCAGTATATTACCACCAGTCAGTATATTACCACCAGTCAGTATATTACCACCAGTCAGTATATTACCACCAGTCAGTATATTACCACCAGTCAGTATATTACCACCAGTCAGTATATTACTACCAGTATATT
>NC_092095.1:5227493-5274993 GCF_045679555.1 Salvelinus alpinus
TTTCATGTCAACAGCACAGCGTTGATTAGATGACACATTCTGCACGTTAATCTCATGCGGCAACTTTACAGCTACAGTATGGCGTACATTTTTGTTTAAGTATATTTTTGTTAGAGTATATTGTTGTTAGAGTATATACAATATTCAGGGCTACACTGTTTGGCTAGATGATGTGCATCTCATGATTAACGGATGTTTATTTAAGACTGGTCACGGCACCAATTTTCTGAGGTCTTGGATGATTTCTTTTGATTTTCCCATGAGGTCAAGCAAAGAGGCACTGAGTTTGAAGGTAGGCCTTGAAATATATCCACAGGTACACCTCCAATTTACTCAAATGATGTCAACTAGCCTATCAGAAGCTTCTAAAGCCAGAGAGAGAGACAGAGAGAGAGAGAGAGAGAGAGAGAGAGAGAGAGAGATCACTGAGGCAGTGAGTTATGAATTATGTAAGCGTTTCATCTGTGTTTGGGAAAACCTCCATCTTGAGCAGCAGAAACCCCCTGGTCCTCTGTCTTTATCAAATATTTTTCCCTTTGCTGTTCCTCTCCAAGACCACACAAGGGTATTTTCATTCATAATCGGGTAAACCTTAGAAATTACAGCACTTTGCTTTTACGGGAGCAAAAGTGATGGGCCAAATTCACCTGTATATGTATTCAAGTAGTAAAAAGTTTAGTATTTGGTCCCATATTCATAGCACACAATGACAAATGTGTTGTAATCATTTACTCTTTGTTTTGGTTGCGTTTCAGAAGATGTTGTTCCCAGTAGAAATGAATGGTATTAAATTGTATTGTGTTGTTTTAGAGTGACTTCTAAGGTAAATACGAATATAATATGTTTCTAAACACTTCTACATTATGTGGATGTTACCATGATTACGGATAATCCTGAATGAATGTTGACTAACAATGAGTGAGAATATTACAGACGCACAAATATCATACCCCCAAGACATGCTAACCTCTCACCATTACAGGTTAGCATTTTATATCATACCCCCAAGACATGCTAATCGCTCACCATTACAATAACAGGGGAGGTTAGCATTTTATATCATACCCCAAAGACATGCTAACCTCTCACCATTACAATAACAGGGGAGATAAGCATTTTATATCATAGCCCCAAGACATGCTAACCTCTCACCATTACAATAACAGGGGAGGTTAGCATTTTATATCATACCTCCAGGACATGCTAACCTCTCACCATTACAATAACAGGGGAGATTAGCATTTTATATAATACCCTCAAGACATGCTAACCTCTCACCATTACCATAACAGGGGAGATTAGCATTTTATATCATACCCTCAAGACATGCTAATCTCTCACCATTACAATAACAGGGGAGGTTAGCATTTTATATCATACCCCCAAGACATGCTAACCTCTCACCATTACAATAACAGGAGAGATTAGCATTTTATATCATACCCCCAAGACATGCTAACCTCTCAAAATTACAATAACAGGGGAGATTAGCATTTTATATCATACCCTCAAGACATGCTAATCTCTCACCATTACAATAACAGGGGAGATTAGCATTTTATATCATACCCCAAAGACATGCTAACCTTTCACCATTACAATAACAGGGGAGGTTAGCATTTTATATCATGCCTCCAGGACATGCTAACCTCTCACCATTACAATAACAGGGGAGATTAGCATTTTATATAATACCCTCAAGACATGCTAACCTCTCACCATTACCATAACAGGGGAGATTAGCATTTTATATCATACCCTCAAGACATGCTAATCTCTCAACCATTACAATTACAGGGGAGGTTAGCATTTTATATCATAGCCCCAAGACATGCTAACCTCTCACCATTACAATAACAGGGGAGATTAGCATTTTATATCATACCCCCAAGACATGCTAACCTCTCAAAATTACAATAACAGGGGAGATTAGCATTTTATATCATACCCTCAAGACATGCTAATCTCTCACCATTACAATAACAGGGGAGGTTAGCATTTTATATCATACCCCCAAGACATGCTAACCTCTCACCATTACAATAACAGGGGAGATTAGCATTTTATATCATACCCCCAAGACATGCTAACCTCTCAAAATTACAATAACAGGGGAGATTAGCATTTTATATCATACCCCCAAGACATGCTAACCTCTCACCATTACAATAACAGGGGAGATTAGCATTTTATATCAAACCTCCAGGACATGCTAATCGCTCACCATTACAATAACAGGGGAGGTTAGCATTTTATATCATACCTCCAGGACATGCTAACCTCTCACCATTACAATAACAGGGGAGGTTAGCATTTTATATCATACCCCCAAGACATGCTAATCGCTCACCACTACAGGTTAGCATTTTATATCATACCTCCAGGACATGCTAATCGCTCACCATTACAATAACAGGGGAGGTTAGCATTTTATATCATACCTCCAGGACATGCTAATCTCTCACCATTACAATAACAGGGGAGATTAGCATTTTATATCATACCCCCAAGACATGCTAACCTCTCAACATTACAATAACAGGGGAGGTTAGCATTTGGGGGAGGGGAATAATATGTATGCCTCTGCAACTTGTCTCTCTCCTGTTGTCTCTCTGTGTGCCTGTTGTCTCTCTGTGTGCCTGCCGTCTCTTTGTGTGCATGTTGTCTCTCTGTGTGCATGTTGTCTCTCTGTGTGCACGTTGTCTCTCTCCTGTTGTCTCTCTGTGTGCATGTTGTCTCTCTGAGAGGAGTTTGTCCTGTAACAGTCTCCAGTCCGTACTCAGAGAGGAGTTTCTCCTGTAACAGTCTCCAGTCCGTACTCAGAGAGGAGTTTATCCTGTAACAGTCTCCAGTCCGTACTCAGAGAGGAGTTTATCCTGTAACAGTCTCCAGTCCGTACTCAGAGAGGAGTTTGTCCTGTAACAGTCTCCAGTCCGTACTCAGAGAGGAGTTTGTCCTGTAACAGTCTCCAGTCCGTACTCAGAGAGGAGTTTGTCCTGTAACAGTCTCCAGTCCGTACTCAGAGAGGAGTTTCTCCTGTAACAGTCTCCAGTCCGTACTCAGAGAGGAGTTTCTCCTGTAACAGTCTCCAGTCCGTACTCAGAGAGGAGTTTGTCCTGTAACAGTCTCCAGTCCGTACTCAGAGAGGAGTTTGTCCTGTAACAGTCTCCAGTCCGTACTCGGAGAGGAGTTTGTCCTGTAACAGTCTCCAGTCCGTACTCAGAGAGGAGTTTCTCCTGTAACAGTCTCCAGTCCGTACTCAGAGAGGAGTTTCTCCTGTAACAGTCTCCAGTCCGTACTCAGAGAGGAGTTTGTCCTGTAACAGTCTCCAGTCCGTACTCAGAGAGGAGTTTCTCCTGTAACAGTCTCCAGTCCGTACTCAGAGAGGAGATTCTCCTGTAACAGTCTCCAGTCCGTACTCAGAGAGGAGTTTGTCCTGTAACAGTCTCCAGTCCGTACTCAGAGAGGAGTTTGTCCTGTAACAGTCTCCGGTCCGTACTCAGAGAGGAGTTTGTCCTGTAACAGTCTCCGGTCCGTACTCAGAGAGGAGTTTGTCCTGTAACAGTCTCCAGTCCGTACTCAGAGAGGAGTTTGTCCTGTAACAGTCTCCAGTCCGTACTCAGAGAGGAGTTTGTTCTGTAACAGTCTCCAGTCCGTACTCAGAGAGGAGTTTCTCCTGTAACAGTCTCCAGTCCGTACTCAGAGAGGAGTTTGTCCTGTAACAGTCTCCAGTCCGTACTCAGAGAGGAGTTTCTCCTGTAACAGTCTCCAGTCCGTATTCAGAGAGGAGTTTCTCCTGTAACAGTCTCCAGTCCGTACTCAGAGAGGAGTTTCTCCTGTAACAGTCTCCAGTCCGTACTCAGAGAGGAGTTTGTCCTGAAACAGTCTCCAGTCCGTACTCAGAGAGAAGTTTGTCCTGTAACAGTCTCCAGTCCGTACTCAGAGATTAGTTTCTCCTGTAACAGTCTCCAGTCCGTACTCAGAGAGGAGTTTCTCCTGTAACAGCCTCCAGTCCGTACTCAGAGAGGAGTTTGTCCTGTAACAGTCTCCAGTCCGTACTCAGAGAGGAGTTTCTCCTGTAACAGTCTCCAGTCCGTACTCAGAGAGGAGTTTGTCCTGTAACAGTCTCCAGTCCGTACTCAGAGAGGAGTTTCTCCTGTAACAGTCTCCAGTCCGTACTCAGAGAGGAGTTTCTCATGTAACAGTCTCCAGTCCGTACTCAGAGAGGAGTTTCTCCTGTAACAGTCTCCACTCCGTACTCAGAGAGGAGTTTGTCCTGTAACAGTCTCCAGTCCGTACTCAGAGAGGAGTTTCTCCTGTAACAGCCTCCAGTCCGTACTCAGAGAGGAGTTTCTCCTGTAACAGTCTCCAGTCCGTACTCAGAGAGGAGTTTCTCCTGTAACAGTCTCCAGTCCGTACTCAGAGAGGAGTTTCTCCTGTAACAGTCTCCAGTCCGTACTCAGAGAGGAGTTTCTCCTGTAACAGTCTCCAGTCCGTACTCAGAGAGGAGTTTCTCCTGTAACAGTCTCCAGTCCGTACTCAGAGAGGAGTTTCTCCTGTAACAGTCTCCAGTCCGTACTCAGAGAGGAGTTTCTCCTGTAACAGTCTCCAGTCCGTACTCAGAGAGGAGTTTCTCCTGTAACAGTCTCCAGTCCGTACTCAGAGAGGAGTTTCTCCTGTAACCGTCTCCAGTCCGTACTCAGAGAGGAGTTTCTCCTGTAACCGTCTCCAGTCCGTACTCAGAGAGGAGTTTCTCCTGTAACAGTCTCCAGTCCGTACTCAGAGAGGAGTTTCTCCTGTAACCGTCTCCAGTCCGTACTTAGAGAGGAGTTTCTCCTGTAACCGTCTCCAGTCCGTACTCAGAGAGGAGTTTCTCCTGTAACCGTCTCCAGTCCGTACTCAGAGAGGAGTTTCTCCTGTAACAGTCTCCAGTCCGTACTCAGAGAGGAGTTTGTCCTGTAACAGTCTCCAGTCCGTACTCAGAGAGGAGTTTCTCCTGTAACAGTCTCCAGTCCGTACTCAGAGAGGAGTTTCTCCTGTAACAGTCTCCAGTCCGTACTCAGAGAGGAGTTTCTCCTGTAACAGTCTCCAGTCCGTACTCAGAGAGGAGTTTGTCCTGTAACAGTCTCCAGTCCGTACTCAGAGAGGAGTTTCTCCTGTAACAGCCTCCAGTCCGTACTCAGAGAGGAGTTTGTCCTGTAACAGTCTCCAGTCCGTACTCAGAGAGGAGTTTCTCCTGTAACAGTCTCCAGTCCGTACTCAGAGAGGAGTTTCTCCTGTAACAGTCTCCAGTCCGTACTCAGAGAGGAGTTTCTCCTGTAACAGTCTCCAGTCCGTACTCAGAGAGGAGTTTCTCCTGTAACAGTCTCCAGTCCGTACTCAGAGAGGAGTTTCTCCTGTAACAGTCTCCAGTCCGCACTCAGAGAGGAGTTTCTCCTGTAACCGTCTCCAGTCCGTACTCAGAGAGGAGTTTCTCCTGTAACCGTCTCCAGTCCGTACTCAGAGAGGAGTTTCTCCTGTAACAGTCTCCAGTCCGTACTCAGAGAGGAGTTTCTCCTGTAACCGTCTCCAGTCCGTACTTAGAGAGGAGTTTCTCCTGTAACCGTCTCCAGTCCGTACTCAGAGAGGAGTTTCTCCTGTAACCGTCTCCAGTCCGTACTCAGAGAGGAGTTTCTCCTGTAACAGTCTCCAGTCCGTACTCAGAGAGTTTCTTCAAAGAGAAACTCAGATAAAGACATATAATCTCAGTATTATTCTCCCTCAGGTAAAAAAAAACGAATATCGAGATAATAAAGATGAAATGAAAAGGCTCAAGGAGCTTGAAGATTATATTGTGTACAGTGGTAATGAAGAAAAGATCAAGTTTAGGATACGTCCAACAGGTGGCGTATGAAACACATTTAATTTGTCTGTCTGTTTTACCCTGCCATTATCTTCCCATCTCCCAATCTAGTTCAGTCCACTCTAATTACCTAGTTACCCTGCCATTATCTTCCCATCTCCCAATCTAGTTCAGTCCACTCTAATTACCTAGTTACCCTGCCATTATCTTCCCAGTCTTCTACCAATCTAGTTCAGTACATTCTACTATTCTAGTTCAGTACATTCTACCAATCTAGTTCAGTACATTCTACCATTCTAGTTCAGTACATTCTACCATTCTAGTTCAGTACATTCTACTATTCTAGTTCAGTACATTCTACCAATCTAGTTCAGTACATTCTACCATTCTAGTTCAGTACATTCTACCATTCTAGTTCAGTACATTCTACTATTCTAGTTCAGTACATTCTACCATTCTAGTTCAGTACATTCTACCATTCTAGTTCAGTACATTCTACTATTCTAGTTCAGTACATTCTACCATTCTAGTTCAGTACATTCTACCATTCTAGTTCAGTACATTCTACTATTCTAGTTCAGTACATTCTACTATTCTAGTTCAGTACATTCTACCATTCTAGTTCAGTACATTCTACCATTCTAGTTCAGTACATTCCACCATTCTAGTTCAGTACATTCTACCAATCTAGTTCAGTACATTCCACCAATCTAGTTCAGTACATTCTACCAATCTAGTTCAGTACATTCCACCATTCTAGTTCAGTACATTCTACCACTCTAGTTCAGTACATTCTACCACTCTAGTTCAGTACATTCTACCAATCTAGTTCAGTACATTCTACCAATCTAGTTCAGTACATTCCACCAATCTAGTTCAGTACATTCTACCAATCTAGTTCAGTACATTCTACAATTCTAGTTCAGTACATTCCACCAATCTAGTTCAGTACATTCTACCAATCTAGTTCAGTACATTCTACCAATCTAGTTCAGTACATTCCACCAATCTAGTTCAGTACATTCCACCATTCTAGTTCAGTACATTCTACCAATCTAGTTCAGTACATTCCACCAATCTAGTTCAGTAAATTCTACCAATCTAGTTCAGTACATTCCACCAATCTAGTTCAGTACATTCTACCACTCTAGTTCAGTACATTCCACCAATCTAGTTCAGTAAATTCTACCACTCTAGTTCAGTACATTCCACCAATCTAGTTCAGTACATTCTACCATTCTAGTTCAGTACATTCTACCATTCTAGTTCAGTACATTCTACTATTCTAGTTCAGTACATTCTACCATTCTAGTTCAGTACATTCTACCATTCTAGTTCAGTACATTCTACTATTCTAGTTCAGTACATTCTACCATTCTAGTTCAGTACATTCTACCATTCTAGTTCAGTACATTCCACCAATCTAGTTCAGTACATTCTACCATTCTAGTTCAGTACATTCTACCATTCTAGTTCAGTACATTCTACCATTCTAGTTCAGTACATTCTACTATTCTAGTTCAGTACATTCTACCATTCTAGTTCAGTACATTCTACCATTCTAGTTCAGTACATTCTACCACTCTAGTTCAGTACATTCTACCAATCTAGTTCAGTACATTCTACCAATCTAGTTCAGTACATTCCACCAATCTAGTTCAGTACATTCTACCAATCTAGTTCAGTACATTCTACCAATCTAGTTCAGTACATTCTACTATTCTAGTTCAGTACATTCTACCACTCTAGTTCAGTACATTCTACCAATCTAGTTCAGTACATTCTACCAATCTAGTTCAGTACATTCCACCATTCTAGTTCAGTACATTCCACCAATCTGGTTCAGTACATTCTACCACTCTAGTTCAGTACATTCTACCACTCTAGTTCAGTACATTCTACCATTCTAGTTCAGTACATTCTACTCTTCTAGTTCAGTACATTCTACCATTCTAGTTCAGTACATTCTACCATTCTAGTTCAGTACATTCTACCATTCTAGTTCAGTACATTCTACCAATCTAGTTCAGTACATTCTACCACTCTAGTTCAGTACATTCTACTCTTCTAGTTCAGTACATTCTACCATTCTAGTTCAGTACATTCTACCATTCTAGTTCAGTACATTCTACCATTCTAGTTCAGTACATTCTACCATTCTAGTTCAGTACATTCTACCATTCTAGTTCAGTACATTCTACTCTTCTAGTTCAGTACATTCTACCATTCTAGTTCAGTACATTCTACCATTCTAGTTCAGTACATTCTACCATTATAGTTCAGTACATTCTACCATTCTAGTTCAGTACATTCTACCATTCTAGTTCAGTACATTCTACCATTCTAGTTCAGTACATTCCACCACTCTAGTTCAGTACATTCTACCAATCTAGTTCAGTACATTCCACCAATCTAGTTCAGTACATTCTACCAATCTAGTTCAGTACATTCTACCAATCTAGTTCAGTACATTCCACCAATCTAGTTCAGTACATTCTACCATTCTAGTTCAGTACATTCTACCATTCTAGTTCAGTACATTCTACCACTCTAGTTCAGTACATTCTACCACTCTAGTTCAGTACATTCTACCACTCTAGTTCAGTACATTCTACCAATCTAGTTCAGTACATTCTACCAATCTAGTTCAGTACATTCCACCAATCTAGTTCAGTACATTCTACCAATCTAGTTCAGTACATTCTACCAATCTAGTTCAGTACATTCCACCATTCTAGTTCAGTACATTCCACCAATCTAGTTCAGTACATTCTACCACTCTAGTTCAGTACATTCTACCACTCTAGTTCAGTACATTCTACCACTCTAGTTCAGTACATTCTAACACTCGAGTTCAGTACATTCTACCACTCTAGTTCAGTACATTCTACTATTCTAGTTCAGTACATTCTACTATTCTAGTTCAGTACATTCTACTATTCTAGTTCAGTACATTCTACCATTCTAGTTCAGTACATTCCACCAATCTAGTTCAGTACATTCTACCATTCTAGTTCAGTACATTCCACCAATCTAGTTCAGTACATTCTACCACTCTAGTTCAGTACATTCTAAATCAAATCAAATCAAATCAAATTTTATTAGTCACATACACATGGTTAGCAGATGTTAATGCGAGTGTAGCGAAATGCTTGTGCTTCTAGTTCCGACAATGCAGTAATAACCAACAAGTAATCTAACCTAACAATTCCACAACTACTACCTTACACACACACACAAGTGTAAAGGGATAAAGAATATGTACATAAAGATATATGAATGAGTGGTGGTACAGAACGGCATGGCAGATGCAGTAGATGGTATAGAGTACGGTATATACATATGAGATGAGTACTGTAGGGTATGTAAACATAAAGTGGCATAGTTTAAAGTGGCTAGTGGTACATGTATTACATAAAGATGGCAAGATGCAGTAGATGATATAGAGTACAGTATATACATATGAGATGGGTAATGTAGGGTATGTAAACATTATATTAAGTGGCATTGTTTAAAGTGGCTAGTGGTACATTTTTACATAATTTCCATCAATTCCCATTTTTAAAGTGGCTGGAGTTGAGTCAGTATGTTGGCAGCGGCCGCTAAATGTTAGTGGTGGCTGTTTAACAGTCTGATGGCCTTGAGATAGAAGCTGTTTTTCAGTCTCTCGGTCCCTGCTTTGATGCACCTGTACTGACCTCGCCTTCTGGATGATAGCGGGGTGAACAGGCAGTGGCTTGGGTGGTTGTTGTCCTTGATGATCTTTATGGCCTTCCTGTGACATCGGGTGGTGTAGGTGTCCTGGAGGGCAGGTAGTTTGCCCCTGGTGATGCGTTCTGCAGACCTCACTACCCTCTGGAGAGCCTTACGGTTGTGGGCGGAGCAGTTGCCGTACCAGGCGGTGATACAGCCCGACAGGATGCTCTCGATTGTGCATCTGTAGAAGTTTGTGAGTGCTTTATGTGACAAGCCGAATTTCTTCAGCCTCCTGAGGTTGAAGAGACATTCTACTATTCTAGTTCAGTACATTCTACCATTCTAGTTCAGTACATTCTACCACTCTAGTTCAGTACATTCTACCATTCTAGTTCAGTACATTCTACTCTTCTAGTTCAGTACATTCTACCACTCTAGTTCAGTACATTCTACCACTCTAGTTCAGTACATTCTAACACTCGAGTTCAGTACATTCTACCACTCTAGTTCAGTACATTCTACTATTCTAGTTCAGTACATTCTACTATTCTAGTTCAGTACATTCTACCAATCTAGTTCAGTACATTCCACCAATCTAGTTCAGTACATTCTACCATTCTAGTTCAGTACATTCTACTATTCTAGTTCAGTACATTCTACCATTCTAGTTCAGTACATTCTACCATTCTAGTTCAGTACATTCTACCATTCTAGTTCAGTACATTCCACCATTCTAGTTCAGTACATTCTACCAATCTAGTTCAGTACATTCCACCAATCTAGTTCAGTACATTCCACCAATCTAGTTCAGTACATTCTACTATTCTAGTTCAGTACATTCTACTATTGGCCGTGATTGGGAGTCCTATAGGGCGGCGCACAATTGGCCCAGTGTCGTCCGGGGTAGGCCGTCATTGTAAATAAGAATTTGTTCTTAACTGACTTGCCTAGTTAAAGGTTAAATTAAAACATTTAATTAAAAATAGGAGAAAACTGAGGATGGATCAACAACATTGTAGTTACTCCACAATACTAATCTAATCCACTGAGTGAAAATAAGGAAGCTGATAAAAATATTCCAAAACACGCAATAAGTCACTAAAGTAATAAAAACCCAGAGCAACTTGTCAAATTTGATTTGGAATAGCAAGCCATACAAAATGAAACAGGCCTGTTTCTATAATGAATATGAATAAATGTATTATTAAAGCATTAGACCTCTTTTACTAAATGCTTCAGTCATACTTACATCTGAACTGTTTCTCTAGCAGATTGGTAAGAATGTCTCACCCCATGTTCAAGAAGGGCCCTTTTCCCTTTATTCAGACTACAACCTCTTCTTTTATTCAGATTACAACCGCTCACTTTCAGTTTTTTGAAAATTAAATAATCTCCATAAAAATTGTTATTTTTAAAACAAGCCATAGAAAGTTGGTTGCAATTTCAGTTTTAATCCAACAGAAAAGACAGAACAAATAACAGACAGAACAGCCTGGAGGTGTGTTGGGTCATTGTCCTGTTGAAAAACAAATGATAGTCCCACTAAGCCCAAACCAGATGGGATGGCGTATCGCTGCAGAATGCTGTGGTAGCCATGCTGGTTAAGTGTACCTTGAATTATATATATATATAGAATTCACACACACACACACACACACACACACACACACACACACACACACACACACACACACACACACACACACACACACACACACACACACACACACACACACACACACACACACACACACACACACACACACACACACACACACACACACACAATTTATATATATGGGGGATTGGAAATGGTGCAGACAGTTACATTGATGGACGCTACAGTCTATGTGCAGTATTAAAGCAGATCCACCTCATGTATGAATCTGTTATTCAATGTGTTTCTATGGGATAATAGCAGTAAGGCCAAATTCAGTAGGTCATCAAAAAACATTTTCATATTTGTTTTATATACCTACAGGGTTCCTAAAACTCAAAATCAAATAGCTGAATTAACTTTGGTGTGATGATCTTTAACCAATTCCATATGTTAGCTTAGTAGTAATTTCACGTCGCCATACTTCCAAAATCACGTCGCTGTCACGCCTCCCTTGACGGTCTGGATAATGTTTTATTGTTGAATGGTCCGCTGGCTCTGTGGCAAGATTTTGATTGGATGTTACATTTGAAGAACCCTCCCCCCACATGCCCGTTGCTACGTGTTCGTCACTGTTTTCAGACCGGGAAGGACACGTTGTTGCCACAGAGCCAGCGGACCATAAAACAATTAAAACATTATCCAGACCGTCAAGGGAAGGACACGTTTTGCAGAGAGTTGTTCCAATGTTTGCAACATTGCAGAAAATGCAAGAAAACCTGGAGAAAAAAACATAATTCTGTTTTGTCAGTGTGCTCTATATAGGAAATCAACATATTTTTATGGGTTTAAAAAAAATATATATATATATATATACTATATATATAAAAATAATTATTATTCAGGAATTTCCCGGCCATCCTCACCATAAACTGTAAAAAATAATCGTCACACACTGCTGCACGTACGACACTAATCTAGTGAATATATTATAAAATTACGTCTTTACTATAAAACCCATAAAATAAATGGGATGGGTGGTGGGGGGGCTCAGACTGGCTCCTGGTTGTGTGAGAGAAACCATTTTGTGACCCTAAGGTTTTGATGAAGTGTTTGGGGTGTGGTTGGATTGTGGCTAGATGGTATACAGCCTGGGTTGTACAGTAAAGATGTAAAAATGTATTACCTGCGTGCTCGAGTTGAGTCAGTCAGAATTAAAGCTAACTTAACCTAATTCTCCTAACCTTAACCCAATTCTCCTAACCTTAACCCAATTCTCCTAACCTTAACCCAATTCTCCTAACCTTAACCCAATTCTCCTAACCTTAACCCAATTCTCCTAACCTTAACCTAATTCTCCTAACCGGCTATGAAAAGTAAATTCTGTCCGTAGCAGTTTACCATCTAGTTGAGGTATGTTTGTTCCTGTATGTTTATTTGTTTGACAATATTCAAAAAGTTGTATTATTTTATTAAGTTACGCCACTGCAATAATGTATTTAGTTTTCAGTTGGTTGTGTTTGGAGTAAAGTATTTACTATGGGCGTATCATTGTCAGACATGCAGTACCTTGATGGGTGGAGTAAACACCCACTACTAAGTATTGATCCATGGCTCAGTAAGTAAGCCACTGGGCCCTATAGGCTATGCTAAAGAATGTGTAAGCAAGGAAATACTGTTTCTACTTAGAAGAGAATTGGCTGGGTTCTTTGCCTGAGAGAATATTAGAGAGATTGGCCCAGTCAATGGTCGGGGGGCGAGCCGGACGGAGGGGTGTGTTGAGCCCAGCACACTGCAGGATGCAATCTGTTTCCTGCTAAAACAGATGGACTTACTGTACCCAATAGGCGTACATAGTGATTTGGAGGCCCCAGGCAGAAGCCAGTCTGTGGGTTTTATAGTAAAGATATAATTACATTGTAGAAATGTTTTACCTTTTTAATGTGCTATGAACACAACCAGACATGATGGTTTCATCTGATTGTCAAACAAATCACTTCAAAAAGTAGCTTACCTTCACACATTCATCCAGAATAATTCCAGCATTCGAACAGTGAACTGTGCACCCACAAACTTTCCTACAATTCGGGAAGTGGCTGAAACGATCTCTCCAGAGAAAGCGTCCGAGCGAGCGAAACAGCGCCCCTCTGTGTTACTATATGTAGCCCATGTATCTGATGACGTCTGGCCAAAAAGAGTAATGACACGTCAGGCTACACGTTCATGTCCTCTGCCTCAACGATGATGATGATGATGGCAGTAGAATCAGCAGCGCCTGTCTTTTTTTACTAAAGAAATTATATATTATATATAATTAATATGATATATTATTAATATATAATTATATATTATATATATTGTATCCCCTACAGTCTAAGGGCACTGGGCTTGGTTTAGCCTTCTGGATTAGTGTCGTGCCTGTGCACAGCATGCCAATTATTTTTACAGTCTATGTGTCACGCCCTGACCTTAGAGAGCCTTTTTATTTCTCTATTTGGTTTGGTCGGGGTGTGGTTTGGGTGGGCATTCTAGTTGTTCTATTTCTTTGTTGGCCGGGTATGGTTGCCAATCAGAGGCAGCTGTCTATCGTTGTCTCTGATTGGGGATCATACTTAGGCAACCTTTTTTTCCACCTTTAGTTTGTGGGATCTTGTTTTTGTGTAGTGCCTGTGAGCACTCCAGTCGCTACGTCTCGTTTGCTGTTTATAGTTTTTGTTGGCGAGTTTCATTTAAATAAACATGCCGCGCCTCGGGCATTTCAACGAACGTGACACTATGGTGAGGATGGCCCCATCAAAATGTTGACATTGATTTTGTATATTGAGCACACTGACAACACAATAATGTTTTTCCTCCAGTTTTTTTCCCTCCATTTTCTGAAATGATGCAAACATTGGAACAATTCTCTCCAAGATATGTCCTTCCCGGTCTAAAATCAGTGAGGAACATAACACTTAGGTTTAGAGCTTGAGGTAGTCACCTCATACAAGTACTTGGGAGTATGGCTAGATGGTACAATGTCCGTCTCTCAGCACATATCAAAGCTGCAGGCTAAAGTTAAATATAGACTTGGTTTCCTCTATCGTAATCGCTCATCTTTCACCCCAGCTGCCAAACTAACCCTGATTCAGATGACCATTCTACCCATGCTAGATTATGGAGACATCATTTATAGATCGGCAGGTAAGGGTGCTCTCGAGCGGCTAGATGTTCTTTACCATTCAGACATCAGATTTGCCACCAATGTTCCTTATAGTACACATCACTGCACTCTATACTCCTCTGTAAACTGGTCACCTCTGTATATCCGTCGCAAGACCCGCTGGTTAATGCTTATTTATAAAACCCTCTTAGGCCTCACTCCCCCTTATCTGAGATATCTACTGCAGCCCTCATCCTCCACATACAACACCCGTTCTGCCAGTCACATTCTGTTAAAGGTCCCCAAAGCACACACATCTCTGGGTCGCTCGCACATCCCTGGGTCGCTCCTCTTTTCAGTTCACTGCAGCTAGCGACTGGAACGAGCTGCAACAAACACTCAAACTGGACAGTTTTATCTCAATCTCTTCATTCAAAGACTGAATCATGGACACTCTTACTGACAGTTGTGGCTGCTTTGCGTGATGTATTGTTGTCTCTACCTTCTTGCCCTTTGTGCTGTTGTCTGTGCCCAATAATGTTTGCACCATGTTTTGTGCTGCTACCATGTTGTTGTCATGATGTTTTGCTACCATGCTGTGTTGTCATGTGTTGCTGCCTTGCTATGTTGTTGTCTTCGGTCTCTCTTTATGTAGTGTTGTGTTTTTTGTCCTATATCTATATATTTTATTTATTTTTAATCCCAGGCTCCGCAGGAGGCCTTTTGGAAGGCCGTCATTGTAAATAAGAATTTGTTCTTAACTGACTTGCTCAGTTAAAAACATAAAATAATATGTAACCTTTATTTAAGTAGCACCAACGAGTGTGGGGGACGGTTCTTGAAATGTATTATCCAAATCGTGTCACTGGGAGCCCGCTGTTTTTTGCCAAAAATTCTCCAGACCTCCAAGAGAGGCGTGACAGCAACGTGATTTTAAATGCATGGCAACGGGAGACTATTACGTTTACATATGGAATTGTTTAAAGATGGAAACTATGGATAACAACAAGGATAATTTAACTATTTGATTTGGAATTGTAGGACCTCTGTAGGTATTACATTTTTTTTTATCGAAAAAGGTTTGATGAATGAATGAGTCCTTACTGCTATCAGCCAATAGAAACGCATTGATTAACAGATTCATACATAGATGTTATTTTTTATCCTGAAAAACTCCCCAGTCCTTAACAATTACAAGCATCCCCAGTACATGATGCAGCCACCACTATGCTTGAAAATAGAGAGTGGTACTCAGTAATGTGTTGTACTGGATTTGCCCCAAACATAACACTTTGTACTCAGGACAAAAAGTGAATTGCTTTGCCAAATATTTTGTAGCATTAAGTGACATGTTTTGTAATATTTGTATTTATCTTCTTGTTCAAGCTTCATTATCTTCTTTTCACTGGCATTTAGGTAATTATTATGGAGTAACTACAGTGTTGTCGATCCATCCTCAGATTTGTCCTATCACAGCCATTAAACTCTGTAAATGTTTTAAAGTCACCATGGTGAAATCCCTGAGCGGTCTACTTCCTCTCCGGCAACTGAGTTAGGAAGGACGCCTGTCTCTCTGTAGTGACTGGTTGTATTCATATACCATCCAAAGTTTAAATAATAACTTCAATGGAATTTATTTTTACCCATCTACCAATAGGAGCCCTTCTTTGCGAGGCATTGGAAAACGTCCTTGGTCTTTGTTGTTGAATCTGTGTTTGAAATTCACTGCTCGACTGACAGATAATTGTATGTGTGCAGAGATGATGTAATCCTTTAAAAAACAATTTGAAAACCCCATTATTGCACACAGAGTGAGTCCATGCTACTTATTATGCGACTTGTTAATTTTAAGCAAAAATTATACTCCTGAACATATTTAGGCTTTCCCTAACAAAGGGGTTGAATACTTACTGACTCAAGACATTTCAGGCTTTTCATTTCTCATATGTTTTGTAAAAAATTTCGAAAAACATAATTGCACATTGACATGATGGGATATTGTGTGTAGGCCAGCGACCAAAAAATTCTAAACATGAAATCCATTTTAAATTTGAGGCTGTAACACAACGTATGGAAATAGTCCAAGGGGATTGGATAGTTTCTATAGGCACCGTATGTTTTGAGGATATATATATTATCAGAGATATATAATAAATACATATTTTACAATGTAATTACCAGTACAGCTTTTTTACACTTACATCCATTTTTCAGCCTGGTACCGGGTTACCGTCAGATGAGTCTCATATAGCAAAACGGAGAAGACAATTGTGTTGGTGAGAATCAACTTTCCATGGGGTTATATTCATTTTGTCGGCCACATCGCTCGTAGGATACAGATGTTTTCCTGAGACAGATTTTAGAGATGCCTCCTGGTCTGAAAAATAATTGTTATATTTTTTATATATATTATTCTTATTTGTTATACGCAGGTCATGAGGCCCCCTGATGTGAGGTCTAAGGTCATTTTCTAATCTGCCTGAAGGTAAATCCGCCAGTGCACACAGCACAGACCTCTCACCTCCACAAGACTAAGTCTACATTCCAAACACTTACAAAGACCCACCCTATCCCCTCAGCCCTCAAATTAAGTGGACACTTCTGATGACGTATCATGATGTCTGACGGGTATACACTTGCAGGGCAAGGGGCGAGGGAGGAAGGAATGCTTTTTAAATGGACCGCAATTGTCCGGAAATTCATCACTCGTTCATCCCGCGATGATTGTGTTTTCAGTGCTTTCTATGCGTTAGTCAATTATGATTGCATGTCAACTTAAATTAACTATATAATTATTAATATACGCCTACTGTATAACTAACAAATGAATTAGCTAACTAACATTAGCCTGCCTAGCTACTTCTGAAGAAGGAAAATGTTTTGTTTCTACAAATTCCAAAAGTTAACCAAACAAAAACATATTTACTATTATGAGACGTGTTTGTGCATTAGTAGCACAATTTCTAACTTATTTACACTCGTTTTTATTTACACTTCTATTTTGGCTCCATATTGACGTTGAGTTTTTAAGTTTTGGCGGACAATCATCGCGAATTGAATTATGTGGCGTTTCAGGCCCCGAAGTGAACCTAATTGTACACTCGCAAACTTTAGGGCCGAGGGATGTCTACTTTGAGTTGAAACTCAGGCTAAGAAGAGGTAGAGACGTTGAGGGTATATACACTGCTCAAAAAAATAAAGGGAACACTTAAACAACACAATGTAACTCCAAGTAAATCACACTTCTGTGAAATCAAACTGTCCACTTAGGAAGCAACACTGATTGACAATAAATTTCACATGCTGTTGTGCAAATGGAATAGACAAAAGGTGGAAATTATAGGCAATTAGCAAGACACCCCCAATAAAGGAATGGTTCTGCAGGTGGTGACCACAGACCACTTCTCAGTTCCTATGCTTCCTGGCTGATGTTTTGGTCACTTTTGAATGCTGGCGGTGCTTTCACTCTAGTGGTAGCATGAGACGGAGTCTACAACCCACACAAGTGGCTCAGGTAGTGCAGTTCATCCAGGATGGCACATCAATGCGAGCTGTGGCAAAAAGGTTTGCTGTGTCTGTCAGCGTAGTGTCCAGAGCATGGAGGCGCTACCAGGAGACAGGCCAGTACATCAGGAGACGTGGAGGAGGCCGTAGGAGGGCAACAACCCAGCAGCAGGACCGCTACCTCCGCCTTTGTGCAAGAGGAGCACTACCAGAGCCCTGCAAAATGACCTCCAGCAGGCCACAAATGTGCATGTGTCAGCATATGGTCTCACAAGGGGTCTGAGGATCTCATCTCGGTACATATTGGCAGTCAGGCTACCTCTGGCGAGCACATGGAGGGCTGTGCGGCCCCACAAAGAAATGCCACCCCACACCATGACTGACCCACCGTCAAACCGGTCATGCTGGAGGATGTTGCAGGCAGCAGAACGTTCTCCACGGCGTCTCCAGACTCTGTCACGTCTGTCACATGTGCTCATGTGCTCAGTGTGAACCTGCTTTCATCTGTAAAGAGCACAGGGCGCCAGTGGCGAATTTGCCAATCTTTGTGTTCTCTGGCAAATGCCAAACGTCCTGCACGGTGTTGGGCTGTAAACACAACCCCCACCTGTGGATGTCGGGCCCTCATACCACCCTCATGGAGTCTGTTTCTGACCGTTTGAGCAGACACATGCACATTTGTGGCCTGCTGGAGGTCATTTTGCAGGGCTCTGGCAGTGCACCTCCTTGCACAAAGGCGGAGGTAGCGGTCCTGCTGCTGGGTTTTTGCCCTCCTACGGCCTCCTCCACGTCTCCTGATGTACTGGCCTGTCTCCTGGTAGCGCCCCCATGCTCTGGACACTACGCTGACAGACACAGCAAACCTTTTTGCCACAGCTCGCATTGATATGCCATCCTGGATGAACTGCACTACCTGAGCCACTTGTGTGGGTTGTAGACTCCGTCTCATGCTACCACTAGAGTGAAAGCACCGCCAGCATTCAAAAGTGACCAAAACATCAGCCAGGAAGCATAGGAACTGAGAAGTGGTCTGTGGTCACCACCTGCAGAACCATTCCTTTATTGGGGGTGTCTTGCTAATTGCCTATAATTTCCACCTTTTGTCTATTCCATTTGCACAACAGCATGTGAAATTTATTGTCAATCAGTGTTGCTTCCTAAGTGGACAGTTTGATTTCACAGAAGTGTGATTGACTTGGAGTTACATTGTGTTGTTTAAGTGTTCCCTTTATTTTTTTGAGCAGTGTATATACTTTCTACAGGTTCCCCATTAGTAAATGTCCCACAGGAAACACTGACCGAAACGTTTTTTTCCTACCTTGTCACACTTTGCGGTGTCGCCACGGCCTCATCAATAGGCCACTGTCACACAACCTACATAAATAGATTTGAAATAAACGTGTAAATATTGATTTGAAAATGTGTTTCTAAATGCCTCAGGAGGTAAAGGGAAGTGCACCAATGCGTTTCCAAATATCACCACAGTTATGCAGACAAACGTATCAAACAAATGTGTAGAATAAATGACCATTGCAGAAATACAACAAAGAGCAGTCGGCCCAGCACTCCAAGATTACCATAGACATACTAGTCTGGTCAAGACAGGACCATAGAATGCCATGGTGGTAAAATAATGCCCTCTTCTACAGCAGTAACCCACTATCAGACTTCTAGTTGGATAACCTGCCAATTATAATGATTGATACATGAATCATTGATTAGTTTATTTCGGAGAAATAATGCTGTTGATTTAAAATACTAGGCTAATATATGCTGGTAATACACTTAGTCTTACCTTACCGTGGTGGAAAAAAGTACCCAATTGTCGTACGTAAGTAAAAGTAAAGATCTCTTATTAGAAAATGACTCAAGTAAAAGGGAAAGTCACCCAGTAAAATACCACTTGAGTAAAAGTATATTAATTACTTGGTTTAAATAAACGTAAGTATCAAAAGTAAATGTAAGTACTCAAATATACTTAAGTATCAACATAATATTATAAATAATTTCAATTCTTATATTAAGCAAACTAGATGGCACGATTTATTTTATTGTATTGTATTTATGGATAGTCAGGGGCACACTCCAACACTCAGACAAACTAAGCATTTGTGTTTGGCAAGTCCGCCAGATCAGAGGTAGTAGGAATGACCAAGGATGTTCTCTTAATAAGTGCATAAATTAGACCATTTTCCTGTACTGATAAGCATTCAAAATGTAATGAGTACTTTTGGGTGTCAGGGAAAATGTATGGAGTAAAAAGAACTGTAATGAAACAGGCAGGGAGCAGGCCTCGAACCCTCGACCTTCTAGCCCGAAGTCCAGCGCGCTAAATGCATGCAGTACATTATTATAACATTATAAATTACAGTACATTTCTTTAGGAATGTAGTGCAGTAAGAAAAAAAAAAGTAAATACAGATACTTAACATGTATTTACTTAGTTGTACTTCTCACCACTTTCTATATGAGAGCACATATGGAAATACAAATACACATTTGTCTCATGGAAAAATTAACATTTCATATCAGTGGGATTGTTGCGGCGGACCGGTTTGATTGACACTGACATCCTCCAATAAAAATAGGAAGTTTCCCCTTAGACAACCAATAGGAGTGGTGCATCGTGAAGAGTGTGAACATCTCCAAGAGCTGGCGCTGTGCGGCTCGAACTATGTCGTGCTGGAAACTAGAAGGCTAGCTAGCTAGCTATTTCCAAAAAGGCATATGATAACAGCCAGCTAGCTAGGTGTTGGTCCTATCTAGTCACCATCCATCTACACCGGCGTTTCAAATCTCCCTTTTCAGTATAATATGGTGATTTCATCAAGCAAAAACGGACAGTTCCGGCCTATCAGCTAAATTCACAGGTAAGAAGACCAGCGGGATATGTGATGTTCATTATGCCAGCATTTTAATTAGCTTTGCCAACTAGCCTGTTGTCGGCTAACGGTAGCTACATAGGTATGTTGGCTACACTTCTCTGACCTAAAATCTGGAATAGGGGCACGGCCTGACAATAAAATACACTCCTATTTAACGTTGTAGCTAAATGTTGAGAAATAGTATATTGATTAGCTACACATCAATGCTTACTTCACAAGCCAACTAACTGGCTAACGTTAGATTACTAATGTTAGTGTTAGCCACCTAGCTAGCAGTCTAGCCAAAGTGCCAACTAACTTTGCTGGCTTTGATTGTTCTGTCTCACGGATTCAGTTTTATACGATACCCTCAATTAGAAGACGATAAAATTATTATTTTTGATCAGAACCGGTCATAATTGGGGCTGTTGTCTTACAATTTGTCAAGGCATTTTAAACTTGGAATGCTTATTAGTTAACTTAGTTAACCAGCCAATTTACTGCATGACAAGCCAGGCTACCTTTTTCGTAAGATTTCCATAGCCATTTGCCACTTAGTAACGGTTCACGGGTGCCTCTATCAAGAGCTATCTGACTGATCTTTAGTGCCCCTATCAAGAGCAAGCTAGCCAACTGAACTTTCACTCACGACTGTGGAAAACCATTGATTGTCATCTGTACCTTGCCATATTTTCCTAACGACCTAGCTAGTTCACCCAACCAAGCTGGGTTAGCTTTACAGTCTGGCACGTTACCTGTGTTTTAGCTCTTTCAACTCTAGGCAACCAACATGTTATCAAAACGTATCTTTTTTGACAGAACGGGTTGGATCAAAGACATTGTTTTTAAATGCAGAAGTCATCATTAAAATAGTTCCTCTTTATCAAAACAACTGACAGAATGAGATGCAGTCTGTTAATTAACATGGCTGCCCATCACAATGCCATACATGGGTTATGTACCATGTTTGTCTTGTCAGAGGGAACTCCTGGACTAGAACAGAATGTATTACATGCTCATAGTGAATATGCATGGTGCCAATGCCAAGCAACTATTGTCTTTGCCACCGCAAGACAAATCAGAGCATCTGCGCATGCATTTGAACGTCACTAGCCGAAACCGCTATCTTCTGGGGGGGTTTGATTAATCCCGCCCGGGCCCCTGTATAGGCGTGTTCTGTTTCGGCTGAAAGCTGATTTCATTCTATTTGGGAGTGGGCTGCTTCCCGGTCGTGAGCTAAGTTCCCCGTTCAAAGCCCACGGCGAAGTCTACTCAAAACAAAAGTTTTGTAATTAATCACGTGTAGTAATTAGTAGCTTTCGGTGTTTTCCCATGCAAAAAGGATTGTTTTTGATAAAAACGCTTTTATCAGAAAATTCAAACCGTTTTATTTGATAGAAAACAGATGATGTATGTGTCTGGACGATGCACCATGCTACCTTGTTGACAACATGACCAACCGGCACACATCGGTGTTCTATTTGAGATGATTTGAGATTGGGCTCCTCCGCTTTCCTCCTTTTCACGTAACGGGCCTATGCTTGGTGCCCCACGGTTCAGCATAATCGAATCCGCCCATAGGTCAGTCATACCACAACACTGAACCGCGGCACATTGAAGCATATGATCGGTCTAGTTGTGTAAGGGATCAAGGGGATTTGATGCGCGTTTTAAAGAAAGCAGCACGGTTTTATGTACAATATTGTCAACAACATTAGGTTGCTGTAACACTCGTTCCTATTGCAGAATGCAGCCTATTGACAGCGCAACGTTAATTTAATTCGCACATGTATTAGTCCTCTTGTTTGGTGATTGTCATTTGGGCTTTGACAACGAAAAGGGAGCAGGCGGACCTATAGCATGCTTTAGCAGGGAAGTTTTGGTAAGGTGGCCTGATTTTTAACTATGCAAATTATTTGGTCAAACATTGGCGATCCAGAAGTGGCATTTTTGACATTTTATTATTGTGGAGATGGTAGGGGGTTATCACAACTCATAAATGCATCACATTTTTTATTATCTGTAAAGTAAGTTGTTGGCAGATATCTTAAACTAATAGGCATAAATTACCTGAGTAATGATATTCATTCGATTTTTCTTTAAAGTTGGGTGATTTTGAGAAATGAATTGTTATAAACGAGAACATTTTCCAACACTCAGCACTTGGGAAACAGATATGGGGAGGCCAACCCTCCTGGAGCGCCTGCAGGATGTTCTTCCAGCCCTGTTTTAAAGGGAGGTCACCCAAAATACTACATGTTTGTGGCCTTACCTTGAAAGCACTCTATGGACAAGGGGACTGCAATCTATGATTTGGTTACTCACGACCATCAACCATTAATATAAACTTTTCCTGTGCAGATGGTGGTAACATTTCCCAGCACGTGTCGCAGAGAACTTTCCACCTGAGAACCGGGATCAATCACTGCTTCCAGCCTGCCCACTGTTCCCCCATTTGCCTATCTCCCCATATAATGTAATTACTGTCTGAATAAGGTGACAAACCACCTAAATAACAAAAAAATAAAGAATTAGCATACTTAAAATATAATCTCCCAAAAAATCTCAACAAAGTTGTTGAATATTACTTTTCATGTTCAAAGTATCCTGAATACACCTGGGCCCAGTTTCCTGTTAGAGATATAATTTAGGCTTAGAATTGTTTTTAACGAAGCATCTTTCCTCCAACGGCCGACGATGTAACACTTCACAAAACACCACGCAGAGAGGAAGTTCGTTAAGTGCGTCATTCAGGCATGTGTCGATACTGAATGAAACCACTGCTCTCGGATCAGCTTTTTCCCTTTCCAATCTTACCTTAACATTATAGAATTATTACACAATACTGATGACAGATCAGCTCCTAGAGAGATATTATCACCTATGGCTAGAAATATTGAGGCGGCTTATAATAATGCACTAAAGGGCAAAACAGCATCTATATACCTGGCTTAAAGAGAAGGAATATAATATCTATTGTTTACAGGAAACTTATTCAACAATTTTAGATGAAGTTGTGTTGATAACAGACTGGGGGGGGGGGTGAAATATACTTCTCCCATGGGCAAAGAAACTCACAAGGTGTGGTGATAACAGACTGGGGGAGGGGGTGAAATATACTTCTCCCATGGGCAAAGAAACTCACAAGGTGTGGTGATAACAGACTGGGGGGGGGGGTGAAATATACTTCTCCCATGGGCAAAGAAACTCACAAGGTGTGGTGATATTAATTAACAGTAATTTTGATCCGAATGTGCAAATTGTACAAACAGATCCTCAAAGTAGATGGAGGATTTTAAATATGTTATTGGACCATAAACAGATATGGCTTATTAACCTATACGGTCCAAATAATGATGATCCGAGCTTCTTTGAAAATCTAATAAATTATCAACCCTACAAGCAACACTAGACTATTATTATGGTGGGAGATTATAATGCTGTTTTAAATACCTCAATTGAGCGTAAAGGAAATCACACTACAAACTATCACCCTCAGGCACTTAACTTCTCTAGGGTAGGGGGCAGTATTTTCACGTCCGGATGAAAAGCGTGCCCAGAGTGAACTGCCTGCTACTCAGGCCCAGGTGCTGGGATATGCATATTATTAGTAGATTTTGATAGAAAACACTCTGAAGTTTAGAAAAGATAGAAAACACTCAGAACTCATATGGCAGGCAAAAACCTGAGAAAAAATCCAACCAGGAAGTGGGAAATCTGAGGTTTGTAGTTTTTCAACTCATTGCTTATCCAAGATACAGTGGAAATGGGGTCATATTGCACTTCCTAAGGCTTCCACTAGATGTCAACAGTCTTTAGAACCTTGTTTGAGGCTTCTACTGTGAAGTGGGGGCGAATGAGAGGGGAATGAGTCAGAGGTCTGCCAGAGAGCCACGAGCTGACCATGTGCGTTCATGTGAGAGTTAGCTGCGTTCCATTGCATTTCTGAAGACAAAGGAATTCTCCAGTTGGAACATCATTGAAGATTTATGTTAAAAACATCCTAAAGATTGATTCTATACATCGTTTGACATGGTTCTACGGACTATAATGGAACTTTTTGACTTTTCGTCTGCACCTAGTGATCGCGCGTCATGAATTTTGATTACTGGGCTAAACGCGCGAACAGCAAGGAGGTATTTGGACATAAATGATGGATTTCATCGAACAAAACAAACATTTATTGTGGAACTGGGATTCCTGGGAGTGCATTCTGATGAAGATCATCAAAGGTAAGTGAATATTTATAATGCTATTCTGACATCTGTTGACTCCACAACATGGCGGATATCTGTTTGCGTTGTGTTGGTCTCTGAGCGCTGTACTCAGATTATTGCATGATGTGCTTTTTCCGTAAAGTTTTTTTGAAATCTGCGGTTGCATTAAGGAGAAGTGGATCTAAAATATCATGCATAACAGTCGTATCTTTTAGCAATGTTTATTATGAGTATTTCTGTAAATTGATGTGGCTCTCTGCAAAATTAAATGATGTTTTGGAACTACTGAACATAACGCGCCAATGTAAACTCAGATTTTTAGAAATAAATATGAACTTTACTGAACAAAACATACATGTATTGTGTAACATGAAGTCCTATGAGTGTCATCTGATGAAGATCATCAAAGGTTAGTGATTAATTTTATCTCTTTCTGCTTTTTGTGACTCCCCTCTGGCTGGAAAAAATGGCTGTGTTTTTCTGTGACTTGGCTCTGACCTAACATAATAGTTTGGTGTGCTTTCGTCGTAAAGCCTTTTTGAAATCGGACACTGTGGCTGGATTTACAACAAGTGTATCTTTAAAATGGTGTAAAATACTTGTATGTTTGAGGAATTTTAGTTATGGGATTTCTGTTGTTTTGAATTTGGCGCCCTGCAGTTTCACTGTCTGTTGACGAGGTGAGATGCTAACGTCCCACACCCTAGAGTAGTTAAGGAAATCACGAATGTCATGGATATATTAGAACTAGTGGATATATGGAGGTTTAATATCCTGACCTAGTGAGATATACATGGAGGTTTAACATCCTGACCTAGTGAGATGTACATGGAGGTTTAATATCCTGACCTAGTGAGATATACATGGAGGTTTAACATCCTGACCTAGTGAGATGTACATGGAGGTTTAATATCCTGACCTAGTGAGATATACATGGAGGAGGTTTAACATCCTGACCTAGTGAGATATACATGGAGGTTTAATATCCTGACCTAGTGAGATATACATGGAGGAGGTTTAACATCCTGACCTAGTGAGATATCCATGGTGGAGGTTTAATATCCTGACCTAGTGAGATATACATGGAGGAGGTTTAATATCCTGACCTAGTGAGATATACATGGAGGAGGTTTAATACCCTGACCTAGTGAGATATACATGGAGGAGGTTTAATACCCTGACCTAGTGAGATATACATGGAGGAGGTTTAATATCCTGACCTAGTGAGATATACATGGAGGAGGTTTAATATCCTGACCTAGTGAGATATACATGGAGGAGGTTTAATATCCTGACCTAGTGAGATATACATGGAGGAGGTTTAATACCCTGACCTAGTGAGATATACATGGAGGAGGTTTAATATCCTGACCTAGTGAGATATACATGGAGGAGGTTTAATACCCTGACCTAGTGAGATGTACAGTCGTCTTGACTACTTTCTTATGTAATTCTCGTTGGCACCAAAAAGTTAGTGTTGATATTGGACAGAATGCGGTCGGACCATCAGATAATTGGCATATAAATTACTCTTACAGAATTTCCACGTGGGCGAGGATATTGGAAATTTAATCAAAGCTTATTCGATGATAACTTGTTTTTAAGTAGGACAGGAATTTATAAAACATTTTCAGACAACATAAGAACAGCAGATCCTTTATTGTACGGGACACTTTTAAATGTGCCTTTAGAGGCCATGCATTTCAGCACTCGGCTCTAAAACAAAAGCAATTTAGATCAAAAGAGTCAATATTAACAAAGGAAATACAATGTCTAACAGAACAGATAGATAACAATAAAAACTGTACCATAGAGGCACAGAATAAGTTAGAGGAAAAACAAAAAGAAATGGAGGGACTTATTCCAGAAAGATCCAGTGTAATATATTATAAGAATAAAGAGAAGTGGATGGAATGTGGGCGGAAATGCACCAAATTATATAAAAAAAAAAAAAAATCTGAAATACAACCGAAAATAATGTACTAAAACTTGTTACAAATGACGGAATCACCCATGATTCACCAAGTTATATTTTGAAAGGGGAAGTAAAGTGCTTTGATCATAGTTTTATGTTTCAGTCTCCTCCATGGCGGTATACCAAACTCCAGGGCTGGATGGCATACCAGTGGAGGTATACCAAACTCCAGGGCTGGATGGCATACCAGTGGAGGTATACCAAACTCCAGGGCTGGATGGCATACCAGTGGAGGTATACCAAACTCCAGGGCTGGATGGCATACCAGTGGAGGTATACCAAACTCCAGGGCTGGATGGCATACCAGTGGAGGTATACCAAACTCCAGGGCTGGATGGCATACCAGTGGAGGTATACCAAACTCCAGGGCTGGATGACATACCATTGGAGGTATACCAAACTCCAGGGCTGGATGGCATACCAGTGGAGGTATACCAAACTCCAGGGTTGGATGACATACCAGTGGAGGTATACCAAACTCCAGGGCTGGATGACATACCAGTGGAGGTATACCAAACTCCAGGGCTGGATGGCATACCAGTGGAGGTATACCAAACTCCAGGGTTGGATGGCATACCAGTGGAGGTATACCAAACTCCAGGTTGGATGACATACCAGTGGAGGTATACCAAACTCCAGGGCTGGATGACATACCAGTGGAGGTATACCAAACTCCAGGGCTGGATGGCATACCAGTGGAGGTATACCAAACTCCAGGGCTGGATGGAATACCAGTGGAGGTATACCAAACTCCAGGGCTGGATGGCATACCAGTGGAGGTATACCAAACTCCAGGGTTGGATGGCATACCAGTGGAGGTATACCAAACTCCAGGTTGGATGACATACCAGTGGAGGTATACCAAACTCCAGGGCTGGATGACATACCAGTGGAGGTATACCAAACTCCAGGGCTGGATGGCATACCAGTGGAGGTATACCAAACTTGTTTTGACGTACTCAGAGGACGTTATTAGCATGTCTTATCCACTCTTATATAAACAGTAGATTATCAGACACTCAACAACAAGGTCTGATTTCATTATTACTGAAACAGGATCCAAGTGGTAATTATAAAGATCCAGTCTGTTTAAAAAATATGGAGGCCTCTGAGCGCATAGAATGAAAAAAATATTGTGTGGATATTATTTATTCAGGTCAGACATGTTTTTTACATGGGTGATACATTGGAGATGATATAAGATTAGTACTGGAAACAGTTGAACACTATGAAGAACCTGGGAAACCAGCTCTGCTCTTCATAGCTGACTAACCTGGGAAACCAGCTCTGCTCTTCATAGCCGACTAACCTGGGAAACCAGCTCTGCTCTTCATAGCTGACTAACCTGGGAAACCAGCTCTGCCCTTCATAGCTGACTAACCTGGGAAACCAGCTCTGCTCTTCATAGCCGACTAACCTGGGAAACCAGCTCTGCTCTTCATAGCTGACTAACCTGGGAAACCAGCTCTGCTCTTCATAGCTGACTAACCTGGGAAACCAGCTCTGCCCTTCATAGCTGACTAACCTGGGAAACCAGCTCTGCCCTTCATAGCTGACTAACCTGGGAAACCAGCTCTGCTCTTCATAGCTGACTAACCTGGGAAACCAGCTCTGCTCTTCATAGCTGACTAACCTGGGAAACCAGCTCTGCTCTTCATAGCTGACTAACCTGGGAAACCAGCTCTGCCCCTCATAGCTGACTAACCTGGGAAACCTGGCCTGGTATCATAGCTGACTAACCTGGGAAACCAGCTCTGCTCTTCATAGCTGACTAACCTGGGAAACCAGCTCTGCCCTTCATAGCTGACTAACCTGGGAAACCAGCTCTGCTCTTCATAGCTGACTAGCCTGGGAAACCAGCTCTGCTCTTCATAGCTGACTAGCCTGGGAAACCAGCTCTGCCCTTCATAGCTGACTAACCTGGGAAACCAGCTCTGCCCTTCATAGCTGACTAACCTGGGAAACCAGCTCTGCTCTTCATAGCTGACTAACCTGGGAAACCAGCTCTGCTCTTCATAGCTGATTAACCTGGGAAACCAGCTCTGCTCTTCATAGCTGACTAACCTGGGAAACCAGCTCTGCTCTTCATAGCTGACTAACCTGGGAAACCAGCTCTGCTCTTCATAGCTGACTAACCTGGGAAACCAGCTCTGCTCTTCATAGCTGATTAACCTGGGAAACCAGCTCTGCTCTTCATAGCTGACTAACCTGGGAAACCAGCTCTGCCCTTCATAGCTGACTAACCTGGGAAACCAGCTCTGCTCTTCATAGCTGACTTTGAAAAGGCTTTTGATGAGTGATGCAACATTATGACATGTTTGGCCGATACCGATATCTGATATATTTTCCTTGCTATAAAAAAACGATACTGATAACCGATATTTAACTTTTTAGCAGCCTTTTTAAGCATTCTTGTACAGTTAAATAGTTAAAACACATAAATGGATGCAGCGATCTAAGGCAAGAGGTTGTCACTACAGTCCCTGGTTGGAATCCGGGCAGTATCACATCTGGCCGTGATTGGGAGTCCCATAGGGCGGCGCACAATTGGTCCAGCGTCGTCCGGGTTTGGCCGGGGTAGGCCGTCATTGTAAATAAGAATTTGTTCTTAACTGACTTACCTAGTTAAATAAAGGTTACACACACACCATACTGACCAAAAAGTTATTTTTTTGGCAGTTACATATGTTCTCATCACCCGTAAAACAATCAAAACCTATTTCCTTCACTTACTTGCTGTGCTGTTTCGTTGTTCATTTGTTCAGTCGTTTCGTTCTCAACCAGGATTTCTATGGAACGCCGTTTGGGTCTTTGCGTGTCAAAAAATATGTGTCAAATAACACTTTTTTGACCAATCAGGACCTGAATATGACTGCACGTCACATACAATTATTTTTATGTATTCATTATTTTATGTAGTTATTACACTATCACTCGTCTTTCATATGTCACAACGATTCATCGATACGTATGCTATGATGGCGGTAAAGTTGTCTCGCGCACCTACAGTGCTGGTTATAATGAAAAGCTAGCTAGCTCATGGATGCAAACAATGTTCTTCCCCAAAAATAAAGCAAAACAACAAGACAACTATATAGCTAGGTGTCATCTAAAATAACCCTCATTTTTAAGACCGTTCTTATTTGATTAATGGTGGTCGGACCCATCTATGTGAAGCTAGCCACAATAAGAATTAGCCACAATAGTGGACTTTGCGGTTAGCCTTCAAAATAAAAGTATGTAATTGACAGTGATGCAAATTAATACAAATAGTAGAATTATGCCATCATTGAATAGATCAGGCTAAACGAGGTTGGAATGTTATATAAAATCAACAAAAGACAATAATTGTTTATTTGACAAATCTGTTAATCACAGAGGATGTATTATACCCTAGAGTTGCATTGGTGGCATCCTTATTTCACTGTACAGCCTTACCTATGGATTGTGGATCAATGACATGGGGTATCAGTCTAATCTGTGACACCCAGAGAACATTAGCGTCGTAGCTCTTATTGCGAGACTCTGAAACCACTGTGAATTGAGCTACATTTATTGTGGCTCAAGCTAGCTAGCTACCCCAGAAGTTGCGGTCGAACAAATAATGCTTTATTACCAACGCGGTATTGTAAACACATCGTTCGTGGCCGGTGTTTGCTTGTTTGCTGACTTGTTTTGTACAGCTGTGACAGTGCTACTGATAGTGGTGGTGGCGCTTGGCAGAACACACAACATTCTATAATAGAACTGTGTTATTTGACGTGTCAAAGTAAAAGCTTATTTAACGCGTCAAATAGTGTTATATGACGTGTATCTTTTTTGACACGCAAAGACCCAAACGGCGTTCCATAGTATGTCGTGAAGCTAATAGCAGTGACGTTATTACTGTGTAACTCCGGTAGGGCAACATCTGAACAATAGCGCACTTGGTAGTGTGTACAGGTGCTCAACCAGTTGGCGAAACCCAACATCACCCACGACAGAGAACGGTTGATCGTCAAGGGCAATGAATTCCATTATCTTGGTGTTAATGGATTTCGCCTTTGAGTTGTCTCGCTGAAATTTTCTTATTCTTTCAAACGACTGCTGGACTTGTTGACTGCTCGATCCACACAGCAGACATTGTGGGCTAGGTTAGGAATGCTGTGTTGCACGTGTAGCTCAAAATTTTACGTGGCATCATTACGTCACGTACTTACAGTTGAAGTCTGAAGTTTACATACACTTAGGTTGGAGTCATTAAACTCGTTTTTCAACCATTCCACAAATTTCTAACACTATAGTTTTGGCAAGTCGGTTAGGATATCTACTTTTTGCATGACACAAGTCATTTTTCCAACAATTGTTTACAGACAGATTATTTCACTTATAATTCACTGTATCACAATTCCAGTGGGTCAGAAGTTTACATACACTAAGTTGACTGTGCCTTTTAACAGCTTGGAAAATTCCAGAAAATGATGTCATGGCTTTAGAAGCTTCTGATAGGCTCATTGACATCATTTTAGGCAATTGGAGGTGTACCTGTGGATGCATTTCAAGGCCTACCTTCAAACTCAGTTCCTCTTTGCTTGACATCATGGGAAAATCTAAAGAAATCAGCCAAGACCTCAATAGTACGCAAGTATAAACACCATGGGACCTCGCAGCCGTCATACCGCTCAGGAAGGAGACGCGTTCTGTCTTCTAGAGATTAACTTACTTTGGTTCGAAAAGTGAAAATCAATCCCAGAACAACAGCAAAGGACCTTGTGAAGATGCTGGAGGAAATGGGTACAGAAGTATCTATATCCACAGTAAAACGAGTCCTATATCGACATAACCTGAAAGGCCGCTCAGCAAGGAAGAAGCCACTGCTCCAAAACTGCCATAAAAAAGCCAGACTACGGTTTGCAACTGCACATGAGGACAAAATTGTACTTTTTGGAGAAATGTCCTCTGGTCTGATGAAACAAAAATGGAACTGTTTGGCCATAATGACCATCGTTATGTTTGGAGGAAAAAGGGGGAGGCCTGCAAGCCGAAGATCACCATCCCAACCGTGAAGCACGGGAGTGGCAGCATCATGTTGTGGTGGTGCTTTACTGCAGGAGGGTCTGGTGAACTTCACAAAATAGATGGCATCATGAGGCAGGAAAAGTATGTGGATATATTGAAGCAACATCTCAAGACATCAGTCAGGAAGTTAAAGCTTGGTTGCAAATGGGTCTTCCAAATGGACAATGACCCCAAGCATACTTCCAAAGTTGTGGCAAAATGGCTTAAGGAGAACAAAGTCAAGGTATTGGAGTGGCCATCACAAAGCCCTGAACTCAATAATATAGAACATTTGTGAGCAGAACTGAAAAAGCATGTGCGAGCAAGGAGGCCTACAAACCTGACTCAGTTACACCAGCTCTGTCAGAAGGAATATGCCAAAATTCACCCAATTTATTGTGGGAAGCTTGTGAAAGGCTACCTGAAACATTTGACCCAAGTTAAACAATTTAAAGGCAATGCTAGCAAATACTTATTGAGTGTATGTAAACTTCTGACCAACTGGGAATGTGATGAAATAAATAAAAGCTGAAATAAATAATTCTCTCTGCTATTATTCTGACATTTCACATTCTTAAAATAAAGTGGTGATCCTAACTGACCTAAGACAGGGAATCTTTACTAGGATTAAATGTCAGGAATTGTGAAACTGAGTTGAAATGTATTTGGCTAAGGTGTATGTAAACTTCAGACTTCAACTGTATATATATCATGCAATATGTTTCTTTTATTCTTGAAAAAAATGGTGTATATAGAATATGAGTTATTTTACTTCTACCTGTTGTCAAGTAAATCCCAGTAGTTTTCCTGTGAATCTAGCTAATCTACTTTATTTTTGCAATGGGTATCGAGTATCGTTTCGGCATGGAGTATTTTGATAGTAAACCTTGTATTGAAGTAAATTCTGGTATGACGACAACACTACATCGAGTCGCTGTCAGTCAGTACTAGGGAACAGTTGGTTGTATTTGACAAATGATACTACAAAGTATGGATATCACAAACAAAGGCCAGCCTTTAAACAGGACTAACAAAGGTACACAGCAAGTAAAAAAAAAACAAGTATTTAACATTTTCCAAGTATCGACTGACAGCGACTCGATGTAGGTTAATTCTTCCCAGTCGTCGCCAGTCAACTATCGTGAAGTAGAGAAACGGCGCTATGCAAACTACTGCCATTTCGCTGTCTTGGTCTGAAAGTAGTTGTATCTGACTCTCCTTTTTGAAACCTTTTTCTTGAACAAGTCATCAGTCAAAATATATAGGCCTGTGAGTTTTTAGTGTTGCGAAGATTAGCTGCCAGCAGTGTCACTTATCTTGTTCCAGACATTTTCCCCTGGATGAGTGTCTGCTAGATGTCTGGATGGAATGGAAATGTTGAACGACTTCACTGCAGGTAGATTGTAAATCAATTAGAAATCCTATGTTTTCATAGTGGGATGGAAACCCAATGTCTCCAGTCTGCTCTGCTGGCAACCCAATGTCTGTAGTCTGCTCTGCTGGCAACCCAATGTCTGTAGTCTGCTCTGCTGGCAACCCAATGTCTGTAGTCTGCTCTGCTGGCAACCCAATGTCTGTAGTCTGCTCTGCTGGCAACCCAATGTCTGTAGTCTGCTCTGCTGGCAACCCAATGTCTGTAGTCTGCTCTGCTGGCAACCCAATGTCTGTAGTCTGCTCTGCTGGCAACCCAATGTCTGTAGTCTGCTCTGCTGGCAACCCAATGTCTGTAGTCTGCTCTGCTGGCAACCCAATGTCTGTAGTCTGCTCTGCTGGCAACCCAATGTCTGTAGTCTGCTCTGCTGGCAACCCAATGTCTGCTCTGCTGGCAACCCAAATGTCTGCTCTGCTGGCAACCCAATGGCTGTAGTCTGCTCTGCTGGCAACCCAATGTCTCCAGTCTGCTCTGCTGGCAACCCAATGTCTCCAGTCTGCTCTGCTGGCAACACAATGGCTCTAGTCTGCTCTGCTGGCAACCCAATGTCTGTAGTCTGCTCTGCTGGCAACCCAATGTCTCCAGTCTGCTCTGCTGGCAACCCAATGTCTGTAGTCTGCTCTGCTGGCAACCCAATGTCTCCAGTCTGCTCTGCTGGCAACACAATGTCTCCAGTCTGCTCTGCTGGCAACACAATGGCTCTAGTCTGCTCTGCTGGCAACCCAATGTCTGTAGTCTGCTCTGCTGGCAACCCAATGTCTGTAGTCTGCTCTGCTGGCAACCCAATGTCTCCAGTCTGCTCTGCTGGCAACCCAATTTCTGTAGTCTGCTCTGCTGGCAACCCAATGTCTTTAGTCTGCTCTGCTGGCAACCCAATGTCTGTAGTCTGCTCTGCTGGCAACCCAATGGCTGTAGTCTGCTCTGCTGGCAACCCAATGGCTGTAGTCTGCTCTGCTGGCAACCCAATGGCTGTAGTCTGCTCTGCTGGCAACCCAATGGCTGTAGTCTGCTCTGCTGGCAACCCAATGGCTGTAGTCTGCTCTGCTGGCAACCCAATGGCTGTAGTCTGCTCTGCTGGCAACCCAATGGCTGTAGTCTGCTCTGCTGGCAACCCAATGTCTCCAGTCTGCTCTGCTGGCAACACAATGTCTGTAGTCTGCTCTGCTGGCAACACAATGTCTGTAGTCTGCTCTGCTGGCAACCCAATGGCTGTAGTCTGCTCTGCTGGCAACCCAATGTCTGTAGTCTGCTCTGCTGGCAACCCAATGTCTCCAGTCTGCTCTGCTGGCAACCCAATGTCTCCAGTCTGCTCTGCTGGCAACCCAATGTCTCTAGTCTGCTCTGCTGGCAACCCAATGTCTCCAGTCTGCTCTGCTGGCAACACAATGTCTCCAGTCTGCTCTGCTGGCAACACAATGTCTGTAGTCTGCTCTGCTGGCAACCCAATGTCTGTAGTCTGCTCTGCTGGCAACCCAATGTCTGTAGTCTGCTCTGCTGGCAACCCAATGTCTCCAGTCTGCTCTGCTGGCAACCCAATGTCTCCAGTCTGCTCTGCTGGCAACCCAATGTCTGTAGTCTGCTCTGCTGGCAACCCAATGTCTGTAGTCTGCTCTGCTGGCAACCCAATGTCTGTAGTCTGCTCTGCTGGCAACCCAATGGCTGTAGTCTGCTCTGCTGGCAACCCAATGGCTGTAGTCTGCTCTGCTGGCAACCCAATGGCTGTAGTCTGCTCTGCTGGCAACACAATGTCTCCAGTCTGCTCTGCTGGCAACCCATTTTATGTAGTCTGCTCTGCTGGCAACCCAATGGCTCTAGTCTGCTCTGCTGGCAACCCAATGTCTCCAGTCTGCTCTGCTGGCAACCCAATGTCTGCTCTGCTGGCAACCCATTTTATGTAGTCTGCTCTGCTGGCAACACAATGTCTGTAGTCTGCTCTGCTGGCAACCCAATGGCTGTAGTCTGCTCTGCTGGCAACCCAATGTCTGCTCTGCTGGCAACCCAATGTCTCCAGTCTGCTCTGCTGGCAACCCAATGTCTGTAGTCTGCTCTGCTGGCAACCCAATGTCTGTAGTCTGCTCTGCTGGCAACCCAATGTCTGTAGTCTGCTCTGCTGGCAACCCAATGTCTGTAGTCTGCTCTGCTGGCAACCCAATGTCTCCAGTCTGCTCTGCTGGCAACCCAATGTCTGTAGTCTGCTCTGCTGGCAACCCAATGGCGGGTTGAGGGGGGGGGGGGGCTATAGCTCGCTAGGGGGAGGGGGGTTGAGTCCAGCTAGGCTATTTATAAAGGGCCGTTTCCTTTAAGGCTAAAAGTCACCCCGGTCCATTGAGTGAGAGATTTACTGGACTGGCAATAACTGGCCACTGGGAGCCTCTAGCCCTGTGGAGAAGTCCTTTCCCCCTCCCGCTATGTGTCGCTCTCTCCCAGGCCCTTGCCTGCTCCCTGAGGCCTACAGTGTGCAGCAACAGTTAGCAAGGGGGCCCCTTGCTCCACTTCCCAGCCCTCTTTCCAGAGCCATTTGGTGGAGTACAGGTCTTGACATTGCAGTGATGTGGCTTTATTTACTTAATGTGTGTCTCATTCACAAGCCCTGCATCCTGCCTCGTGCTGTGCTGCACAGCTCTGCCTAGAGGGCCAGGCTAGCTAGCATTAGCCACATTGTACAGACTAGTTTTCAACTGAAACAGTATCAAAAACAGACCCTACAAAGTGGTGACTAGCCTAATAGGTGACCGGCAGAGTCCCGGAGGGGACCGGCAGAGTCCCGGAGGGGACGTTCCTTGCCCTTGATTAAGGAACTTAACCCCAATAGCGAAGGTGCATAAAGATGGCAGCCCCCATGCACAATCGCCTCATTGGATAATTTTGGCGTATAGCTACTTTTTTGGGGCATTAGCACAGTATACATGATCTCAATTTTAGCTCCAAGACGGCGGCAATTTATAAACGTGAAACCGTAGATTGTGCTGATTTTATAGGTGCGCCATAGTTTAAGAACTCTGTAGATAGTGTTCCAAACGATGACGTCATATCTGATTTCCTCCGTCTTTATGCTCCTGGGGCGCTGGACAATGATGACCCTTGACCCCACTGCCTGCGTGTGTCTCGGGGAGATGGGATATACAAGAAACAGATGTGATAAAATACCTAATATAAGCACCCCTAAATAATAATAATTATTAGTTTGTAAGAGAATACTGGAAAGTATTAAGACCCTTACATTTTTTCCCCCACATTTTGTTACTGTACAGCCTTATTCTAAAATGGATTACATTTGTTTTTTTCCCCCTCATCAAATCTACACACACTACCCCAAAACATGTTTTTAGAAATGTTTGTAAATGTATCAAAAATAAAAACAGAAATATCACATTTTGTTGAAGCACCTTTGGCAGTGATTACAGCCTCGAGTCTTCTTGGGTATGACGCTACAAGCTTGGCACACCTGTATTTGGGAAGTTTCTCCCATTCTTCTCTGCAGATCCTCTCAAGCTCTGTCTCGTTGGATGAGAAGCGTTTCTGCACAGCTATTTTCAGGTCTCTCCAGAGATGTTCGATCGGGTTCAAGTCCGAGCTCTGTCTGGTCTCCTGAAGGACATTCAGAGACTTGTTCTGAAGCCACTCCTGCGTTGTCTTGGCTGTGTGCTTAGGGTCGTTTTCCTCAGTCTCCTAGTCCCTTCCGCTGAAAAACATCCCCACAACATGATGCTGCCACCACCATGCTTCAGTGTAGGGAAGGTGACAGATTTCCTCCAGACGTGACGCTTTGCTTTCAGTCCAAGGAGTTCAATCTTTGTTTTATCAGACCAGAGAATCTTGTTTCTCATGGTCTGAGTTCTTTAGGTGTCTTTTGGCGAGCTCCAAGCAGGCTGTCATGTGCCTTTTACTGAGGAGTGCCTTCCATCTGGCTACTCAGTGCTGCAGAGATGGGAGAACCTTCCAGAAGGACAACCATCTCCACAGAGGAACTCTGGAGCTCTGTCAGTGACTATCGGGTTGTCACCTCCCTGACCAAGGCCCTTCTCCCCCGATTGCTCAGTTTGGCCGGGAGGCCAGCTCTAGGAAGACTCTCTTGGTGGTTCCAAACTTCTTCCATTTTTAAGGATGATGGAGGCCACTGTTCTTAGGGACCTTCAATGCTGCAGACATGTTTGTGCCTCAACACAATCCTGTCTCGGAGCGCTATGGAGAATTCCTTTGACATGGCTTGGTTTTTGCTCTGACATGCACTGTCAACTGTGAGACCTTATATAGACAGGTGTGTGCCTTTCCAAATCATGTCCAATCAATTGAATTTACCACAGATGGACTCCAATCAAGTTGTAGAAACATCTCAAGGATGATCAATGGAACAAGATGCACCTAAGCTCAATTTCGAGTCTCATAGCGAAGGGTCTGCATGCTAATGTAAATAAACTTTTTAGTTTTTAGATTAGGTGAGAGTTTTTGAAATGTAATAAAGTCCTTTTTTCTCTTTGGCATTATGGGGTATTGTGTGTAGATTGAAAATAATTAGGGACCTATAAAATCTTATTTTTATTCCTGATTCGGTTGATTCCCCCCCCCCCCACAGTTGTCTCTGATTTGGCTTTTCCAGGTTTCCGTTTTCCACTTTTTCAGGTTTCCGTTTTCCACTTTTTCAGGTTTCCGTTTTCCACTTTTTCAGGTTTCCGTTTTCCACTTTTTCAGGTTTCCGTTTTCCACTTTTTCAGGTTTCCGTTTTCCACTTTTTCAGGTTTCCGTTTTCCACTTTTTCAGGTTTCCGTTTTCCACTTTTTCAGGTTTCCGTTTTCCACTTTTCTAGGTTTCCGTTTTCCACTTTTTCAGGTTTCCGTTTTCCACTTTTCTAGGTTTCCGTTTTCCACTTTTCTAGGTTTCCGTTTTCCACTTTTCTAGGTTTCCGTTTTCCACTTTTCTAGGTTTCCGTTTTCCACTTTTTCAGGTTTTCAAAATCAAACTTAAACTACAAAATTGGACATTCTATTTGTTTCTTCTTCTAATTCCTCAACAATGTTTAAACTAGGAAACCAACTTTCTGAGGTCTGGGGGAAATAATGTGTAGTTAACCTTTTTTTAGATGCAACTGTGCACCAGCCAGAGACCTCCTGGGGCGCTCGTGTGATGGCAGATTTCACAAAACAAAATGGCTACTGGATGCAAATAATCCTGATCTCCTTCTGCCAGGTAGACATCGGCTGATTGTAGTCTTTCCGTCTCTAGAAGAAGAAGGTTATCATCATCGCAGACATGAGGGAAAAGGCCAATTACTCATGAAGGTTGTTCACGTCTTTATGATTTAACTTGGGCAAATTTTAATGCATTTTCTAATAAGTTCAATACATTTAGTTGATTTCCTACTAAGTTCAACATTTTTGAATATCGTTGAATTCAGTTTTAATGTCTGGATTTCGTCATCGTTCTCCACAACACCGAATTTGTTTTTTGTAAATGTATTTTTGTTTCAATCTATTAGTAATTTGTCTAATTGTTTCTGCTATAGCTCCCCATCCTGTAAACTCCTTGTACCAGTCTGTTTTAAAGCTCTGGTTAGCTAACGGGCTCCAGTTTCCACAACAACTGACATTAGAGAGAACTGTTCTCTGTCTGGTAATATGTGTCTGAAAACCCCCTCTAGTCAAATGACAACTCTGCTGTATTAGGCAGTTCACATTTTAGGAGTAAATTGAGCAATGGAGGGAAAAATAATCTCACCACCATCTTACCTCACTTCTCTAATGCGCTTGCCGGTCTCAATATTGCATAAGCTGATCTCCATTCCACTTCCTCATTTCTGGTTCATGATATCTCTCTCTGGCTGACTGGTTTTACTATGGCTGCTCATGCATGTGGACACATGTCTGAACGCTCATTAATAACCAGGGGTTGGAACCATTTTTTTTCTTCGATTTTGTTTCGTTCTGAACAGAACCCACATTTTTGTTTTTGTTTCATGCTACTTGTTCCGACCAGCAAAATAAAGTTCTGAACTGGTTCGGACCCTCAAAAAATTACTGGTTTATATTGTACCCTTTTTAACCTTTTTTGAAATCAAGTTTTTCACATTTTAGTTCATTAAATTACTTCACCCAATCAGTGCGGATAGAGTAAGCAAGCTAGTTGTTTAAATGCGTGATAGGCTACACTGTCCATGTCGCAAGATTTGTCCGACTTTTTGCGGGTGGGGAGAGAGGGTTGAGGCACTGGGGCATCTTGTTATGAAATGGAAGTACACAGAATTATACACTGCTCAAAAAAATAAAGGGAACACTTAAACAACACAATGTAACTCCAAGTCAATCACACTTCTGTGAAATCAAACTGTCCACTTAGGAAGCAACACTGATTGACAATAAATTTCACATGCTGTTGTGCAAATGGAATAGACAACAGGTGGAAATTATAGGCAATTAGCAAGACACCCCCAATAAAGCAGTGGTTCTGCAGGTGGTGACCACAGACCACTTCTCAGTTCTTATGCTTCCTGGCTGATGTTTTGGTCACTTTTGAATGCTGGCGGTGCTTTCACTCTAGTGGTAGCATGAGACGGAGTCTACAACCCACACAAGTGGCTCAGGTAGTGCAGCTCATCCAGGATGGCACATCAATGCGAGCTGTGGCAAGAAGGTTTGCTGTGTCTGTCAGCGTAGTGTCCAGAGCATGGAGGCGCTACCAGGAGACAGGCCAGTACATCAGGAGACGTGGTTGAGGCCGTAGGAGGGCAACAACCCAGCAGCAGGACCGCTACCTCCGCCTTTGTGCAAGGAGGAGCAGGAGGAGCACTGCCAGAGCCCTGCGTTATAACTAGGCCTATAGTATCCTTTAACTAGCATTGAACAAGTTAACCCGTTCTTCTCGACATTTTTTTAAATTAGCTATCTTCTGAATCAAACTTGTAGCGTCAGTACAGTAGCCGATAGATCCGGAGGGGCAGGTAGCCTAAACCCACTCAGGTAAACATTTTCAGTTTGCAGGCAGACACTGGAATACGTTTGAGTGAGGGCTTTGCATACGCGCTTTGTTGCGTTTTTTGTTGTGGGACTAGAAAAAAAATGTCTAACGTAAAACATTTTATTAACCGGTTACCAAGGCTTTAATCGGTTTCTGTTCCCGAACAGTATGGATCATTTTCGTTCCGTTTTAGTTTCTTTAAAACATTCGTTATTTTTCATTTCTGTTTCCTGAACCTGTTCCAACTACTGTTAATAACAGAGAGGTATGAGGCCTCGTCACGGAGGGGTATGAGGCCTCGTCACGGAGGGGTATGAGGCCTCGTCACGGAGGGGTATGAGGCCTCGTCACGGAGGGGTATGAGGCCTCGTCACGGAGGGGTATGAGGCCTCGTCACGGAGGGGTATGAGGCCTCGTCACGGAGGGGTATGAGGCCTCGTCACGGAGGGGTGCATGTAGGGAGCTGCGTCTGAAACAGCACCCTGTGGGCTCTGGTCAAAAGTAGGGCACTACCCATAAAGCTCTGGTCAAAAGTAGGGCACTACCCATAAAGCTCTGGTCAAAAGTAGGGCACTACCCATAAAGCTCTGGTCAAAAGTAGGGCACTACCCATAAAGCTCTGGTCAAAAGTAGGGCACTACCCATAAAGCTCTGGTCAAAAGTAGGGCACTACCCATAAAGCTCTGGTCAAAAGTAGGGCACTATATACTGTTTAGGGTGCCATTTCAGACAGCGTCTCTGTGTGCAGCGGTTCTCAACTTGTTCGTCTTGACTTGTCATGCAGAAGACTGAAACAGCAGTGGTTTAACTTCCTCTTTCTGTGTAGGGAAGTTGTTGTCCACAGTGGCAATGTTTGTGTTTCATCTGTCTATCTTCCGTGGTTTGGGGGATTTTAATGAACTTCCTCTAAGTAGTAAGAAAGATGTGGCCACTGTTCATGACAGTCTTTCTATGAAGAGATTTTATATCGCCACCGAATTAACTTGTCATATTTCATCTCGTGGTTCTCTAGAGATTGAGACCGTTTTTGATTTGCTACAAAGATAACAAGTGATACAACGGTACAGATTTTAAACGGTGTGGTTTAGTGACACAACGGTACAGATTTTAAACGGTGTGGTTAAAGCTTCTTATGGCTGCAATCCCGTTAACGGAATGATATGACAACAGCCAGTGAAAGTGCAGGGCGCCAAATTCAAACAACAGAAATCTCTTAATTAAAATTCCTCAACCATACAAGTATCTTATACCATTTTAAAGGTAATCTTGTTAATCCCACCAACGTGTCCGATTTCAAATAGGCTTTTCAGCGAAAGCACCACAAACGATTATGGTTGGTCACCGCAAAATCACACAGTCATTTTTCCAGCCAAAGAGAGGAGTCACAAAAAGCAGAAATAGAGATAAAATGAATCACTGATCTTCATCAGATGACACTCATAGGACTTCATGTTACACAATACATATATGTTTTGTTCGATAAAGTTCATATTTATATCCAAAAACCTCAGTTTACATTGGCGCCTAATAACATAAATACTCATCATAAACTTTGATGAAAGATACATGTTTTGCATAGAATTAAAGATACACTTGTTTTTAATGCAACCGCTGTGTCAGATTTCAAAAAGCTTTACGGCAAAAGCACAATATTCGAGAACAGCGTTCAGCCACAAAAGCAAGCCATACAGTTACCCCCCCAAATTGCGCAGTCAACAAAACTCATAAAAAGCATTATAAATCTTCACTTTGCTGATCTTCGTCGGAAGGCACTCCCAGGACTCCCACTTCCACAAGAAATGTTCGTTTTGTTCGGTAATGTCCATTTTTATGTCCAAATAACTATTTTTGTTAGCGTGTTTGGTCAACAAATCCAACGTCAGGAAGCGCGTTCACTAAAAGGAGACGAAATGTCCAAAAGTTCCGTAACAGTCAGTAGAAACATGTCATACGATGTATTGAATCAATCTTTAGAATGTTTTTAACATAAATCTTCAATAAAGTTCCAACCGGAGAATTACATTGACTTCAGATGTGCGGTGGAACAGAGCTCCCTCATGTGAACGCGCATGGTCAGAGCATGGCTAGGTCATGGTAGACCGGACTCATTCCTGTCTCCTTCGGCCCCACTTCACAGTAGAGGCATCAGACAAGGTTCTATAGAATGTTGACATCTAGCGGAAGCCGTAGGAAGTGCAAACTCATCCATATCTCACTGTGAATTCAATAGGTTCTTGGTTGAAAATTGACCAGCCTCAGAATTCCCACTTCCCGTTTGGATTTTTTTTCCAGGTTTTTGCCTGCCATATGACTTCTGTTATACTCACAAACATCATTCAAACAGTTTTAGAAACTTCAGAGTGTTTTCTATCCAATACTAATACTAATATGCATATATTAGCAACTGGGACTGAGAAGCAGGCAGTTTACTATGGCACCTCTGGGCACCTTTCATCCAAGCTACTCAATACTGCCCCTGCAGCCATAAGAAGTTAAGTGATACAACGGTACAGATTTTAAACAGTGTGGTTGGAAGCCTAAGTGCTTGTAGAAAAACTACACCACAAAAAAACTATATAGAAAAAACAATATATTACAACAAAAAAATAAAGGTTTGTTAAAATAAATAATGGAACCTACTAATTATAAATGTAATCAGTAATCCCAACATTCTGCTAGGTTAAGATTTGGCTAACATAGCCTGCTGACGGCTAGTAGGCTAACATAGCCTGCTGACGGCTAGTAGGCTAACATAGCCTGCTGACGGCTAGTAGGCTAACATAGCCTGCTGACGGCTAGTAGGCTAACATAGCCTGCTGACGGCTAGTAGGCTAACATAGCCTGCTGACGGCTAGTAGGCTAACATAGCCTGCTGACGGCTAGTAGGCTAACATAGCCTGCTGACGGCTAGTAGGCTAACATAGCCTGCTGACGGCTAGTAGGCTAACATTTCCATTGTTTAGTGAAGGACAATGTCTTCAAGGTGGTAACAGTTTGAAGGGGGCAGACGAGGCTACGCCATGAGGATGTGGTTGTACATAACGAGAGGCTTCAACTGGTTTCACTATTACACAATGGAGACTTAAAGAGAAACGAACCTCAACAGAGGGAGGAGATAGGAGTGCTCCCAGAACAGGAAACATGGGCCTACAGTTTGTGTGTGTGTGTGCACGTGTAGAGTATGTGTACAGTGTGTGTGTGTGTGTGCACGTGTAGAGTATGTGTACAGTGTGTGTGTGTGTGCACGTGTAGAGTATGTGTACAGTGTGTGTGTGCACGTGTAGAGTGTGTACAGTGTGTGTGTGTGTGCACGTGTAGAGTATGTGTACAGTGTGTGTGCACGTGTAGAGTATGTGTACAGTGTGTGTGTGTGCACACCTCAAACTGATTTCTGTATGATAGGAACATTGCCAGGTGTGGTTCTGTGTGTGAGAGACATGTAAATGTCTGTTTCCTTCTCTCTTTCACCCGTCTTTTAAACATTTCCCTAGATACTAGTTCCCTAGTTGTATTTAACTAGCCTACATCTGGACCATCCCATTTATCACCATACTCCTTAGTATCATGGGACGGAAACAAAACAGGAAGTGGATTTAACTTCTTTAGGAAAACAGCCGTAGTGTTGGAAACGACCATCGTTATGTCATCCAGAGTAATATGTATTTATTTCCCAAGCTACAGCACACAATATTTAACAAACAGCAGGTTTTTGAAGGACCAAAAAAAGATTTGTGTTTTAAATTTTTTTGCCATGGGAAAAAAGAAATGTGATACTGGCATGGTCCCGGTCAAACATCTGTATGGCATGACATCATGTGTTACAGAATGCCTCCCTCTGCTTCAGAGATTCGTCGGTCTCCAGGGGCGTGTTTAGTCCTGTAGTGACAGCCAGACAGCTTCACCGGGCGTGTTTAGTCCTGTAGTGACAGCCAGACAGCTTCACCGGGCGTGTTTAGTCCTGTAGTGACAGCCAGACAGCTTCACCGGGCGTGTTTAGTCCTGTAGTGACAGCCAGACAGCTTCACCGGGCGTGTTTAGTCCTGTAGTGACAGCCAGACAGCTTCACCGGGCTTGTTTAGTCCTGTAGTGACAGCCAGACAGCTTCACCGGGCTTGTTTAGTCCTGTAGTGACAGCCAGACAGCTTCACCGGGCTTGTTTAGTCCTGTAGTGACAGCCAGACAGCTTCACCCGGGCGTGTTTAGTCCTGTAGTGACAGCCAGACAGCTTCACCCGGGCGTGTTTAGTCCTGTAGTGACAGCCAGACAGCTTCACCGGGCGTGTTTAGTCCTGTAGTGACAGCCAGACAGCTTCACCGGGCGTGTTTAGTCCTTTAGTGACAGCCAGACAGCTTCACCGGGCTTGTTTAGTCCTGTAGTGACAGCCAGACAGCTTCACCGGGGGCTTGTTTAGTCCTGTAGTGACAGCCAGACAGCTTCTCCAGGGGCTTGTTTAGTCCTGTAGTGACAGCCAGACAGCTTCTCCAGGGACTTGTTTAGTCCTGTGGTGACAGCCAGACAGCTTCACCGGGCGTGTTTAGTCCTTTGGTGACAGCAAGACAGCTTCACCGAGCGTGTTTAGTCCTGTAGTGACAGCCAGACAGCTTCACCGGGCGTGTTTAGTCCTGTAGTGACAGCCAGACAGCTTCACCGGGCGTGTTTAGTCCTGTAGTGACAGCCAGACAGCTTCACCGGGCGTGTTTAGTCCTGTAGTGACAGCCAGACAGCTTCACCGGGCGTGTTTAGTCCTGTAGTGACAGCCAGACAGCTTCACCGGGCGTGTTTAGTCCTGTAGTGACAGCCAGACAGCTTCACCGGGCGTGTTTAGTCCTGTAGTGACAGCCAGACAGCTTCACCGGGCGTGTTTAGTCCTGTAGTGACAGCCAGACAGCTTCACCGGGCGTGTTTAGTCCTGTAGTGACAGCCAGACAGCTTCACCGGGCGTGTTTAGTCCTGTAGTGACAGCCAGACAGCTTCACCGGGCGTGTTCATCTCACAACCTGTCCAGAGCATTATCTCTCTCTCTGCTGTTTACACATGATCTCTCTCTCTCTCTGCTGTTTACACATCATCTCTCTCTCTCTGCTGTTTACACATTATCTCTCTCTCTGATGTTTACACATTATCTCTCTCTATGCTGTTTACACATTATCTCTCTCTCTGCTGTTTACACATTATCTCTCTATCTCTGCTGTTTACACTATCTCTCTATCTCTCTGCTGTTTACACATTATCTCTCTGCTGTTTACACATTATCTCTCTGCTGTTTACATATTATCTCTCTGCTGTTTACACATTATCTCTCTCTGCTGTTTACACATTATCTCTCTCTCTCTCTCTCTCTGCTGTTTACACATTATCTCTCTCTCTCTCTGCTGTTTACACATTATCTCTCTCTCTCTCTCTGCTGTTTACACATTATCTCTCTCTCTCTCTCTGCTGTTTACACATTATCTCTCTCTCTCTCTGCTGTTTACACATTATCTCTCTCTCTCTCTGCTGTTTACACATTATCTGCTGTTTTGACTCAATGGATCCTATCTGACTTCATTTTGATTTGGATAAATGATGCTCGCTACCAACAGCGTTACTCGGTAGCCTGACACAACAGCTTTACTCGGTAGCCTGACACAACAGCTTTACTCGGTAGCCTGACACAACAGCGTTACTCGGTAGCCTGACACAACAGCGTTACTCGGTAGCCTGACACAACAGCGTTACTCGGTAGCCTGACACAACAGCGTTACTCGGTAGCCTGACACAACAGCGTTACTCGGTAGCCTGACACAACAGCGTTACTCGGTAGCCTGACACAACAGCGTTACTCGGTAGCCTGACACAACAGCGTTACTCGGTAGCCTGACACAACAGCGTTACTCGGTAGCCTGACACAACAGCGTTACTCGGTAGCCTGACACAACAGCGTTACTCGGTAGCCTGACACAACAGCGTTACTCGGTAGCCTGACACAACAGCGTTACTCGGTAGCCTGACACAACAGCGTTACTCGGTAGCCTGACACAACAGCGTTACTCGGTAGCCTGACACAACAGCGTTACTCGGTAACCTGACACAACAGCGTTACTCGGTAACCTGACACAACAGCGTTACTCGGTAGCCTGACACAACAGCGTTACTCGGTAGCCTGACACAACAGCGTTACTCGGTAGCCTGACACAACAGCGTTACTCGGTAGCCTGACACAACAGCGTTACTCGGTAGCCTGACACAACAGCGTTACTCGGTAGCCTGACACAACAGCGTTACTCGGTAGCCTGACACAACAGCGTTACTCGGTAGCCTGACACAACAGCGTTACTCGGTAGCCTGACACAACAGCGTTACTCGGTAGCCTGACACAACAGCGTTACTCGGTAGCCTGACACAACAGCGTTAGTCGGTAGCCTGACACAACAGCGTTAGTCGGTAGCCTGACACAACAGCGTTAGTCGGTAGCCTGACACAACAGCTTTACCTGGTAGCCTGACACAACAGCGTTACTCGGTAGCCTGACACAACAGCGTTACTCGGTAGCCTGACACAACAGCGTTACTCGGTAGCCTGACACAACAGCGTTACTCGGTAGCCTGACACAACAGCGTTAATCGGTAGCCTGACACAACAGCGTTACTCGGTAGCCTGACACAACAGCGTTACTCGGTAGCCTGACACAACAGCGTTACTCGGTAGCCTGACACAACAGCGTTACTCGGTAGCCTGACACAACAGCGTTAGTCGGTAGCCTGACACAACAGCGTTAGTCGGTAGCCTGACACAACAGCTTTACCCGGTAGCCTGACACAACAGCGTTACCCGGTAGCCTGACACAACAGTTTGTAAAGGACAGTTGATATCATGACCCTCCTGTGTTTCGGCAATTTCAGGACAGTCCGTCTGTTAGGTCCGTAATCTACACACAATATCCCAAAATGACAACGATAACAGGTTTTTATAATATGTGTGTCAGAACAAAAACCTGACAGGATTGTGTCGAGGCACAGCTCTGGGGAAGGGTACCAAAACATTTCTGCAGTATTGAAGGTCCCCAAGAACACAGTGGCCTCCATCATTCTCAAATGGAAGAGGTTTGGAACCACCAAGACTCTTCCTAGAGCTGGCTGCCTGGCCAAACTGAGCAATCGGGGGAGAAGGGCCTAATGGTCACTCTGACAGAGCTCCAGAGTTCCTCTGTGGAGATGGGAGAACCTACCAGAAGGACAACCATCTCTGCAGCACTCCACCAATCAGG
>NC_092095.1:5279993-5410430 GCF_045679555.1 Salvelinus alpinus
GGAAGCTGTGATCTCTCACCAGCCCTGTGTTACACTGCGAGGAAGCTGTGCACCTTGTGATACCTAGACCATGTGCAACATTGTTGCGGTGGAGGGTGGTTGCAACGCTGTGAGAACTGCTGTAGTTTTGGTTTGCGTTCAATATGCACACTGCAGTGCACTTTTCCTGTTTCCTCTAACTAACCGACTGATTGACGCCGCCGTACTAGAGAGAAGCATTAGGTTAACACCGTTATGGTGTGAGAGTTGTGCTGGTAATCTGACTCAGGGGAATTATACTGAACAAAAATATCAACCATTTTACTGAGTTACAGTTTATATAATGAAATCAGTCAATTGAAATACATAAATGTAAGCCCTAATCTATGGATTTGGCATGACTGGGAAGGGCCACAGCCATGGGTGGGCCTGGGAGGGTATAGGCCCACTCACTGGGGAGCCAGGCCCAGCATATCAGAATAGGTTATTCCCCACAAAACAGCTTTATTACAGACAGAAATACTCCTCAGTTTCGGGGCTCCTGAGTGGGGCAGTGGTCTAAGGCACTGTATCTCAGTGCTAGAGGCATCAATACAGACCCTGGTTTGATTCCAGACTGTATCACAACCGGCTGTGATTGGGAGTCCCATAGGGCGGCGGACAATTGGCCAAGCGTCGTTAGGGTTTGGCCGGAGTAGGCCGTCATTGTAAATAAGAATTTGTTCTTAACTGACTTGCCTAGTTAAATAAAGGTCAAATAAATAAATACAATCAGCTGTCCGGGTGGCTGGTCTCAGACGATCCCGCAGGTGAAGAAGCCGGATGTGGAGGTCCTGGGCTGGCGTGGTTGTGGGGCCGGTTGGACGTACTGCCAAATTCTCGAAAAGGACATTGGAGGTGGCTTATGGTAGAGAAATGAACATTCAATTATCTGGCAACAGCGCTGGTGGACATTCCTGAAGTCAGCATGCCACGCTCTCTCAAAACTTGAAACATCTGTGGCATTGTGTTGTGTGAGACAACTGCACATTTTAGGGACCTTTTATTGTCCCCAGCACAAGGTGCACCTGTGTAATGGTCATGCTGTTTAATCAGCTTCTTGATGTGCCACACCTGTCAGGTGGATGATGGATTATCTTGACAAAGGAGAAATGCTCACTAACAGGGATGTAAACACATTTATGAGAGAAATAAGCTTTTCATTTCTGGGATCTTTTAATTCAGCTCATGAAACAAGGGACCAGCACTTTACATCTTGCGTTTTATATGTTATTTCAGTGTAGATAATGGGCCAAAATACGGAAGTCTTCCTTTAAGCGGAACTAGCTCAGGACTAGGTTACCTTTGTAAAGTCTTGCATAACCTTTGTACCGGATCAGACGGGTCAGAAGTCAAACCACAGCCTTGTTCTTTCATGTAACCTTGGTGGCTTTACAGCTGGACCGTGTTCATGACAATAGCTTCAGAGAGTCTCAGGTTAGTTTGAGCACAGTAGTGATGAGACACTTCATCTTTTGCGATTTCATTTTGTTGGAGCGGTCCCAAATCACACTCCTCTCTCAACGTCCTTTCCCCCGCTCTGCTAAAAATCGCTCAGCCCTCACAGGAAGAGAAACAACTGGCACTCCAAATGTTCTATTTTTGAAATTATTTTTTAAAAGATTTTTAAAAACGATCTACTTTAGTGACTATGTACCATTTGGTTTTGAAGTAGGATAAGAAGCTTCAACATGTTAAACTTGATTTATATGTTATTTATTTAACCTTTTTTTAACTTGGCAAGTCAGTTATGAACAAATTATTATTTACAATGACGGCCTACCAAAAGGCCTCCTGCAGAGACGGGGGCTGGGATTAAAAATATAATACCAATATAGGACAAAACACACATTATAACAAGAGGGACATCACAACACTACATAAAGAGAGACCTAAGACAACAACATGGCGGCAACACATGACGACAACATGGCAGCAACACAAGACGGCAACAACATGACAACAACATGGTAGCAACACAACATGACAACAACATGGCGGCAACACATGACGACAACAACATGGCAGCAACATAAGACGGCAACAACATGACAACAACATGGTAGCAACACAACATGACAACAACATGGCAGCAGCACAACATGACAACAACATGGCAGCAGCACAACATGACAACAACATGGTAGCAGCACAACATGACAACAACATGGTAGCAACACAACATGACAACAACATGGCAGCAACACAACATGACAACAACATGGTAGCAACACAACATGACAACAACATGGTAGCAACACAACATGGTAGCAGCACAACATGGTAGCAACACAACATGGTAGCAGCACAACATGGTAGCAACACAACATGACAACACAGCATGGTAGCAACACAACATGACAACAACATGGCAGCAGCACAACATGACAACAACATGGTAGCAACACAACATGACAACAACATGGCAGCAGCACAACATGACAACAACATGGCAGCAGCACAACATGACAACAACATGGCAGCAGCACAACATGACAACAACATGGTAGCAGCACAACATGACAACAACATGGTAGCAACATGACAACAACATGGTAGCAACATGACAACAACATGGTAGAAACACAACATGACAACAACATGGTAGCAACACAACATGACAACAACATGGTAGCAACACAACATGACAACAACATGGTAGCAACACAACATGACAACAACATGGTAGCAACACAACATGACAACAACATGGTAGAAACACAACATGGTAGAAACACAACATGGTAGCAACACAACATGGTAGCAGCACAACATGGTAGCAACACAACATGGTAGCAGCACAACATGGTAGAAACACAACATGACAACACAGCATGGTAGCAGCACAACATGACAGCAACACATGACAACAACATGGCAGCAGCACAACATGACAACAACATGGTAGCAACACAACATGACAGCAACACATGACAACAACATGGCAGCAGCACAACATGACAACAACATGGCAGCAGCACAACATGACAACAACATGGCAGCAACACAACATGACAACAACATGGTAGCAACACAACATGACAACATGGTAGCAACACAACATGACAACAACATGGTAGCAACACAACATGACAACAACATGGTAGCAACACAACATGACAACAACATGGTAGCAACACAACATGACAACAACATGGTAGCAACACAACATGGCTGCAGCACAGCATGACATGGCAGCAGCACAACATGACATGGCAGCAGCACAACATGACATGGCAGCAGCACAACATGACATGGCAGCAGCACAACATGACATGGCAGCAGCACAACATGACAACAACATGGTAGCAGCACAACATGACAACAACATGGCAGCAGCACAACATGACAACAACATGGTAGCAGCACAACATGACAACAACATGGTAGCAACACAACATGACAACAACATGGAAGGAGCACAACATGACAACAAAATGGTAGCAACACAACATGACAACAACATGGTAGCAACACAACATAACAACATGGTAGCAACACAACATAACAACATGGTAGCAACACGAGACGACAACAACATGGTAGCAACACAACATGACAACATGGTAGCAGCACAACATGACAACAACATGGTAGCAGCACAACATGACAACAACATGGTAGCAACACAACATGGTAGCAGCACAACATGACAACAACATCGTAGCAACACAACATGACAACATGGCAGCAGCACAACATGACAACATGGCAGCAGCACAACATGACAACATGGTAGCAGCACAACATGACAACAACATGGCAGCAACACAACATGACAACAACATGGTAGCAACACAACATGGTAGCAACACAACATGACAACAACATGGTCGCAACACAACATGACAACAACATGGTAGCAGCACAACATGACAACAACATGGCAGCAGCACAACATGACAACAACATGGCAGCAGCACAACAACATGGCAGCAGCACAACATGACAACAACATGGTAGCAACACAACATGACAACAACATGGTAGCAGCACAACATGACAACAACATGGTAGCAGCACAACATGACAACAACATGGCAGCAACACAACATGACAACAACATGGTAGCAGCACAACATGACAACAACATGGTAGCAGCACAACATGACAACAACATGGTAGCAGCACAACATGACAACAACATGGCAGCAACACAACATGACAACAACATGGTAGCAGCACAACATGACAACAACATGGTAGCAGCACAACATGGTAGCAACACAACATGGTAGCAGCACAACATGACAACAACATGGCAGCAGCACAACATTGAACAAACATTGTTGGGCACAGACAACAGCACAAAGGGCAAGAAGGTAGAGACAACAATACATCACGCAAAGCAGCTACAACTGTCAGTAAGAGTGTCCATGACTGAGTCTTTGAATGAAGAGATGGAGATAAAACTGTCCAGTTTGAGTGTTTGTTGCAGCTCGTTCCAGTCGCTAGCTGCAGCGAACTGAAAAGAGGAGTGACCCAGGGATGTGTGTGCTTTGGGGACCTTTAACAGAATGTGACTGGCAGAACGGGTGTTGTATGTGGACGATGAGGGCTGCAGTAGATATCTCAGATAGGGGGGAGTGAGGCCTAAGAGGGTTTTATAAATAAGCATCAACCAGTGGGTCTTGCGACGGGTATACAGAGATGACCAGTTTACAGAGGAGTACAGAGTACAGTGATGTGTCCTATAAGGAACATTGGTGGCAAATCTGATATCTGAATGGTAAAGAACATCTAGCCGCTCGAGAGTACCCTTACCTGCCGATCTATAAAGGATGTCTCCGTAATCTAGCATGGGTAGGATGGTCATCTGAATCAGGGTTAGTTTGGTAGCTGGTATACGGCCGCTGGGTTAAACATTCTCTAGTCTATTGATGATCAGATATTTATCAGATATATGTTTTTCCTGCTGAGGGGTGCCCTATACCTGCGCCCAGAGGGGAGTAGTTCAAAGTCCGTGTACAGGGCCCCCCCCTGTACCCTGTACCCCATCTCTTGGGTCTAAAATGATTTTGAGAGCCTTGCGGAGGGCCCTGACCTTAAAGATCTCATCCAGGCCTGTCTGTTTGACTCCTAGTACCTTGCTGAGGAACCTGACCTTAAACATCTCCTCCAGGCCTGTCTGTTTGGCTCCAAGTACCTTGCTTGCTGTGGTGATAATCCCTCTCAACATATTTCCATGTCTGACAGTGGCATTGCCAAATCAACAAACAGTACAAAAAGTTAAAATACTCTCAGTGAAAGATTTGTAAAACAGAGTCAGTATAGTACAGTCTACATTAAAGGATCCCAGCTTGTTGAAAGTACAGTCTCTGTTGGCTCTTTTTGTAGATCAGGTCTGTACATTTACTCCACTGAAGCTTATTGTCCAAGAGGACACCCAGATATCTCTATTCCTCTACAATCTCTATGTTCTGACCTCTGATAGATGTTGCAGAGGTAGGTGTTGTATTATTGGGCCCAGGTCTTATTGTCCAAGAGGACACCCAGATATCTCTCTTCCTCCACAATCTCTATGTTCTGACCTCTGATAGATGTTGCAGAGGTAGGTGTTGTATTATTGGCCCCAGGTCTTATTGTCCAAGAGGACACCCAGGTATTTGTATTCCTCTACAATCTCTATGTTCTGACCTCTGATAGATGTTGCAGAGGTAGGTGTTGTACACTTCCTGAAGTCTATGCACATCTCTTTGGTCTTGTTTGGTATTGAGGACCAAGTGTGATTCCTCACACCACTCTACAAAGTCATCTAGGACCGGCCACGGTGTTCCTCGTCCTCATGCAACAGGCTGATCAAGGCCGTGTCTTCAGCGAACGTAACGAGGTGTCTGTCAGGATGGGTCAAATCTAGTCAAATCAAAGTTTATTTGTCATGTGCGCCGAATACAACAGGTGTAGACCTGACAGTGAAATGCTTACTAACCAATAGTGCAAAAAAATATTTTAAAAAGAAAATAAAGGTGTAGGTGTGTTTGGACCATTCTAGTTTGTTGTTGATGGAATTTGAAGCTCTCAACCTGCTCCACTACAGCCCCCGTTGATGAGAATGGGGACGTGCTCGGTGCTCCTTTTCCTGTAGTCCACAATCATCTCCTTAGTCTTGGTTACGTTGAGGGATAGGTTGTTATTCTGGCACCACCCGGCCAGGTCTCTGACCTCCTCCCTATAGGCTGTCTCATCGTTGTCGGTGATCAGGCCTACCACTGTTGTGTCGTCAGCAAACTTGATGGTGTTGGAGTCGTGCCTGGCCATGCAGTCGTGGGTGAACAGGGAGTACAGGAGCGGACTGAGCACGCACCCCTGGGGAGCTCCAGTGTACAACTATTAGTGTACAAGATATACAGGAGTGGGTACAAAACACATCCCTGAGGAGAGCCTGTGTTGGTATTGCACGTGGGGACCTATTTCGACTCGGTGTGAGCGTTGGCTCAGGAAGTCCAACAGCCACAAAACCATTCCCCCATCTAAGGAGAAGTCCCGAATGAGTCTCTGTGCCAGAATGTAGGGCTGGATTGTGTTGAAGGCAGAAGAAAAGTCAACAAACAGAACCCTGACATGGGATTTGGCACCCTATAGATGTCTATAGAACATGTTAAGGAGAGTAAGAATGGCATCATCAACTCCTCTGCTAGGCTGATAGGCAAACTGAAATCGGTCAAGAAACTTCTGGGTGACTTTTCACTGTTTCTCAAGGTATTTCATGACTAAGGATGTCAAGGCGACAGGGCAGTAGTCATTCAGCACAGAGGGATTAGATGCTTTAGCAATTGGTATAATTATTGATTTTTTCCACAGTACTAGCACGTGTTCCTGGTCGAGTGAGGATTGGAAAATGTTTGTAAAAACACCAGCCAATTGTTCAGCACTGTGCTTTAACACATGTCCACTTATTTTGTCTGGGCCTTGGCTTTTGTATGTGTTACATCCCCTGAACAACTTTAACACATCAGACTGTTTAACAACAACTAGTATCCTCCATAGTAGATCAGCTTTTCCAGCTGTTCTGAACAGACTCTGACAGTTGTGGGACGATTGATCCCAAATTCATACAACCAGTAGGCCTAGGCTACTTAAACCTCTAGGCTAGGTGGGACGGTAGCGTCCCACCTGACCAACATCCAGTGAAAGTGCAGGGCGCCAAGTTCAAACTACAGAATTGTAAATATTTAACATTCTTGAAAATACACATGCAATATGTAAAAAATAAAGCTTAACTTCTTGTTAATCCAGCCGCGGTGTCATATTTCAAAAAGGCTTTACGGCGAAAAGCAAACCATGCGATTATCTGAGGACAGCACCCCACCATACAAATGCATAACAATCATTTTCAAACAGGCAGGTTGCGACACAAAAGTCAAAAATAATGATATAATTCATGCCTTACCTTTTGAAGATCTTCTGTTGGCACTCCAATATGTCCCAGAAACATCACAAATGGTCCTTTTTGTTCGATAAACTCCTTTTTTATATCCCCAAAATGTCCATTTATTTGGCGCGTTTGATTCAGAAAAACACTGATTCCAACTCACCAAACATGACTACCAATGAACTAATAAGTTACCTGTAAACTTTGTCCAAACATTTCAAACAACTTTCCTAATCCATCCTTAGGTATCCTAAAACGTAAATAATCGATCAAATTTAAGACTGAATATACTGTGTTCAATAGCGGATAAAGTCAAAGTGGAGCGAGCTACAGGTCGCGCGCCCCAAACAAAAGAGTCCACTTGGCTTGACTCTCATTCTGAATAGCCGTACTTCTTCATTTCTCAAAGGAAAAACATCAACCAATTTCTAAAGACTGTTGACATCTAGTGGAAGCCATAGGAACTGCAACCAGGTGCTTCATAAATCTAGTTTACCATAGAAAACAAATTGAAAACACAGTGAACTCCCCAAAAAATATTCCTGGATAGTTTGTCCTCAGGGTTTTGCCTGCCATATCAGTTCTGTTATACGCACAGACCTAATTTTAACAGTTTTAGAAACTTTAGTCTTTTCTATCCAAATCTACCATTATTATTATATGCATATCCTAGCTTCTGGGCCTGAGTAGCAGGCAGCTTACTTTGGGCACGCTTTTCATCCGGACGTCAAAATACCGCCCCCTATCCCAAAGAAGTTTTAAAAAGAAAAACGTAAGTCTGATGCAACCGATCAGAACTTGAGCTTAAAATGTTGGACTATTATTTGGCCACTTAAGTGCAGCATTGTACACGAGGCAGTAGGCTACGGCTACGTGCAGCTGTTCCTTCCATAATGCAGTTAGTGGAAAACACTGTCAAAGCATGTGAGTGGTTTCATGGGACAGAGATGAAAACATCCGTTAGACATTTAGAAAGAGGGAGAGATCTAAAGATGCAACAACTAGCATGGCTTGCTAATATGACTAGGATTATCATCAACTAACATGGGATGTTGATGTGACTAGGTCTATCAACAACTAGCATGGCTTGCTAATATGACTAGGTTTATCAACAACTAGCATGGGTTGCTAATATGACTAGGTTTATCAACAACTAGCATGGGTTGCTAATATGACTAGGATTATCAACAACTAGCATGGGTTGCTAATATGACTAGGATTATCAACAACTAGCATGGCTTGCTAATATGACTAGGTTTATCAACAACTAGCATGGGTTGCTAATATGACTAGGTTTATCAACAACTAGCATGGGTTGCTAATATGACTAGGATTATCAACAACTAGCATGGCTTGCTAATATGACTAGGTTTATCAACAACTAGCATGGGATGCTAATATGACTAGGATTATCCACAACTAGCATGGCTTGCTAATATGACTAGGTTTATCAACAACTAGCATGGGATGCTAATATGACTAGGATTATCCACAATTAGCATGGGTTGCTAATATGACTAGGGTTATCAACAACTAGCATGTCCTGCTAATATGACTAGGTTTATCAACAACTAGCATGTCCTGCTAATATGACTAGGTTTATCAACAACTAGCATGGCTTGCTAATATGACTAGGATTATCAACAACTAGCATGGGATGCTAATATGACTAGGATTATCAACAACTAGCATGGGATGCTAATATGACTAGGATTATCAACAACTAGCATGGTTTACTAATATGACTAGGATTATCAACAACTAGCATGGCTTGCTAATATGACTAGGATTATCAACAACTAGCATGGCTTGCTAATATGACTAGGTTTATCAACAACTAGCATGGGATGCTAATATGACTAGGATTATCAACAACTAGCATGGGATGCTAATATGACTAGGATTATCAACAACTAGCATGGCTTGCTAATATGACTAGGTTTATCAACAACTAGCATGGCTTGCTAATATGACTAGGATTATCAACAACTAGTATGGGATGTTAATGACTAGGTTTATCAACAACTAGCATGGGATGCTAATATGACTAGGATTATGAACAACTAGCATGGGATGCTAATATGACTAGGTTAGTGCCTTTGGCTACTGGACAATGAAAGAAAGTTTATTCTAAAAGAATTGCATACAGGTCTCAGAGGTGGGTGGTATAAGGTGATTTGGTACCAAAACAGATGGCACTGTAATAGACTGCATCCAGTTTGCTGCGTAGAGTGTTGGAGGCTATTTTGTAGATGACATCGTCGAGGATCGGTAGAATAGTCAGTTTTACGAGGGTAAGTTTGGCGGCGTGAGTGAAGGAGGCTTTGTTGCGAAATAGGAAGCCGATTCTAGATTTGATTTTGGATTGGAGATGTTTAATGTGAGTCTGGAAGGAGAGTTTACAGTCTAACCAGACACCTAGGTATTTGTAGTTGTCCACATATTCTAAGTCCGAACCATCCAGAGTAGTGATGCTAGTCGGGTGGGCGGGTGCGGGCAGGGATCGGTTGAAGAGCATGCATTTGGTTTTACTAGCGTTTAAGAGCAGTTTGAGGCCACGGAAGGAGTGTTGCATGGCATTGAAGCTCGTTTGGAGGTTAGTTAGCACAGTGTCCAAGGAAGGGCCAGAAGTATACAGAAAGGGGTCGTCAGCGTAGAGGTGGATCAGGCAATCGCCCGCAGCAAGAGCGACACTCAACTAAAACAGCCTATGATTTGACATTGCGAAAGCCATTTTAGAAACAACTGAATGCTGAAGGAGCTGTGCAGATATATCTTATTGAAACGGGGATAGGCCTACCTCTCGTTGGCGCACTCTCCCACACTGTCCGCACAGTTATCTGCCAGTCACACAGGTCCCCAGGTCTAAACCGTATTTCTTCTCTCTCCCCAGGTCCAGAGGTCCAAGATGACAGAAGAGGTGATTGTCATCGCCAAGTTTGACTACCTGGCTCAGCAGGACCAGGAGTTGGACATTAAGAAGAACGAGCGTCTGTGGCTGCTGGACGACAGTAAGTCCTGGTGGAGGGTCCGTAATGCCACCAACAAGACCGGCTTCGTACCCTCCAACTACATCGAGAGGAAGAACAGCGCCAGGAAGGCATCCATCGTCAAGAACCTCAAAGACACACTAGGTCAGAAACTGTCCTAACCTTAACCTCAGTCACACTAGGTCATAAACTGTCCTAACCTTAACCTCAGTCACACTAGGTCAGAAACTGTCCTAACCTTAACCTCAGTCACTCTAGGTCAGAAACTGTCCTAACCTTAACCTCAGTAAATTTGAACTTTTTCTCATCAAATGCAACGATAACAAAATGTTTTAATAGACAGTTACTTTACATTAGGCGGCAAGGCTCTCGAATGTCCCCCCCAGTAAGACTTGATTAATAAAGTAAGCTATTTCATGTAATAAATACAGGAAATGTATGGTTGATATTTTGAATTGCAACTTGTTAAAATAGGATCCAGAATGATCCGGTGGATTTAGTCTGTTCAGAGAATTTGGCAACATCTTTGTGCATATTGGCCTGTAGGCGATGTTATTCACCACCTGAGGAAGTGGGAACTAGGAATGCACATTTCAGTCCATTTTGCTGCTGACTAACCGGTCAATAAACGTTACATTTTTTCCCAACAATAAAATGACTCAACCACTAGAAAATACTATGCTTCATTGAGATTAATGGACCATATGTATTGTGATTCTCATGATACCATATTGTGATTCTCATGATACCGTATTGTGGTTCTCATGATACCGCATTGTGGTTCTCATGATAGCGTATTGTGGTTCTCATGATAGCGTATTGTGGTTCTCATGATACCGCATTGTGGTTCTCATGATACCGCATTGTGGTTCTCATGAGACCGTATCGTGGTTCTCATGAGACCGTATCGTGGTTCTCATGAGACCGTATCGTGGTTCTCATGAGACCGTATCGTGGTTCTCATGAGACCGTATTGTGGTTCTCATAATATTCTCATTGTGATTCTCATGATACCGTATGCATTGTGATTTCCATTATATTTTGGGCGGGGGAAACCAGGCCCTGATCTGTGGGTTTTATTTTCCTCCCTGGTCATAGGTCTAAGCGATGTCAAAATATGTAGAATTTCAGGAAATTAGCTTTAAAACAGTATAATTTTCCTGGGGGGAGGACCCCAGACCCCCTGTCTAGGGGTTGTACTGGGGGCAATGAAATTCACATAGCAAATCTCACTCCAAGCTTTTTTGAAAAGTTGGCAGCCCTACATGCATAGTAATAATTTTATATTTAACCGATTTAAAGCAGTAGGCAGACTATACAATAGTCATGTAAACACCTTACTCTGCTTATCATAATCGGCTTAAGGTCAAAGTAAGCATACGTCAATTAAAAGACCAGATTTTCTCAGCAATCTTTTGAATTATTATGACTTTTTTTTGTGGTTATTTGCTGTGCAATGAAAGCACATGTTTTACTCCAGTACCATCTTTTTGAGGAGCTGCTTTCATGCTGTCTGACAGGAGGCCATTCTGCTCCTCAGACTGGGTTCTGTACGCTGTGTGGTTGTGAGGAAGACGAACAAAAATAGACACGTGTTAATTTCATTCCACAAAATTATGCAAAATAACCTATAGACCGATGAGAATCACTGGTCAAAATGTTCCGTGTCTAACCGGTTAACCATTAACACCCCTAGTGGGAACTCAAAACACTTAGCAGGATTGCTAACTGTAAATATAATACTGTTGCTATATAGCCATGTAGGCTAATTTATCTGCCAGGGAAATCTGACCATAACTATATTCTCCTGATTCCTGCTTACAAGCAAAAACTACTCAAAAACTAATCAGCTCTGATTTTAGCTCAGTGTGGATGTTGCCTGTAATCCATGGCTTCTGGTTGGGAAATATACGTACGGTCACTGTGGGGACGACGTCCTCGATGCACTTATTGACGAAGCCGGTGATTGAGGTGGTGTACTCCTCAATGACATCGGATGAATCCCGGAACATATTCCAGTCCTGTAGCTTCCGCGTCATCTGACCACTTCCGTATTGAGCAAGTCACTGGTACTTCCTGCTTGAGTTTTTGCTTGTAAGCGGGAATCAGGAGGATAGAATTATGGTCAGATTCGCCAAATGCAGGGCGAGGGAGATGTTTGTCTTTGTGTGTGGCGTGAAGGTGGTCTCAATTTTTTTTTCTTCCCCTCTGGTTGCGTTAAAGTCGCCGGCCACTAGGAGCGCTGCTTCTGGATGAGCATTTTCTTGTTTGCTTATGGCCTTATACAGGTGGTTGAGTGCAGTCTTAGTACCAGCATCGGTTCTGTACCATCACTCATTCATATATTTTTATGTACATATTCTTCATCCCTTTACACTTGTGTGTATAAGGTAGTTGTTGTGAAATTGTTAGGTTAGATTTCTCGTTGGATATTACTGCATTGTCGGAACTAGAAGCACAAGCATTTCGCTACACTCGCATTAACATCTGCTAACCATGTGTATGTGACAAATAAAATTTGATTTGGTTTTTGGTGGTAAATAGACAGCTACGAATATATAGATGAAGACTCTTGGTAGATAGACTCTTGGTAGGTAGTGTGGTCTACAGCTTATCATGAGGTACTCTACCTCCAGGCAAGCAGTACCTCGAGACTTGTTTAATATTAGACATCGCTCACCAGCAGTTATTGACAAATAGACACACACCCCCGCCCCTCGTCTTACCAGACGTAGCTGCTCTGTCCTGCTGATGCACTGAGTAGCCAGCCAGCTCTATATTAGCTGTGTCGTCATTCAGCCACGTCTCGGTGAAACATAAGATATTACAGTTTTTAATGTCCCGTTGGTAGGATAGTCTTGATCATAGATTGTTCAGTTTGTTTTCCAATAATTGCACGTTGGCCAATAATACGAAGGGTAGTGGGGGTTTACCTACTCATTGGCGAATTCTTACAAGGCACCACGCCCTCCTCCCCCATTTTCTCAGTTTTTTCTTCACGCTGATGACGGGGATTTGGGCCTTGTCTCGTCAAAGCACTATATCCTTTGCGTCGGACTCGTTAAATAAAAAGTCTTTGCCCAGTTCGAGGTCAGTAATCGCTGTTCTGATGTCCAGAAGCTCTTTTCGGTCATAAGAGAGCAGGTAGCAACAACTTTATGTACAAAATTAGTTACAAACAATGCAATGAAACAAACAGATAGCGCTGTTGGTTAGGAGCCCGTAAAACAGCAACCATCCCCTCCGACAGCATTCTCTAATGACTCATGCCAGAAACCCTAGACCCACTCCAATTCTCAAACCGCCCCAACAGATCCACGCACTCTCAATCACACTCCACACTGCCCTTTCCCCCCTGGACAATAGGAACACCTATATGAGAATGCTATTAATTGACTACAGCTCAGCGTTCAACACAATAGTGCCCTCAAAGCTCATCACTAAGCTTAGGACCCTGGGACTAAACACCTCCCTCTGTATCTGGATCCTGGACTTCCTGGCGGGTCGCCCCCAGGTGGTAAGGGTAGGCAACAACACATCTGCCATGCTGATCCTCAACACTGGGGCCCCTCAGGGCTGCGTGCTTAGTCTCCTCCTGTACTCCCTGTTCACCTACGAATGCGTGGCCAAGCACCATTCCCGAGTTTGCTGACGACACAACAGGCCTGATCACTGACAATGATGAGACCACCTATAGGTAGGAGGTCCAAGTGTGCAAGGACCAACAACATGATCAAGACAAAGGAGCTGATTGTGGACTACAGGAAAAGGAAGGATGAACAGTCCCCAATTAACATCAACGGGGCTGAAATGAAGCTGGTCGAGAGTTTCAAGTTCCTTGGTGTCCACATCACCAACGAACTATCATGGTCCAAACACACCAAGACAGTTGTGAAGAGGGCACTTTTTCCATCTCAGGAGACTGCAAAGATTTGTCATGGGACCCCAGATCCTCAAAGTTCTACAGCTGCACCATCGAGACTTCCTGACCGGTTGCATCACTGTCTGGTATCGCAACTGCTTGGCATCTGACCGTAAAACGCTACAGAGTGTTTTATTTTTTACCATTATTTAACTAGGCAAGTCAGTTAAGAACAAATTCTTATTTTCATCGATGGCCTAGGAACAGTGGGTTAATTGCCTTGTTCAGGGGCAAAACGACAGATTTGTACCTTGTCAGCTCGGGGATTCGATCTTGCAACCTTTCGGTTACTGGCCCAACGCTCTAACCACTAGGCTACCTGCCGCCCCAGTACATCACTGGGGCCAAGCTTCCTGCCATCCAGGACCTATATACTAGGCGGTCTCAGTGGAAGGCCCAAAAAGTCACCGAAGTCATAGACCACGGCAAGCGTTACCGGAGCGGTACCACGTTAAGTCTAAGTCCAAAATGCTCCTTAATGGCTTCTACCCCCAAGCCATAATACTGCTGAACAATTAATCAACTGGCCACCTGGACTATTTGCATTGCTGCTACTCTCTGTTTATTATCTATGCATCTATACTTTACAAATTACCTCGACTAACCTGTACCGCCGCACATTGACTCGGTACCGGTACCCCCTGTATATAGCATCGTTATTATGTAATTTTCTTGTTACTTTTTGATTCGATTTGTTTTTTTTACTCTAGTTTATTTAATAAATATTTTCTTAACTCTATTTCTTGAACTGCATTGTTGGTTAAGGGATTGTATTCGGCATTTCACAGTAAGGTGTACACCTGTTGTATTCGGCGCATGTGACAAATAACATTTGATTAATGTAGGCTAATGTCCTACTAAAATTTTCCCGTGTTAAGCCTAGACTACTTGATGTAGCTGTACGGCGCGGCCTACTCCGGGTCAGAACCGTACGGCGCGGCCTACTCCGGGTCAGAACCGTACGGCGCGGCCTACTCCGGGTCAGAACCGTACGGCGCGGCCTACTCCGGGTCAGAACCGTACGGCGCGGCCTACTCCGGGTCAGAACCGTACGGCGCGGCCTACTCCGGGTCAGAACCGTACGGCGCGGCCTACTCCCGGTCAGAACCGTACGGCGCGGCCTACTCCGGGTCAGAACCGTACGGCGCGGCCTACTCCCGGTCAGAACCGTACGGCGCGGTCTACTCCGGGTCAGAACCGTACGGCGCGGCCTACTCCGGGTCAGAACCGTACGGCGCGGCCTACTCCGGGTCAGAACCGTACGGCGCGGCCTACTCTGGGTCAGAACCGTACGGCGCGCTGCTGCTGCTCTCTCCCCCTCCGCTCCGCTGAGACTAATGCTGTGTTCAAAAAAGCTGGGAACTCGTAAGTCTCCGACTTCAGTGCGTTCAACAACTGGGAACTCTGAGAAAATGAGATCCGACTGGGGAAAAATGGTTTTGAACGGTCATCCAACTCGGAATTCCAAGTAGAAAACATTTTTCTAGAGTTCAAGTCATGATTTGACCTCCCCCCCCCCCCCGAGTTGTGTTGGGGGGGTGTGTAATTGTGTTGGGGGGGGTGTAATTGTGTTGGGGGGTGTGTAATTGTGTGTGGGGGGGGGGGGTGTTGTTGTGTGGGGGAAGGGTGTTGTTGTGTTGTGTTGTGTTGGGGTGTGTTGTGGTGTTGTGTTGGGGTGTGGTGTTGTGTTGATTGTTTGTCTTTCGTCCTATGGCCACCGGGAACAGAGGTCTTACCTGGACTTGAAGAACGCACTGCCACCTTTACAGGTTCCAACTATAGCCTCGGGATTCAACCATGTTGTCCCAGAGTCTCTCCACCTTTACAGGTTCCAACTATAGTGGTGATGTGTATAGTAGTCTCGGTGGTGATGTGTATAGTAGTCTAGGTGGTGATGTGTATAGTGGTGATGTGTATAGTAGTCTCGGTGGTGATGTGTATAGTAGTCTAGGTGGTGATGTGTATAGTAGTCTAGGTGGTGGTGTGTATAGTAGTCTAGGTGGTGATGTGTATAGTGGTGATGTGTATAGTAGTCTAGGTGGTGATGTGTATAGTAGTCTAGGTGGTGGTGTGTATAGTAGTCTAGGTGGTGATGTGTATAGTAGTCTAGGTGGTGGTGTGTATAGTAGTCTAGGTGGTGATGTGTATAGTGGTCTAGGTGGTGATGTGTATAGTAGTCTAGGTTGTGATGTGTATAGTAGTCTCGGTGGTGGTGTGTATAGTAGTCCCGGTGGTGATGTGTATAGTAGTCTAGGTGGTGATGTGTATAGTAGTCTAGGTGGTGATGTGTATAGTAGTCTAGGTGGTGGTGTGTATAGTGGTCTAGGTGGTGATGTGTATAGTAGTCTAGGTGGTGATGTGTATAGTAGTCTCGGTAGTGATGTGTATAGTAGTCTAGGTGGTGATGTGTATAGTAGTCTAGGTGGTGTTGTGTATAGTAGTCTAGGTGGTGATGTGTATAGTGGTGATGTGTATAGTAGTCTAGGTGGTGTTGTGTATAGTAGTCTAGGTGGTGATGTGTATAGTAGTCTAGGTGGTGATGTGTATAGTAGTCTAGGTGGTGATGTGTATAGTGGTGATGTGTATAGTAGTCTAGGTGGTGATGTGTATAGTAGTCTAGGTGGTGGTGTGTATAGTAGTCTGGGTGGTGATGTGTATAGTGGTCTAGGTGGTGATGTGTATAGTAGTCTAGGTGGTGATGTGTATAGTAGTCTAGGTGGTGATGTGTATAGTAGTCTAGGTGGTGATGTGTATAGTAGTCTAGGTGGTGATGTGTATAGTGGTGATGTGTATAGTAGTCTAGGTGGTGATGTGTATAGTGGTCTAGGTGGTGATGTGTATAGTAGTCTCGGTGGTGATGTGTATAGTAGTCTAGGTGGTGATGTGTATAGTAGTCTCGGTGGTGGTGTGTATAGTAGTCTAGGTGGTGATGTGTATAGTGGTCTAGGTGGTGATGTGTATAGTAGTCTAGGTGGTGATGTGTATAGTAGTCTAGGTGGTGATGTGTATAGTAGTTTAGGTGGTGATGTGTATAGTAGTCTAGGTGGTGATGTGTATAGTAGTCTAGGTGGTGATGTGTATAGTGGTGATGTGTATAGTAGTCTAGGTGGTGATGTGTATAGTGGTCTAGGTGGTGATGTGTATAGTAGTCTCGGTGGTGATGTGTATAGTAGTCTAGGTGGTGATGTGTATAGTAGTCTCGGTGGTGATGTGTATAGTAGTCTCGGTGGTGATGTGTATAGTAGTCTAGGTGGTGATGTGTATAGTAGTCTAGGTGGTGATGTGTATAGTAGTCTCGGTGGTGATGTGTATAGTAGTCTAGGTGGTGATGTGTATAGTAGTCTCGGTGGTGATGTGTATAGTAGTCTAGGTGGTGATGTGTATAGTAGTCTCGGTGGTGATGTGTATAGTAGTCTAGGTGGTGATGTGTATAGTAGTCCCGGTGGTGGTGTGTATAGTAGTCCCGGTGGTGGTGTGTATAGTAGTCCCGGTGGTGATGTGTATAGTAGTCTAGGTGGTGATGTGTATAGTAGTCTAGGTGGTGATGTGTATAGTAGTCTAGGTGGTGGTGTGTATAGTAGTCTAGGTGGTGATGTGTATAGTAGTCTAGGTGGTGATGTGTATAGTAGTCTCGGTGGTGATGTGTATAGTAGTCTCGGTGGTGATGTGTATAGTAGTCTCGGTGGTGATGTGTATAGTAGTCTAGGTGGTGATGTGTATAGTAGTCTCGGTGGTGATGTGTATAGTAGTCTAGGTGGTGATGTGTATAGTAGTCTCGGTGGTGATGTGTATAGTAGTCTAGGTGGTGATGTGTATAGTAGTCCCGGTGGTGGTGTGTATAGTAGTCCCGGTGGTGGTGTGTATAGTAGTCCCGGTGGTGATGTGTATAGTAGTCTAGGTGGTGATGTGTATAGTAGTCTAGGTGGTGATGTGTATAGTAGTCTAGGTGGTGGTGTGTATAGTAGTCTAGGTGGTGATGTGTATAGTAGTCTAGGTGGTGATGTGTATAGTAGTCTCGGTGGTGATGTGTATAGTAGTCTAGGTGGTGATGTGTATAGTAGTCTCGGTGGTGATGTGTATAGTAGTCTAGGTGGTGATGTGTATAGTAGTCTCGGTGGTGATGTGTATAGTAGTCTAGGTGGTGATGTGTATAGTAGTCCCGGTGGTGGTGTGTATAGTAGTCCCGGTGGTGGTGTGTATAGTAGTCCCGGTGGTGATGTGTATAGTAGTCTAGGTGGTGATGTGTATAGTAGTCTAGGTGGTGATGTGTATAGTAGTCTAGGTGGTGGTGTGTATAGTAGTCTAGGTGGTGATGTGTATAGTAGTCTAGGTGGTGATGTGTATAGTAGTCTCGGTGGTGATGTGTATAGTAGTCTCGGTGGTGATGTGTATAGTAGTCTAGGTGGTGATGTGTATAGTAGTCTAGGTGGTGACGTGTATAGTAGTCTAGGTGGTGACGTGTATAGTAGTCTCGGTGGTGATGTGTATAGTAGTCTAGGTGGTGGTGTGTATAGTAGTCTCGGTGGTGATGTGTATAGTAGTCTAGGTGGTGATGTGTATAGTAGTCTAGGTGGTGATGTGTATAGTGGTCTAGGTGGTGATGTGTATAGTAGTCTAGGTGGTGATGTGTATACTAGTTTAGGTGGTGGTGTGTATAGTAGTCTAGGTGGTGATGTGTATAGTGGTCTAGGTGGTGGTGTGTATAGTAGTCTAGGTGGTGATGTGTATAGTAGTCTATGTGGTGATGTGTATAGTAGTCTAGGTGGTGATGTGTATAGTAGTCTAGGTGGTGGTGTGTATAGTAGTCTAGGTGGTGGTGTGTATAGTGGTGATGTGTATAGTAGTCTAGGTGGTGATGTGTATAGTAGTCTACGGGGTGATGTGTATAGTAGTCTAGGTGGTGATGTGTATAGTGGTGATGTGTATAGTAGTCTAGGTGGTGATGTGTATAGTAGTCTAGGTGGTGATGTGTATAGTAGTCTAGGTGGTGATGTGTATAGTAGTCTAGGTGGTGATGTGTATAGTAGTCTAGGTGGTGATGTGTATAGTGGTCTAGGTGGTGATGTGTATAGTGGTCTAGGTGGTGATGTGTATAGTGGTGATGTGTATAGTAGTCTAGGTGGTGATGTGTATAGTGGTGATGTGTATAGTAGTCTAGGTGGTGGTGTGTATAGTAGTCTAGGTGGTGATGTGTATAGTAGTCTAGGTGGTGATGTGTATAGTGGTGATGTGTATAGTAGTCTAGGTGGTGATGTGTATAGTAGTCTAGGTGGTGATGTGTATAGTGGTCTAGGTGGTGATGTGTATAGTAGTCTAGGTGGTGGTGTGTATAGTAGTCTAGGTGGTGGTGTGTATAGTGGTGATGTGTATAGTAGTCTAGGTGGTGATGTGTATAGTAGTCTAGGTGGTGATGTGTATAGTGGTCTAGGTGGTGATGTGTATAGTAGTCTAGGTGGTGGTGTGTATAGTGGTGATGTGTATAGTAGTCTAGGTGGTGATGTGTATAGTAGTCTAGGTGGTGATGTGTATAGTAGTCTAGGTGGTGATATGTATAGTAGTCTCGGTGGTGATGTGTATAGTAGTCTCGGTGGTGATGTGTATAGTAGTCTCGGTGGTGATGTGTATAGTAGTCTCGGTGGTGGTGTGTATAGTAGTCCCGGTGGTGATGTGTATAGTAGTCTAGGTGGTGATGTGTATAGTAGTCTAGGTGTTGATGTGTATAGTAGTCTAGGTGGTGATGTGTATAGTAGTCCCGGTGGTGATGTGTATAGTAGTCTAGGTGGTGATGTGTATAGTAGTCTAGGTGGTGATGTGTATAGTGGTGATGTGTATAGTAGTCTAGGTGGTGATGTGTATAGTAGTCTCGGTGGTGATGTGTATAGTAGTCTAGGTGGTGATGTGTATAGTAGTCTAGGTGGTGATGTGTATAGTAGTCTAGGTGGTGGTGTGTATAGTAGTCTAGGTGGTGATGTGTATAGTAGTCTAGGTGGTGATGTGTATAGTAGTCTCGGTGGTGATGTGTATAGTAGTCTCGGTGGTGATGTGTATAGTAGTCTAGGTGGTGATGTGTATAGTAGTCTAGGTGGTGGTGTGTATAGTAGTCTAGGTGGTGGTGTGTATAGTGGTGATGTGTATAGTAGTCTAGGTGGTGATGTGTATAGTAGTCTCGGTGGTGATGTGTATAGTAGTCTCGGTGGTGATGTGTATAGTAGTCTAGGTGGTGATGTGTATAGTAGTCTCGGTGGTGATGTGTATAGTAGTCTAGGTGGTGATGTGTATAGTAGTCTAGGTGGTGATGTGTATAGTAGTCTAGGTGGTGATGTGTATAGTAGTCTAGGTGGTGATGTGTATAGTAGTCTAGGTGGTGATGTGTATAGTAGTCTAGGTGGTGATGTGTATAGTAGTCTAGGTGGTGATGTGTATAGTAGTCTAGGTGGTGATGTGTATAGTGGTGATGTGTATAGTAGTCTAGGTGGTGATGTGTATAGTAGTCTAGGTGGTGATGTGTATAGTGGTGATGTGTATAGTGGTCTAGGTGGTGATGTGTATAGTAGTCTCGGTGGTGATGTGTATAGTAGTCTAGGTGGTGATGTGTATAGTAGTCTAGGTGGTGATGTGTATAGTAGTCTAGGTGGTGATGTGTATAGTAGTCTAGGTGGTGATGTGTATAGTAGTCTAGGTGGTGATGTGTATAGTAGTCTAGGTGGTGATGTGTATAGTGGTGATGTGTATAGTAGTCTCGGTGGTGATGTGTATAGTAGTCTCGGTGGTGATGTGTATAGTAGTCTAGGTGGTGATGTGTATAGTAGTCTAGGTGGTGATGTGTATAGTAGTCTAGGTGGTGATGTGTATAGTAGTCTAGGTGGTGATGTGTATAGTAGTCTAGGTGGTGATGTGTATAGTGGTGATGTGTATAGTAGTCTCGGTGGTGATGTGTATAGTAGTCTAGGTGGTGATGTGTATAGTAGTCTAGGTGGTGATGTGTATAGTAGTCTAGGTGGTGATGTGTATAGTAGTCTAGGTGGTGATGTGTATAGTAGTCTAGGTGGTGATGTGTATAGTGGTGATGTGTATAGTAGTCTAGGTGGTGATGTGTATAGTAGTCTAGGTGGTGATGTGTATAGTGGTGATGTGTATAGTGGTCTAGGTGGTGATGTGTATAGTAGTCTAGGTGGTGATGTGTATAGTAGTCTAGGTGGTGATGTGTATAGTAGTCTAGGTGGTGATGTGTATAGTAGTCTAGGTGGTGATGTGTATAGTATTCCCGGTGGTGGTGTGTATAGTAGTCCCGGTGGTGATGTGTATAGTAGTCTAGGTGGTGATGTGTATAGTAGTCTAGGTGTTGATGTGTATAGTAGTCTAGGTGGTGATGTGTATAGTAGTCCCGGTGGTGATGTGTATAGTAGTCTAGGTGGTGATGTGTATAGTAGTCTAGGTGGTGATGTGTATAGTAGTCTAGGTGGTGATGTGTATAGTGGTGATGTGTATAGTAGTCTAGGTGGTGATGTGTATAGTAGTCTAGGTGGTGATGTGTATAGTAGTCTAGGTGGTGATGTGTATAGTAGTCTAGGTGGTGGTGTGTATAGTAGTCTAGGTGGTGATGTGTATAGTAGTCTAGGTGGTGATGTGTATAGTAGTCTCGGTGGTGATGTGTATAGTAGTCTAGGTGGTGATGTGTATAGTAGTCTAGGTGGTGGTGTGTATAGTAGTCTAGGTGGTGGTGTGTATAGTGGTGATGTGTATAGTAGTCTAGGTGGTGATGTGTATAGTAGTCTCGGTGGTGATGTGTATAGTAGTCTCGGTGGTGATGTGTATAGTAGTCTAGGTGGTGATGTGTATAGTAGTCTCGGTGGTGATGTGTATAGTAGTCTCGGTGGTGATGTGTATAGTAGTCTAGGTGGTGATGTGTATAGTAGTCTAGGTGGTGATGTGTATAGTAGTCTAGGTGGTGATGTGTATAGTAGTCTAGGTGGTGATGTGTATAGTAGTCTAGGTGGTGATGTGTATAGTAGTCTAGGTGGTGATGTGTATAGTAGTCTAGGTGGTGATGTGTATAGTAGTCTAGGTGGTGATGTGTATAGTGGTGATGTGTATAGTAGTCTAGGTGGTGATGTGTATAGTAGTCTAGGTGGTGATGTGTATAGTGGTGATGTGTATAGTGGTCTAGGTGGTGATGTGTATAGTAGTCTCGGTGGTGATGTGTATAGTAGTCTAGGTGGTGATGTGTATAGTAGTCTAGGTGGTGATGTGTATAGTAGTCTAGGTGGTGATGTGTATAGTAGTCTAGGTGGTGATGTGTATAGTATTCCCGGTGGTGGTGTGTATAGTAGTCCCGGTGGTGATGTGTATAGTAGTCTAGGTGGTGATGTGTATAGTAGTCTAGGTGTTGATTTGTATAGTAGTCTAGGTGGTGATGTGTATAGTAGTCCCGGTGGTGATGTGTATAGTAGTCTAGGTGGTGATGTGTATAGTAGTCTAGGTGGTGATGTGTATAGTGGTGATGTGTATAGTAGTCTAGGTGGTGATGTGTATAGTAGTCTCGGTGGTGATGTGTATAGTAGTCTAGGTGGTGATGTGTATAGTAGTCTAGGTGGTGGTGTGTATAGTAGTCTAGGTGGTGATGTGTATAGTAGTCTAGGTGGTGATGTGTATAGTAGTCTCGGTGGTGATGTGTATAGTAGTCTCGGTGGTGATGTGTATAGTAGTCTCGGTGGTGATGTGTATAGTAGTCTAGGTGGTGGTGTGTATAGTGGTGATGTGTATAGTAGTCTAGGTGGTGATGTGTATAGTAGTCTAGGTGGTGATGTGTATAGTGGTGATGTGTATAGTAGTCTAGGTGGTGGTGTGTATAGTAGTCTAGGTGGTGGTGTGTATAGTGGTGATGTGTATAGTAGTCTAGGTGGTGATGTGTATAGTAGTCTCGGTGGTGATGTGTATAGTAGTCTCGGTGGTGATGTGTATAGTAGTCTCGGTGGTGATGTGTATAGTAGTCTCGGTGGTGATGTGTATAGTAGTCTAGGTGGTGATGTGTATAGTAGTCTAGGTGGTGATGTGTATAGTAGTCTAGGTGGTGATGTGTATAGTAGTCTAGGTGGTGATGTGTATAGTAGTCTAGGTGGTGATGTGTATAGTAGTCTAGGTGGTGATGTGTATAGTAGTCTAGGTGGTGGTGTGTATAGTAGTCTAGGTGGTGATGTGTATAGTAGTCTAGGTTGTGATGTGTATAGTGGTGATGTGTATAGTAGTCTAGGTGGTGATGTGTATAGTAGTCTAGGTGGTGATGTGTATAGTAGTCTAGGTGGTGGTGTGTATAGTGGTGATGTGTATAGTAGTCTAGGTGGTGATGTGTATAGTAGTCTAGGTGGTGATGTGTATAGTGGTGATGTGTATAGTAGTCTAGGTGGTGATGTGTATAGTAGTCTAGGTGGTGATGTGTATAGTGGTGATGTGTATAGTAGTCCCGGTGGTGGTGTGTATAGTAGTCTAGGTGGTGATGTGTATAGTGGTCTAGGTGGTGATGTGTATAGTAGTCTAGGTGGTGATGTGTATAGTGGTGATGTGTATAGTAGTCTAGGTGGTGATGTGTATAGTAGTCTAGGTGGTGATGTGTATAGTAGTCTAGGTGGTGATGTGTATAGTAGTCTCGGTGGTGATGTGTATAGTAGTCTAGGTGGTGATGTGTATAGTAGTCTAGGTGGTGATGTGTATAGTAGTCTCGGTGGTGATGTGTATAGTAGTCTCGGTGGTGATGTGTATAGTAGTCTAGGTGGTGATGTGTATAGTAGTCTAGGTGGTGATGTGTATAGTAGTCTAGGTGGTGATGTGTATAGTAGTCTAGGTGGTGATGTGTATAGTAGTCTAGGTGGTGATGTGTATAGTATTCCCGGTGGTGGTGTGTATAGTAGTCCCGGTGGTGATGTGTATAGTAGTCTAGGTGGTGATGTGTATAGTAGTCTAGGTGTTGATGTGTATAGTAGTCTAGGTGGTGATGTGTATAGTAGTCCCGGTGGTGATGTGTATAGTAGTCTAGGTGGTGATGTGTATAGTAGTCTAGGTGGTGATGTGTATAGTGGTGATGTGTATAGTAGTCTAGGTGGTGATGTGTATAGTAGTCTCGGTGGTGATGTGTATAGTAGTCTAGGTGGTGATGTGTATAGTAGTCTAGGTGGTGATGTGTATAGTAGTCTAGGTGGTGATGTGTATAGTAGTCTAGGTGGTGATGTGTATAGTAGTCTAGGTGGTGATGTGTATAGTAGTCTCGGTGGTGATGTGTATAGTAGTCTCGGTGGTGATGTGTATAGTAGTCTCGGTGGTGATGTGTATAGTAGTCTCGGTGGTGATGTGTATAGTAGTCTCGGTGGTGATGTGTATAGTAGTCTCGGTGGTGATGTGTATAGTAGTCTCGGTGGTGATGTGTATAGTAGTCTAGGTGGTGATGTGTATAGTAGTCTAGGTGGTGATGTGTATAGTAGTCTAGGTGGTGATGTGTATAGTAGTCTAGGTGGTGATGTGTATAGTAGTCTCGGTGGTGATGTGTATAGTAGTCTAGGTGGTGATGTGTATAGTAGTCTAGGTGGTGATGTGTATAGTAGTCTAGGTGGTGATGTGTATAGTAGTCTAGGTGGTGATGTGTATAGTAGTCTAGGTGGTGATGTGTATAGTGGTGATGTGTATAGTAGTCTAGGTGGTGATGTGTATAGTAGTCTAGGTGGTGATGTGTATAGTAGTCTAGGTGGTGATGTGTATAGTAGTCTAGGTGGTGATGTGTATAGTAGTCTCGGTAGTGATGTGTATAGTATCCTGGCTACTTGGCGTCAGAACCAGATCTTCTCAAACCCAGGAAACCTTAAACCCAAAGGCATTGAGTCCTGACCCTCCTCACGTGATGCGTAACTTCATGCCTGGCTGGGGAGCTGTGCACGCTGTGATTTATGTCAACATTCATTTTTAGAAGCGCTGCGCACAGGCATAAAAGTTGTAATTTATTCGGAAGTCTACTAAAGTGAATCTTTTGTCCTTTTTGTTGGCCATTTGCATTGTTTTGTTCACAAGCTAGGTTGGTTTTAAAAGTTTCAGTGAAGACACATCTGCTACTAGTAAAATTCTCATGTCTCACTGGCACACTGTTTGAGTCCCTTCGTTGCCACGGTATCCTCCTGCCCTTTAAGTGGGCAGCTGGACACTTGTCTCATCTGTGATATTTAGGCTAAAAAACTCAGGTCAATAAAATGTAGCAATATAACACATCACTTCTTACTATTTAACGTTTTAGAAACATTACATAGCATGCTTTTTGCTGTAAGAATGACACCAAAATATTTGGCCTGGTAAAAAAATCTGAGAAGATGGTCGATTTTTAAAAAATCTACCTTCCGCAGTGGCTGGTGGATAAAATGAATTAATCTATTTTGTTATCAAAGCTTGAGTTCTGAAATATAATATGGTCTGAGAAGAACAATCTTGGCAGGCCAGGCACACAGCCAATATGCTGTGATAATGTACGAGACTTACTACAGAACTGTTTGTGTTAGGTCAATGTTACATTTTACATGTAGATCTCGGCTTGCTTTTTGACTGCGAAAGGTATCTTTACTCAAAAGGTTATATAGAGGATAACTGTAGGTTGGTGACCGCTAGAGGATAACTGTAGGTTGGTGACCGCTAGAGGATAACTGTAGGTTGGTGACCACTAGAGGATAACTGTAGGTTGGTGACCGCTAGAGGATAACTGTAGGTTGGTGACCGCTAGAGGATAACTGTAGGTTGGTGGACCGCTAGAGGATAACTGTAGGTTGGTGGACCGCTAGAGGATAACTGTAGGTTGGTGACCGCTAGAGGATAACTGTAGGTTGGTGACCGCTAGAGGATAACTGTAGGTTGGTGACCGCTAGAGGATAACTGTAGGTTGGTGACCGCTAGAGGATAACTGTAGGTTGGTGACCGCTAGAGGATAACTGTAGGTTGGTGACCGCTAGAGGATAACTGTAGGTTGGTGACCGCTAGAGGATAACTGTAGGTTGGTGACCGCTAGAGGATAACTGTAGGTTGGTGACCGCTAGAGGATAACTGTAGGTTGGTGACCGCTAGAGGATAACTGTAGGTTGGTGACCACTACAGGATAACTGTAGGTTGGTAACCACTAGAGGATAACTGTAGGTTGGTGACCACTAGAGGATAACTGTAGGTTGGTGACCGCTAGAGGATAACTGTAGGTTGGTGACCGCTAGAGGATAACTGTAGGTTGGTGGACCGCTAGAGGATAACTGTAGGTTGGTGGACCGCTAGAGGATAACTGTAGGTTGGTGGACCGCTAGAGGATAACTGTAGGTTGGTGGACCGCTAGAGGATAACTGTAGGTTGGTGGACCGCTAGAGGATAACTGTAGGTTGGTGGACCGCTAGAGGATAACTGTAGGTTGGTGACCGCTAGAGGATAACTGTAGGTTGGTGACCGCTAGAGGATAACTGTAGGTTGGTGACCGCTAGAGGATAACTGTAGGTTGGTGACCGCTAGAGGATAACTGTAGGTTGGTGACCGCTAGAGGATAACTGTAGGTTGGTGACCGCTAGAGGATAACTGTAGGTTGGTGACCGCTAGAGGATAACTGTAGGTTGGTGACCGCTAGAGGATAACTGTAGGTTGGTGACCGCTAGAGGATAACTGTAGGTTGGTGACCGCTAGAGGATAACTGTAGGTTGGTGACCGCTAGAGAATAACTGTAGGTTGGTGACCGCTAGAGAATAACTGTAGGTTGGTGACCGCTAGAGGATAACTGTAGGTTGGTGACCTCTAGAGGATAACTGTAGGTTGGTGACCTCTAGAGGATAACTGTAGGTTGGTGACCGCTAGAGGATAACTGTAGGTTGGTGACCGCTAGAGGATAACTGTAGGTTGGTGACCGCTAGAGGATAACTGTAGGTTGGTGACCTCTAGAGGATAACTGTAGGTTGGTGACCGCTAGAGGATAACTGTAGGTTGGTGACCGCTAGAGGATAACTGTAGGTTGGTGACCGCTAGAGGATAACTGTAGGTTGGTGACCGCTAGAGGATAACTGTAGGTTGGTGACCGCTAGAGGATAACTGTAGGTTGGTGACCGCTAGAGGATAACTGTAGGTTGGTGACCGCTAGAGGATAACTGTAGGTTGGTGACCGCTAGAGGATAACTGTAGGTTGGTGACCGCTAGAGGATAACTGTAGGTTGGTGACCGCTAGAGGATAACTGTAGGTTGGTGACCGCTAGAGGATAACTGTAGGTTGGTGACCTCTAGAGGATGACTGTAGGTTGGTGACCTCTAGAGGATAACTGTAGGTTGGTGACCGCTACAGGATAACTGTAGGTTGGTGACCGCTACAGGATAACTGTAGGTTGGTGACCGCTAGAGGATAACTGTAGGTTGGTGACCGCTAGAGGATAACTGTAGGTTGGTGACCGCTAGAGGATAACTGTAGGTTGGTGACCGCTAGAGGATAACTGTAGGTTGGTGACCGCTAGAGGATAACTGTAGGTTGGTGACCGCTAGAGGATAACTGTAGGTTGGTGACCGCTAGAGGATAACTGTAGGTTGGTGGACCGCTAGAGGATAACTGTAGGTTGGTGGACCGCTAGAGGATAACTGTAGGTTGGTGACCGCTACAGGATAACTGTAGGTTGGTGACCGCTAGAGGATAACTGTAGGTTGGTGACCTCTAGAGGATGACTGTAGGTTGGTGACCGCTAGAGGATAACTGTAGGTTGGTGACCGCTACAGGATAACTGTAGGTTGGTGACCGCTAGAGGATAACTGTAGGTTGGTGACCGCTAGAGGATAACTGTAGGTTGGTGACCGCTAGAGGATAACTGTAGGTTGGTGACCGCTAGAGGATAACTGTAGGTTGGTGACCGCTAGAGGATAACTGTAGGTTGGTGACCGCTAGAGGATAACTGTAGGTTGGTGACCGCTAGAGGATAACTGTAGGTTGGTGACCGCTAGAGGATAACTGTAGGTTGGTGACCGCTAGAGGATAACTGTAGGTTGGTGACCGCTAGAGGATAACTGTAGGTGTGTGTGGATGAGTTGGGTGTCATCCGTGTGTGTCATGTTGTGTCTGCAGATGGTTGTTTGTTATGAGCGCGTCTCTACAGGCAACTGGAGCCGGAGCACAGAGTCCTGACTCACTGACTGTAGCTAACGTTCGCAGACAGACACACTCAGAGACACACACACACACACCAGAGACAAACACACACTCCCCCTCTCTCTTTCTCTCTCTCTCTCGCTTCCCCCCCCTCTCTCTCTCGCTTCCCCCTCTCTCTCTCGCTCCCCCTCTCTCTCTCGCTTCCCCCCCTCTCTCTCTCTCTCTCTCTCTCTCTCTCTCGCTTCCCCCTCTCTCTCTCTCTCTCTCTCTCTCTCTCTCGCTTCCCCCCTCTCTCTCTCTCTCTCGCTTCCCCCCTCTCTCTCTCTCTCTTGCTTCCCCCCTCTCTCTCTCTCTCTCGCTTCCCCCCCCCCCTCTCTCTCTCTCTCTCTCTCTCGCTCCCCCCCCCCTCTCTCTCTCTCTCTCTCTCTCTCTCTCTCTCTCTCTCTCTCTCTCTCTCTCTCTCTCTCTCTCGCTTCCCCCTCTCTCTCTCTCTCTCTCTCGCTTCCCCCCCCTCTCTCTCTCTCTCTCTCGCTTCCCCCCCTCTCTCTCTCTCTCTCGCTTCCCCCCTCTCTCTCTCTCGCTTCCCCCCTCTCTCTCTCTCGCTTCCCCCCTCTCTCTCTCTCTCTCTCTCTCGCTTCCCCCCTCTCTCTCTCTCGCTCTCTCGCTTCCCCCCCTCTCTCTCTCTCTCTCTCGCTTCCCCCCCTCGCTGTCCCCCTCTCTCTCGCGCTTCCCCCCCTCTCTCTCGCGCTTCCCCCTCTCTCTCTTGCTTCCCCCTCTCTCTCTCGCTTCCCCCTCTCTCTCGCTCCCCTCTCTCTCTCGCTTCTCCCTCTCTCGCTTCTCCCTCTCTCTCTCACCCTCTCTCGCTCCCCCTCTCTCGCTCCCCCTCTCTCGCTCCCCCTCTCTCGCTCCCCCTCTCTCTCTCCCCTCTCTCGCTCCCCCTCTCTCTCTCTCTCGCTCCCCCTCTCTCGCTCCCCTCTCTCTCTCTTGCTCCCCCCCTCTCTCTCTTGCTCCCCCCCTCTCTCTCTTGCTCCCCCCCTCTCTCTCTTGCTCCCCCCCTCTCTCTCTTGCTCCCCCTCTCTCTCTCTTGCTCCCCCTCTCTCTCTCTCGCTCCCCCTCTCTCTCTCGCTCATCCCCGCTCGCTCGCTCCCCCATCCCCTCTCGCTCGCTCGCTCCCCCATCCCCTCTCGCTCGCTCGCTCCCCCATCCCCGCTCGCTCCCCCTCTCTCTCGCTCGCTCCCCCCTCTCTCTCGCTCGCTCCCCCCCTCTCTCGCTCGCTCCCCCCCTCTCTCTCGCTCGCTCCCCCTCTCTCTCGCTCGCTTCCCCCCTCTCTCTCGCTCGCTCCCACCCCCCTCTCTCTCGCTCGCTCCCCCCCTCTCTCTCGCTCGCTCCCCCCTCTCTCTCGCTCGCTCCCCCCTCTCTCTCTCTCGCTCGCTCGCTCCCTCCCCCTCTCTCTCGCTCGCTCCCCCCTCTCTCTCGCTCGCTCGCTCCCCCCCTCTCTCTCGCTCGCTCGCTCCCCCCTCTCTCTCGCTCGCTCGCTCCCCCCTCTCTCTCGCTCGCTCGCTCCCCCCCCTCTCGCTCGCTCGCTCCCCCCTCTCTCTCGCTCGCTCCCCCCTCTCTCTCGCTCGCTCGCTCCCCCCCTCTCTCTCGCTCGCTCCCCCCTCTCTCTCGCTCGCTCCCCCCTCTCTCTCGCTCGCTCCCCCCTCTCTCTCGCTAGCTCCCCCCTCTCTCTCTCTTTCGCCCCCCCTCTCCCTCTCGCTCCCCCTCCCCTCTCGCTCCCCCTCTCTCTCTCTCGCTCCCCCTCTATTTCTCTCTCGCTCCCCCTCTCTCTCTCTCTCCCCCCCTCTCTCGCGCTCTCCCCTCCTCTCTCGTGCTCCCCTCCCTCTCTCTCGCTCCGCCCTCCCTCTCTCTCGCGCTCTCCCCTCCCTCTCGCGCTCTCCCCTCCCTCTCTCTCGCGCTCTCCCCTCCCTCTCTCTCGCGCTCTCCCCTCCTCTCTCTCGCGCTCTCCCCTCCTCTCTCTCGCGCTCTCCCTTCCTCTCTCTCGCGCTCTCCCCTCCTCTCTCTCGCGCTCTCCCCTCCTCTCTCTCGCGCTCTCCCCTCCTCTCTCTCGCGCTCTCCCCTCCTCTCTCTCGCGCTCTCCCCTCCTCTCTCTCGCGCTCTCCCCTCCTCTCTCTCGCGCTCTCCCCTCCTCTCTCTCGCGCTCCCCCCTCTTCTCTCTCTCTCGCGCTCTCTCCCTCCTCTCTCTCGCGCTCCCCCCTCTTTCTCTCTCTCTCGCTCTCTCCCTCTTTTGTCTCTCTCTCTCTCTCTTTTGTCTCTCTCTCGCTCCCCCCTCTTTCTCTCTCTTGCGCTCCTCTCTCTCGCTCCCCCCTCCTCTCTCTCGCACTCTCCCCTCCTCTCTCTCTTTCTCGCTCCCCCCTCTATCTCTCTGTCTCTCTCGCTCCCTCCCTCCCCCCCTCTGTCTCCCTCCCCCCTCTGTCTCCCTCTCTTTCTCTCGCCCTCCCCTCTCTCTCTCTCTCTCTGAGAAGTCTGTACTGGGCTCAGCAGGCAGTTAGCTGAAGCCTCTCTCCTTGCTCTCTATTGGCTGTGTCAGGTCACATGTCCAAGGAGTGGGCTGCCTGCCCTGTTCCTCTCTCTGGTTATTCACATAGCTACAGCTGTAGTGGGAAGTGGAGAGAGAGAGGCCGGGAGAGAGAGGCCGGGGGCGAGAGAGAGAGCGAGAAAGGGAGCGCCCAAAATGAACATGGCTAACCTCTTCAAGCATTTTTTCCGTGAGTTTTAGCATTTCTGGTCTTACCCGGTTTCTCTGGCTTTGTGGAAAATGTTTCTGGTGTGATTTTACTAAGAAAAAGCTAAAGCTGTGTTGAGAGAGTTTTCAAAGTTCACTATTTGTTTTCCCTCCCAGAGTTTGGAGGGGTTCTCAGTTATTTCCTTCTTCCTCTCTCTGATTTCTCTCTGCTTTAGGGAGTTTTACACCATGTGAGAGAGCAGCAGTGCTGTTTTAGTTTCTTCATATGTATAGTTAGTTGGTGCTGTCTGTGTGTTTTTAACCCAGCTGGTAAAACGGGGCGGATATGAGTCGGAAAGCCTGATGCTAAAGCCTGGAATTGCAGCCTAACACACACACACACACACACACTCTGTAATCCTACTTCATTTTTCTCTAGGGCTGTAGTTTTCTACGCTGGAGTGGGCTGTAGTTTTCTACGCTGGAGTGGGCTGTAGTTTTCTACGCTGGAGTGGGCTGTAGTTTTCTACGCTGGAGTGGGTTGTAGTCTATAGTCTATAGTGGGCTGTAGTCTATAGTGGGCTGTAGTTTTCTACGCTGGAGTGGGTTGTAGTCTATAGTCTATAGTGGGCTGTAGTCTATAGTGGGCTGTAGTTTTCTACGCTGGAGTGGGTTGTAGTCTATAGTCTATAGTGGGCTGTAGTCTATAGTGGGCTGTAGTTTTCTACGCTGGAGTGGGTTGTAGTCTATAGTCTATAGTGGGCTGTAGTCTATAGTGGGCTGTAGTTTTCTACGCTGGAGTGGGCTGTAGTCTATAGTCTATAGTGGGCTGTAGTCTATAGTGGGCTGTAGTTTTCTACGCTGGAGTGGGCTGTAGTCTATAGTCTATAGTGGGCTGTAGTCTATAGTGGGCTGTAGTTTTCTACGCTGGAGTGGGCTGTAGTCTATAGTCTATAGTGGGCTGTAGTCTATAGTGGGCTGTAGTTTTCTACGCTGGAGTGGGCTGTAGTTTGTAGTCTATAGTGGGCTGTAGTCTATGCTGCCCTACCAAGCAAAAAGGTAGTAACTGCTCATAGTGGAACTGAGAGAAATGGCTTTTATTGACCTCGGTTTCACAGTAACTTTATGCAGTTACTGCTAACATGACCCCCATGTTCTCCTGAACACAACAGAGGCAAGATACTTGTCCACATGATTCAGCATGTATTTAATGGAGCCGACATGACATGTATTTAATGGAGCCGACATGACATGTATTTAATGGAGCCGACATGACATGTATTTAATGGAGCCGACATGACATGTATTTAATGGAGCCGACATGACATGTATTTAATGGAGCCGACATGACATGTATTTAATGGAGCCGACATGACATGTATTTAATGGAGCCGACATGACATGTATTTAATGGAGCCGACATGACATGTATTTAATGGAGCCGACATGACATGTATTTAATGGAGCCGACATGACATGTATTTAATGGAGCCGACATGACATGTATTTAATGGAGCCGACATGACATGTATTTAATGGAGCCGACATGACATGTATTTAATGGAGCCGACATTACATGTATTTAATGGAGCCGACATGACATGTATTTAATGGAGCCGACATGACATGTATTTAATGGAGCCGACATGACATGTATTTAATGGAGCCGACATGACATGTATTTAATGGAGCCGACATGACATGTATTTAATGGAGCCGACATGACATGTATTTAATGGAGCCGACATGACATGTATTTAATGGAGCCGACATGACATGTATTTAATGGAGCCGACATGACATGTATTTAATGGAGCCGACATGACATGTATTTAATGGAGCCGACATGACATGTATTTAATGGAGCCGACATGACATGTATTTAATGGAGCCGACATGACATGTATTTAATGGAGCCGACATGACATGTATTTAATGGAGCCGACATGACATGTATTTAATGGAGCCGACATTACATTAACTACTTTTAGACCAAATTAGTTCGTTACTGCCTTTTTGCCTGGTAGGGCAGTAGTCTAGAGTGGGCTGTAGTCTAGAGTGGGCTGTAGTCTAGAGTGGGCTGTAGTCTAGAGTGGGCTGTAGTCTAGAGTGGGCTGTAGTCTAGAGTGGGCTGTAGTCTTGTGGTCTAGAGTGGGCTGTGGTCTTGTGGTCTATCGTGGGCTGTGGTCTTGTGGTCTATCGTGGGCTGTGGTCTTGTGGTCTATCGTGGGCTGAGGTCTTGTGGTCTATAGTGGGCTGTAGTCTTGTGGTCTATCGTGGGCTGTGGTCTTGTGGTCTTGTGGTCTATCGTGGGCTGTGGGCTGTAGTCTTGTGGTCTATCGTGGGCTGTGGTCTATCGTGGGCTGTGGTCTATCGTGGGCTGTGGTCTATCGTGGGCTGTGGTCTATCGTGGGCTGTGGTCTATCGTGGGCTGTGGTCTTGTGGTCTATAGTGGGCTGTAGTCTATAGTGGGCTGTAGTTTATAGTGGGCTGTAGTCTATAGTGGGCTGTAGTCTATAGTGGGCTCTAGTCTAGAGTGGGCTGTAGTGTAGAGTGGGCTGTAGTGTGCTGTAGTGTAGAGTGGGCTGTAGTGTAGAGTGTGCTGTAGTGTAGAGTGGGCTGTAGTGTAGAGTGGGCTGTAGTGTAGAGTGGGCTGTAGTGTAGAGTGGGCTGTAGTCTAGAGTGGGCTGTAGTGTAGAGTGGGCTGTAGTGTAGAGTGGGCTGTAGTGTAGAGTGGGCTGTAGTGTAGAGTGGGCTGTAGTGTAGAGTGGGCTGTAGTGTAGAGTGGGCTGTAGTGTAGAGTGTGCTGTAGTGTAGAGTGGGCTGTAGTGTAGAGTGGGCTGTAGTGTAGAGTGGGCTGTAGTGTAGAGTGGGCTGTAGTGTAGAGTGGGCTGTAGTCTAGAGTGGGCTGTAGTGTAGAGTGGGCTGTAGTGTAGAGTGGGCTGTAGTCTAGAGTGGGCTGTAGTGTAGAGTGGGCTGTAGTGTAGAGTGGGCTGTAGTGTAGAGTGGGCTGTAGTGTAGAGTGGGCTGTAGTGTAGAGTGGGCTGTAGTTTTACTGGACAGTTCTTATCCATGTTTTGGAACTGAACAAGAGTATTTGGAAAGATGACTGAGCAGTAAACAAGGCTAGCTGGTTTCAATCCGTAGAGTACATGTGATTTAAGGGGGACTGGTCGTCTGACTCCCCTGTAGCCCAGGGAGTGTCTCTGCTTGGAGGGTCTCTGCTTGGAGGGTCTCTGCTTGGAGGGTCCTCTGGTTGGAGGGTCTCTGGTTTGTGGGTCTCTGCTTGGAAGGTCTCTGCTTGGAGGGTCTCTGGTTTGTGGGTCTCTGCTTGGAGGGTCTCTGGTTTGTGGGTCTCTGCTTGGAGGGTCTCTGCTTGGAGGGTCTCTGGTTTGTGGGTCCTCTGGTTGGAGGGTCTCTGGTTTGTGGGTCCTCTGGTTGGAGGGTCTCTGGTTTGTGGGTCTCTGCTTGGAGGGTCTCTGGTTTGTGGGTCAGCCCTCCCGCTGTCTGTCGATTGAGGATTCAAGGGTATCTCCTCCTCAGCTGCCAGTTATCAGGAACAAGAATGTGATTACAGAGATACTTCTGTACCCTCTCCTCCTCTCTCTTTACCCTCCCCTCCTCTCTCTTTACCCTCCCCTCCTCTCTCTTTACCCTCCCCTCCTCTCTCTTTACCCTCCCCTCCTCTCTCTTTACCCTCCCCTCCTCTCTCTTTACCCTCCCCTCCTCTCTCTTTACCCTCGTCTCTCCTCTCTCTTTACCCTCGTCTCTCCTCTCTCTTTACCCTCGTCTCCTCTCTCTTTACCCTCGTCTCTCCTCTCTCTTTACCCTCTCCTCCTCTCTCTTTACCCTCCCCTCCTCTCTCTTTACCCTCCCCTCCTCTCTCTTTACCCTCCCCTCCTCTCTCTTTACCCTCCCCTCCTCTCTCTTTACCCTCGTCTCTCCTCTCTCTTTACCCTCGTCTCTCCTCTCTCTTTACCCTCGTCTCCTCTCTCTTTACCCTCGTCTCCTCTCTCTTTACCCTCGTCTCTCCTCTCTCTTTACCCTCTCCTCCTCTCTCTTTACCCTCCCCTCCTCTCTCTTTACCCTCCCCTCCTCTCTCTTTACCCTCCCCTCCTCTCTCTTTACCCTCCCCTCCTCTCTCTTTACCCTCCCCTCCTCTCTCTTTACCCTCCCCTCCTCTCTCTTTACCCTCGTCTCTCCTCTCTCTTTACCCTCGTCTCTCCTCTCTCTTTACCCTCTCCTCCTCTCTCTTTACCCTCCCCTCCTCTCTCTTTACCCTCCCCTCCTCTCTCTTTACCCTCCCCTCCTCTCTCTTTACCCTCCCCTCCTCTCTCTTTACCCTCCCCTCCTCTCTCTTTACCCTCGTCTCTCCTCTCTCTTTACCCTCCCCTCCTCTCTCTTTACCCTCCCCTCCTCTCTCTTTACCCTCCCCTCCTCTCTCTTTACCCTCCCCTCCTCTCTCTTTACCCTCGTCTCTCCTCTCTCTTTACCCTCGTCTCTCCTCTCTCTTTACCCTCGTCTCTCCTCTCTCTTTACCCTCGTCTCTCCTCTCTCTTTACCCTCGTCTCCCCTCTCTCTTTACCCTCGTCTCCCCTCTCTCTTTACCCTCGTCTCCCCTCTCTCTTTACCCTCGTCTCCCCTCTCTCTTTACCCTCGTCTCCCCTCTCTCTTTACCCTCGTCTCTCTTTACCCTCCCCTCTCTCTTTACTCCCCCCCCCCTCTCTTTACCCTCGTCCCCTCTCTCCTCTCTTTACCCTCCCCTCACTGCTACAATTCTTATTCAAAGGGCCTGGCAGTTTAGTAATCACACCCTTTACTGTAGAGTAAAGACTAGCTCCTCTCTCTGTGGTGTGTAAGAGGGAGATCAAGCTGCTTGGGCCTAGTTGTGGTAAAGATACAGGCTAGATTGTTGATGAGAGGAGCTCTTTAAAACCTTACATACCTGCTAACTAAACTATCAGAACTTTTAGGTGGTTAAACTTCACAATCATTAGGAGCCAGGTTCTCTCCCTTTCTGTTCCCCCCCACCCTCTCTTTCTCTCTTTCTGTCCCCCCCACCCCCTCTTTCTCTCTTTCTGTTCCCCCCACCCCCTCTTTCTCTCTTTCTGTTCCCCCCCACCCCCTCTTTCTCTCTTTCTGTTCCCCCCCACCCCCACTTTCTCTCTTTCTGTTCCCCCCCCACCCTCTCTTTCTGTTCCCCCCCACCCCCTCTTTCTCTCTTTCTGTCCCCCCCACCCCCTCTTTCTCTCTTTCTGTTCCCCCCCACCCCCACTTTCTCTCTTTCTGTTCCCCCCCACCCTCTCTTTCTGTTCCCCCCCACCCTCTCTCTCTTTCTGTTCCCCCCCACCCTCTCTCTCTTTCTGTTCCCCCCCACCCCCTCTTTCTCTCTTTCTGTTCCCCCTCTCTCTCTCTTTCTGTCCCCCCCACCCCCTCTTTCTCTCTTTCTGTCCCCCCCACCCCCTCTTTCTCTCTTTCTGTTCCCCCCACCCCCTCTTTCTCTCTTTCTGTCCCCCCCACCCCCTCTTTCTCTCTTTCTGTTCCCCCCACCCCCTCTTTCTCTCTTTCTGTTCCCCCCACCCCCTCTTTCTCTCTTTCTGTCCCCCCAACCCCCTCTTCCTCTCTTTCTGTCCCCCCCACCCCCTCTTTCTCTCTTTCTGTTCCCCCCCACCCTCTCTTTCTGTCCCCCCCCACCCTCTCTCTCTCTTTCTGTCCCCCCACCCCCTCTTTCTCTCTTTCTGTCCCCCCCACCCCCTCTTTCTCTCTTTCTGTCCCCCCCACCCCCTCTTTCTCTCTTTCTGTTCCCCCCACCCCCTCTTCCTCTCTTTCTGTCCCCCCCACCCCCTCTTTCTCTCTTTCTGTTCCCCCCCACCCTCTCTTTCTGTCCCCCCCACCCCCTCTTTCTCTCTTTCTGTCCCCCCAACCCCCTCTTCCTCTCTTTCTGTCCCCCCCACCCCCTCTTTCTCTCTTTCTGTTCCCCCCCACCCTCTCTTTCTGTCCCCCCCCACCCTCTCTCTCTCTTTCTGTTCCCCCTCTCTCTCTCTTTCTGTCCCCCCACCCCCTCTTTCTCTCTTTCTGTCCCCCCCACCCCCTCTTTCTCTCTTTCTGTTCCCCCCACCCCCTCTTTCTCTCTTTCTGTCCCCCCCACCCCCTCTTCCTCTCTTTCTGTCCCCCCCACCCCCTCTTTCTCTCTTTCTGTTCCCCCCCACCCTCTCTTTCTGTCCCCCCCACCCCCTCTTTCTCTCTTTCTGTTCCCCCCCACCCTCTCTTTCTGTCCCCCCCACCCCCTCTTCCTCTCTTTCTGTCCCCCCCACCCCCTCTTCCTCTCTTTCTGTTCCCCCCACCCTCTCTTTCTCTCTTTCTGTCCCCCCCACCCCCTCTTTCTCTCTTTCTGTCCCCCCCACCCCCTCTTTCTCTCTTTCTGTCCCCCCCACCCCCTCTTTCTGCCCCCCCCCACCCTCTCTCTCTCTTTCTGTCCCCCCCACCCCCTCTTTCTCTCTTTCTGTCCCCCCCACCCCCTCTTTCTCTCTTTCTGTTCCCCCCCACCCTCTCTTTCTGTCCCCCCCCACCCTCTCTCTCTCTTTCTGTCCCCCCCACCCCCTCTTTCTGCCCCCCCCCACCCTCTCTCTCTCTTTCTGTCCCCCCCACCCCCTCTTTCTCTCTTTCTGTCCCCCCCACCCCCTCTTCCTCTCTTTCTGTCCCCCCCACCCCCTCTTCCTCTCTTTCTGTCCCCCCCACCCCCTCTTCCTCTCTTTCTGTCCCCCCCACCCCCTCTTTCTCTCTTTCTTTTCCCCCTTATTTCCCCCTCTTTCCCCCTTATTATATATGAATTCATGTTTATTATTATATTCCAGCACCTATGTAACTGTCTGTTATAACTGTTAAGGCCCTGTGGATTGATGAGGAATTTAAAAGCTGTATGGTGTAGAGGGACGAGGCAAAGGGATTGGTGAATAAGTCTGATTGGTAAACTAACTGTAAATTGAGAAATTATGTGACTTAAACTGAACAAAAATATTGTATTATGAAACCAAGATAAATTACCAAGTATATGAATGATTTAACTCTTTTGTCGAAATCAGATGACTTATTCATCACAAAACCATTTGATGTTGCCAATCATATGAATGATTACTAAACGGTCAAACTGGGCAAACTTAGGCAGGAAATGCCAACAACAAACAGTGAGTCATCATATTCAAGCATAATAAAACAAGTAATGAAAGAAAATCATTGTAATTTAGTATTTCATAAAGTCAGTGTGGGAGAGGTGGAAAAATTATTGTTATCGATCAATAATGACAAACCTCTTGGCATTGACAACTTAGATGGACAGCTACTGAGGATGGTAGCTGACTCTATAGCCACTCCTATCTGTCATATCTTTAATCTGACTCTATAGCCACTCCTATCTGTCATATCTTTAATCTGACTCTATAGCCACTCCTATCTGTCATATCTTTAATCTGACTCTATAGCCACTCCTATCTGTCATATCTTTAATCTGACTCTATAGCCACTCCTATCTGTCATATCTTTAATCTGACTCTATAGCCACTCCTGTCTGTCATATCTTTAATCTGACTCTATAGCCACTCCTGTCTGTCATATCTTTAATCTGACTCTATAGCCACTCCTGTCTGTCATATCTTTAATCTGACTCTATAGCCACTCCTATCTGTCATATCTTTAATCTGACTCTATAGCCACTCCTGTCTGTCATATCTTTAATCTGAGTCTATAGCCACTCCTATCTGTCATATCTTTAATCTGACTCTATGGCCACTCCTATCTGTCATATCTTTAATCTGACTCTATAGCCACTCCTGTCTGTCATATCTTTAATCTGACTCTATAGCCACTCCTATCTGTCATATCTTTAATCTGACTCTATAGCCACTCCTATCTGTCATATCTTTAATCTGACTCTATAGCCACTCCTATCTGTCATATCTTTAATCTGACTCTATAGCCACTCCTATCTGTCATATCTTTAATCTGACTCTATAGCCACTCCTATCTGTCATATCTTTAATCTGACTCTATAGCCACTCCTGTCTGTCATATCTTTAATCTGAGTCTATAGCCACTCCTATCTGTCATATCTTTAATCTGACTCTATAGCCACTCCTATCTGTCATATCTTTAATCTGACTCTATAGCCACTCCTGTCTGTCATATCTTTAATCTGACTCTATAGCCACTCCTGTCTGTCATATCTTTAATCTGACTCTATAGCCACTCCTGTCTGTCATATCTTTAATCTGACTCTATAGCCACTCCTGTCTGTCATATCTTTAATCTGACTCTATAGCCACTCCTATCTGTCATATCTTTAATCTGACTCTATAGCCACTCCTATCTGTCATATCTTTAATCTGACTCTATAGCCACTCCTATCTGTCATATCTTTAATCTGACTCTATGGCCACTCCTATCTGTCATATCTTTAATCTGACTCTATAGCCACTCCTGTCTGTCATATCTTTAATCTGACTCTATAGCCACTCCTGTCTGTCATATCTTTAATCTGACTCTATAGCCACTCCTGTCTGTCATATCTTTAATCTGACTCTATAGCCACTCCTGTCTGTCATATCTTTAATCTGACTCTATAGCCACTCCTGTCTGTCATATCTTTAATCTGACTCTATAGCCACTCCTATCTGTCATATCTTTAATCTGACTCTATAGCCACTCCTATCTGTCATATCTTTAATCTGACTCTATAGCCACTCCTGTCTGTCATATCTTTAATCTGACTCTATAGCCACTCCTGTCTGGCATATCTTTAATCTGACTCTATAGCCACTCCTATCTGTCATATCTTTAATCTGACTCTATAGCCACTCCTATCTGTCATATCTTTAATCTGACTCTATAGCCACTCCTATCTGTCATATCTTTAATCTGACTCTATGGCCACTCCTATCTGTCATATCTTTAATCTGACTCTATAGCCACTCCTGTCTGTCATATCTTTAATCTGACTCTATAGCCACTCCTGTCTGTCATATCTTTAATCTGACTCTATAGCCACTCCTATCTGTCATATCTTTAATCTGACTCTATAGCCACTCCTGTCTGTCATATCTTTAATCTGACTCTATAGCCACTCCTGTCTGTCATATCTTTAATCTGACTCTATAGCCACTCCTGTCTGTCATATCTTTAATCTGACTCTATAGCCACTCCTGTCTGTCATATCTTTAATCTGACTCTATAGCCACTCCTGTCTGTCATATCTTTAATCTGACTCTCTAGCCACTCCTGTCTGTCATATCTTTAATCTGACTCTATAGCCACTCCTGTCTGTCATATCTTTAATCTGACTCTATAGCCACTCCTGTCTGTCATATCTTTAATCTGACTCTATAGCCACTCCTGTCTGTCATATCTTTAATCTGACTCTATAGCCACTCCTATCTGTCATATCTTTAATCTGACTCTATAGCCACTCCTATCTGTCATATCTTTAATCTGATTCTATAGCCACTCCTATCTGTCATATCTTTAATCTGACTCTATAGCCACTCCTATCTGTCATATCTTTAATCTGACTCTATAGCCACTCCTATCTGTCATATCTTTAATCTGACTCTATAGCCACTCCTATCTGTCATATCTTTAATCTGACTCTATAGCCACTCCTGTCTGTCATATCTTTAATCTGACTCTATAGCCACTCCTGTCTGTCATATCTTTAATCTGACTCTATAGCCACTCCTGTCTGTCATATCTTTAATCTGAGAACAGAGGAAGGTGTTTGTCCTCAGGCCTGGAGGGAAGCCAAAGTCATTCCTACTGGTTCTAACAGCCGACCAATCAGCTTGCTGCCGACTCTTGGCAAACTTAAAAAAAAAAAAAAATTGTGTTAACCAAATACAATGTTATTTCTCTGTAAACTAATTAACAACAGACTTTCAGCATGCTTATAGAGAAGGGCACTCAACATGTACTGCACTGACACAAATGACTGATGATTGGCTGAAAGAAATGGATAATAAGAAGATTGTACTGTTAGATTTCAGGACAGCCTTTGATATTATTGTTGTTGAAAAAAGCGTACGTGTTATGGCTTTTCAACCTTCGCTCAGATTGCCATATTGTGGATTCAATCTAATAGAACAAAGAGAGTTTTCTTTAGTAGAAGCTTCGCTAATGTTAACCAGGTAAAGTGTGGTGTACTGCAGGGCAGCTCCCTTGGCTCTCTACTGTTATAAATTTTTACTAATGTCCTGCTACTATTCAACAAAGTCTGTGTGTATATGTATGCTGATGAGCAACTACAGCTAGGGAAATTACTGCAACCCTAAACAAAGAGTGGCTGGCTAGTAATAATATTTATTATTATCAATTATTTATAATAGTAATAAACTAGTCCTGAACATATATTTAAAACTAAAAGTACTACTAAAAGTAACTAAAAGTAAAAAATCTTTCCCTAAGTTCTAGACCTCAGCTGACTCTGAGAATGTCCACAAAGCAAGTCCTGCAGGCTCTAGTCTCATCTTGATTATTGTCCAGTTGTGTGGTCGAGTGCTGCAAAGAAAGACCTAGTTAATCTGCAGCTGGCCCAGAACAGAGCGACACGTCTTGCTCTTCATTGTAATCAGAGGGCTGATATTAATACTATGCAGCCAGTCTCTCTATCAGAGGGCTGATATTAATACTATGCAGCCAGTCTCTCTATCAGAGGGCTGATATTAATACTATGCAGCCAGTCTCTCTATCAGAGGGCTGATATTAATACTATGCAGCCAGTCTCTCTATCAGAGGGCTGATATTAATACTATGCAGCCAGTCTCTCTATCAGAGGGCTGATATTAATACTATGCAGCCAGTCTCTCTATCAGAGGGCTGATATTAATACTATGCAGCCAGTCTCTCTATCAGAGGGCTGATATTAATACTATGCAGCCAGTCTCTCTATCAGAGGGCTGATATTAATACTATGCAGCCAGTCTCTCTATCAGAGGGCTGATATTAATACTATGCAGCCAGTCTCTCTATCAGAGGGCTGATATTAATACTATGCAGCCAGTCTCTCTATCAGAGGGCTGATATAAATACTATGCAGCCAGTCTCTCTATCAGAGGGCTGATATAAATACTATGCAGCCAGTCTCTCTATCAGAGGGCTGATATTAATACTATGCAGCCAGTCTCTCTATCAGAGGGCTGATATTAATACTATGCAGCCAGTCTCTCTATCAGAGGGCTGATATTAATACTATGCAGCCAGTCTCTCTATCAGAGGGCTGATATTAATACTATGCAGCCAGTCTCTCTATCAGAGGGCTGATATTAATACTATGCAGCCAGTCTCTCTATCAGAGGGCTGATATTAATACTATGCAGCCAGTCTCTCTATCAGAGGGCTGATATTAATACTATGCAGCCAGTCTCTCTATCAGAGGGCTGATATAAATACTATGCAGCCAGTCTCTCTATCAGAGGGCTGATATAAATACTATGCAGCCAGTCTCTCTATCAGAGGGCTGATATTAATACTATGCAGCCAGTCTCTCTATCAGAGGGCTGATATTAATACTATGCAGCCAGTCTCTCTATCAGAGGGCTGATATAAATACTATGCAGCCAGTCTCTCTATCAGAGGGCTGATATAAATACTATGCAGCCAGTCTCTCTATCAGAGGGCTGATATTAATACTATGCAGCCAGTCTCTCTATCAGAGGGCTGATATTAATACTATGCAGCCAGTCTCTCTATCAGAGGGCTGATATTAATACTATGCAGCCAGTCTCTCTATCAGAGGGCTGATATTAATACTATGCAGCCAGTCTCTCTATCAGAGGGCTGATATAAATACTATGCAGCCAGTCTCTCTATCAGAGGGCTGATATTAATACTATGCAGCCAGTCTCTCTATCAGAGGGCTGATATTAATACTATGCAGCCAGTCTCTCTATCAGAGGGCTGATATTAATACTATGCAGCCAGTCTCTCTATCAGAGGGCTGATATTAATACTATGCAGCCAGTCTCTCTATCAGAGGGCTGATATTAATACTATGCAGCCAGTCTCTCTATCAGAGGGCTGATATTAATACTATGCAGCCAGTCTCTCTATCAGAGGGCTGATATAAATACTATGCAGCCAGTCTCTCTATCAGAGGGCTGATATAAATACTATGCAGCCAGTCTCTCTATCAGAGGGCTGATATAAATACTATGCAGCCAGTCTCTCTATCAGAGGGCTGATATTAATACTATGCAGCCAGTCTCTCTATCAGAGGGCTGATATTAATACTATGCAGCCAGTCTCTCTATCAGAGGGCTGATATTAATACTATGCAGCCAGTCTCTCTATCAGAGGGCTGATATTAATACTATGCAGCCAGTCTCTCTATCAGAGGGCTGATATTAATACTATGCAGCCAGTCTCTCTATCAGAGGGCTGATATTAATACTATGCAGCCAGTCTCTCTATCAGAGGGCTGATATTAATACTATGCAGCCAGTCTCTCTATCAGAGGGCTGATATTAATACTATGCAGCCAGTCTCTCTATCAGAGGGCTGATATTAATACTATGCAGCCAGTCTCTCTATCAGAGGGCTGATATTAATACTATGCAGCCAGTCTCTCTATCAGAGGGCTGATATTAATACTATGCAGCCAGTCTCTCTATCAGAGGGCTGATATTAATACTATGCAGCCAGTCTCTCTATCAGAGGGCTGATATTAATACTATGCAGCCAGTCTCTCTATCAGAGGGCTGATATTAATACTATGCTGCCAGTCTCTCTATCAGAGGGCTGATATTAATACTATGCAGCCAGTCTCTCTATCAGAGGGCTGATATTAATACTATGCAGCCAGTCTCTCTATCAGAGGGCTGATATTAATACTATGCAGCCAGTCTCTCTATCAGAGGGCTGATATTAATACTATGCAGCCAGTCTCTCTATCAGAGGGCTGATATTAATACTATGCAGCCAGTCTCTCTATCAGAGGGCTGATATAAATACTATGCAGCCAGTCTCTCTATCAGAGGGCTGATATAAATACTATGCAGCCAGTCTCTCTATCAGAGGGCTGATATAAATACTATGCAGCCAGTCTCTCTATCAGAGGGCTGATATTAATACTATGCAGCCAGTCTCTCTATCAGAGGGCTGATATAAATACTATGCAGCCAGTCTCTCTATCAGAGGGCTGATATAAATACTATGCAGCCAGTCTCTCTATCAGAGGGCTGATATTAATACTATGCAGCCAGTCTCTCTATCAGAGGGCTGATATAAATACTATGCAGCCAGTCTCTCTATCAGAGGGCTGATATTAATACTATGCAGCCAGTCTCTCTATCAGAGGGCTGATATTAATACTATGCAGCCAGTCTCTCTATCAGAGGGCTGATATTAATACTATGCAGCCAGTCTCTCTATCAGAGGGCTGATATTAATACTATGCAGCCAGTCTCTCTATCAGAGGGCTGATATTAATACTATGCAGCCAGTCTCTCTATCAGAGGGCTGATATTAATACTATGCAGCCAGTCTCTCTATCAGAGGGCTGATATAAATACTATGCAGCCAGTCTCTCTATCAGAGGGCTGATATTAATACTATGCAGCCAGTCTCTCTATCAGAGGGCTGATATTAATACTATGCAGCCAGTCTCTCTATCAGAGGGCTGATATTAATACTATGCAGCCAGTCTCTCTATCAGAGGGCTGATATTAATACTATGCAGCCAGTCTCTCTATCAGAGGGCTGATATTAATACTATGCAGCCAGTCTCTCTATCAGAGGGCTGATATTAATACTATGCAGCCAGTCTCTCTATCAGAGGGCTGATATTAATACTATGCAGCCAGTCTCTCTATCAGAGGGCTGATATAAATACTATGCAGCCAGTCTCTCTATCAGAGGGCTGATATTAATACTATGCAGCCAGTCTCTCTATCAGAGGGCTGATATAAATACTATGCAGCCAGTCTCTCTATCAGAGGGCTGATATTAATACTATGCAGCCAGTCTCTCTATCAGAGGGCTGATATTAATACTATGCAGCCAGTCTCTCTATCAGAGGGCTGATATTAATACTATGCAGCCAGTCTCTCTATCAGAGGGCTGATATTAATACTATGCAGCCAGTCTCTCTATCAGAGGGCTGATATTAATACTATGCAGCCAGTCTCTCTATCAGAGGGCTGATATTAATACTATGCTGCCAGTCTCTCTATCAGAGGGCTGATATTAATACTATGCAGCCAGTCTCTCTATCAGAGGGCTGATATTAATACTATGCAGCCAGTCTCTCTATCAGAGGGCTGATATTAATACTATGCAGCCAGTCTCTCTATCAGAGGGCTGATATTAATACTATGCAGCCAGTCTCTCTATCAGAGGGCTGATATTAATACTATGCAGCCAGTCTCTCTATCAGAGGGCTGATATTAATACTATGCAGCCAGTCTCTCTATCAGAGGGCTGATATTAATACTATGCAGCCAGTCTCTCTATCAGAGGGCTGATATTAATACTATGCAGCCAGTCTCTCTATCAGAGGGCTGATATTAATACTATGCAGCCAGTCTCTCTATCAGAGGGCTGATATTAATACTATGCAGCCAGTCTCTCTATCAGAGGGCTGATATTAATACTATGCTGCCAGTCTCTCTATCAGAGGGCTGATATAAATACTATGCAGCCAGTCTCTCTATCAGAGGGCTGATATTAATACTATGCAGCCAGTCTCTCTATCAGAGGGCTGATATTAATACTATGCAGCCAGTCTCTCTATCAGAGGGCTGATATTAATACTATGCAGCCAGTCTCTCTATCAGAGGGCTGATATTAATACTATGCAGCCAGTCTCTCTATCAGAGGGCTGATATTAATACTATGCAGCCAGTCTCTCTATCAGAGGGCTGATATAAATACTATGCAGCCAGTCTCTCTATCAGAGGGCTGATATTAATACTATGCAGCCAGTCTCTCTATCAGAGGGCTGATATAAATACTATGCAGCCAGTCTCTCTATCAGAGGGCTGATATTAATACTATGCAGCCAGTCTCTCTATCAGAGGGCTGATATTAATACTATGCAGCCAGTCTCTCTATCAGAGGGCTGATATTAATACTATGCAGCCAGTCTCTCTATCAGAGGGCTGATATTAATACTATGCAGCCAGTCTCTCTATCAGAGGGCTGATATTAATACTATGCAGCCAGTCTCTCTATCAGAGGGCTGATATTAATACTATGCTGCCAGTCTCTCTATCAGAGGGCTGATATTAATACTATGCAGCCAGTCTCTCTATCAGAGGGCTGATATTAATACTATGCAGCCAGTCTCTCTATCAGAGGGCTGATATTAATACTATGCAGCCAGTCTCTCTATCAGAGGGCTGATATTAATACTATGCAGCCAGTCTCTCTATCAGAGGGCTGATATTAATACTATGCAGCCAGTCTCTCTATCAGAGGGCTGATATTAATACTATGCAGCCAGTCTCTCTATCAGAGGGCTGATATTAATACTATGCAGCCAGTCTCTCTATCAGAGGGCTGATATTAATACTATGCAGCCAGTCTCTCTATCAGAGGGCTGATATTAATACTATGCAGCCAGTCTCTCTATCAGAGGGCTGATATTAATACTATGCAGCCAGTCTCTCTATCAGAGGGCTGATATTAATACTATGCTGCCAGTCTCTCTATCAGAGGGCTGATATAAATACTATGCAGCCAGTCTCTCTATCAGAGGGCTGATATTAATACTATGCAGCCAGTCTCTCTATCAGAGGGCTGATATAAATACTATGCAGCCAGTCTCTCTATCAGAGGGCTGATATTAATACTATGCAGCCAGTCTCTCTATCAGAGGGCTGATATTAATACTATGCAGCCAGTCTCTCTATCAGAGGGCTGATATTAATACTATGCAGCCAGTCTCTCTATCAGAGGGCTGATATTAATACTATGCAGCCAGTCTCTCTATCAGAGGGCTGATATTAATACTATGCAGCCAGTCTCTCTATCAGAGGGCTGATATAAATACTATGCAGCCAGTCTCTCTATCAGAGGGCTGATATTAATACTATGCAGCCAGTCTCTCTATCAGAGGGCTGATATTAATACTATGCAGCCAGTCTCTCTATCAGAGGGCTGATATTAATACTATGCAGCCAGTCTCTCTATCAGAGGGCTGATATTAATACTATGCAGCCAGTCTCTCTATCAGAGGGCTGATATTAATACTATGCAGCCAGTCTCTCTATCAGAGGGCTGATATTAATACTATGCAGCCAGTCTCTCTATCAGAGGGCTGATATTAATACTATGCAGCCAGTCTCTCTATCAGAGGGCTGATATTAATACTATGCAGCCAGTCTCTCTATCAGAGGGCTGATATTAATACTATGCAGCCAGTCTCTCTATCAGAGGGCTGATATTAATACTATGCAGCCAGTCTCTCTATCAGAGGGCTGATATTAATACTATGCAGCCAGTCTCTCTATCAGAGGGCTGATATTAATACTATGCAGCCAGTCTCTCTATCAGAGGGCTGATATTAATACTATGCAGCCAGTCTCTCTATCAGAGGGCTGATATTAATACTATGCAGCCAGTCTCTCTATCAGAGGGCTGATATTAATACTATGCAGCCAGTCTCTCTATCAGAGGGCTGATATTAATACTATGCAGCCAGTCTCTCTATCAGAGGGCTGATATTAATACTATGCAGCCAGTCTCTCTATCAGAGGGCTGATAGTAATACTATGCAGCCAGTCTCTCTATCAGAGGGCTGATAGTAATACTATGCAGCCAGTCTCTCTATCAGAGGGCTGATAGTAATACTATGCAGCCAGTCTCTCTATCAGAGGGCTGATATTAATACTATGCAGCCAGTCTCTCTATCAGAGGGCTGATATTAATACTATGCAGCCAGTCTCTCTATCAGAGGGCTGATATTAATACTATGCAGCCAGTCTCTCTATCAGAGGGCTGATATTAATACTATGCAGCCAGTCTCTCTATCAGAGGGCTGATATTAATACTATGCAGCCAGTCTCTCTATCAGAGGGCTGATATTAATACTATGCAGCCAGTCTCTCTATCAGAGGGCTGATATTAATACTATGCAGCCAGTCTCTCTATCAGAGGGCTGATATTAATACTATGCAGCCAGTCTCTCTATCAGAGGGCTGATATTAATACTATGCAGCCAGTCTCTCTATCAGAGGGCTGATATTAATACTATGCAGCCAGTCTCTCTATCAGAGGGCTGATATAAATACTATGCAGCCAGTCTCTCTATCAGAGGGCTGATATTAATACTATGCAGCCAGTCTCTCTATCAGAGGGCTGATATTAATACTATGCAGCCAGTCTCTCTATCAGAGGGCTGATATTAATACTATGCAGCCAGTCTCTCTATCAGAGGGCTGATATTAATACTATGCAGCCAGTCTCTCTATCAGAGGGCTGATATTAATACTATGCAGCCAGTCTCTCTATCAGAGGGCTGATATTAATACTATGCAGCCAGTCTCTCTATCAGAGGGCTGATATTAATACTATGCAGCCAGTCTCTCTATCAGAGGGCTGATATTAATACTATGCTGCCAGTCTCTCTATCAGAGGGCTGATATAAATACTATGCAGCCAGTCTCTCTATCAGAGGGCTGATATTAATACTATGCAGCCAGTCTCTCTATCAGAGGGCTGATATTAATACTATGCAGCCAGTCTCTCTATCAGAGGGCTGATATTAATACTATGCAGCCAGTCTCTCTATCAGAGGGCTGATATTAATACTATGCAGCCAGTCTCTCTATCAGAGGGCTGATATTAATACTATGCAGCCAGTCTCTCTATCAGAGGGCTGATATTAATACTATGCTGCCAGTCTCTCTATCAGAGGGCTGATATTAATACTATGCAGCCAGTCTCTCTATCAGAGGGCTGATATTAATACTATGCAGCCAGTCTCTCTATCAGAGGGCTGATATTAATACTATGCAGCCAGTCTCTCTATCAGAGGGCTGATATTAATACTATGCAGCCAGTCTCTCTATCAGAGGGCTGATATTAATACTATGCAGCCAGTCTCTCTATCAGAGGGCTGATATTAATACTATGCAGCCAGTCTCTCTATCAGAGGGCTGATATTAATACTATGCAGCCAGTCTCTCTATCAGAGGGCTGATATTAATACTATGCAGCCAGTCTCTCTATCAGAGGGCTGATATTAATACTATGCAGCCAGTCTCTCTATCAGAGGGCTGATATTAATACTATGCAGCCAGTCTCTCTATCAGAGGGCTGATATTAATACTATGCAGCCAGTCTCTCTATCAGAGGGCTGATATAAATACTATGCAGCCAGTCTCTCTATCAGAGGGCTGATATTAATACTATGCAGCCAGTCTCTCTATCAGAGGGCTGATATTAATACTATGCAGCCAGTCTCTCTATCAGAGGGCTGATATTAATACTATGCAGCCAGTCTCTCTATCAGAGGGCTGATATTAATACTATGCAGCCAGTCTCTCTATCAGAGGGCTGATATTAATACTATGCAGCCAGTCTCTCTATCAGAGGGCTGATATTAATACTATGCAGCCAGTCTCTCTATCAGAGGGCTGATATTAATACTATGCTGCCAGTCTCTCTATCAGAGGGCTGATATAAATACTATGCAGCCAGTCTCTCTATCAGAGGGCTGATATTAATACTATGCAGCCAGTCTCTCTATCAGAGGGCTGATATTAATACTATGCAGCCAGTCTCTCTATCAGAGGGCTGATATTAATACTATGCAGCCAGTCTCTCTATCAGAGGGCTGATATTAATACTATGCAGCCAGTCTCTCTTGGCGAAGAGTTGAGGAGAGACTGACGGCATCACTTCTTCTTTTTATAAGAAACATTAATGTGTTAAATCCAAAATTCTTTGCATAGTCATCTTACACACAGCTCTGACACACACACTTACCCCACCAGACGTGCCACCAGGGGTCTTTTCATAGTCCCCAAATCCAGAACACATTCAAGAAAGAGTACAGTATAATATAGAGCCCTTATTGCATGGGAACTTCCATCTCATATTGCTCAAATAAACAGCAAACCTGGTTTAAAAGCAACACCTCTCCCCTATTGGACCCAGATAGTTAGTGTGTATGTATTGATATGTAGGCTACATTTTTATGTAGTTCTGTCTTTGAGCTGTTCTTGTCTATTAATGTTCTGTATTATGTGTCATGTTTTGTGTGGACCCCAGGAAGAGTAGCTTCTACTTTTTGCAACAGCTAATGGGGTCCTAGTAAAATACCAAATAACCTCATTCTCTCCCTCCCTCCCCTCCTCATTCTCTCCCTGCCTCCCTCCCCTCCTCATTCTCTCCCTCCCTCCCTCCCCTCCTCATTCTCTCCCTCCCTCCCTCCCCTCCTCATTCTCTCCCTCCCTCCCTCCCCTCCTCATTCTCTCCCTCCCCTCCTCATTCTCTCCCTCCCTCCATTCCCTCCCTCCCTCCCCTCCTCATTCTCTCCCTCCCTCCCTCCCCTCCTCATTCTCTCCCTCCCCTCCTCATTCTCTCCCTCCCTCCATTCCCTCCCTCCCTCCCCTCCTCATTCTCTCCCTCCCTCCCTCCCTCCCTCCCCTCCTCATTCTCTCCCTCCCTCCCTCCTCATTCTCTCCCTCCCTCCTTCCTCATTCTCTCCCTCCCTCTCTCCCCTCCTCCTCTCCTCATTCTCTCCCTCCCCTCCTCATTCTCTCCCTCCATTCCCTCCCTCCATTCTCTCCCTCCCTCCCCTCCTCATTCTCTCCCTCCCTCCCCTCCTCATTCTCTCCCTCCCTCCCTCCCCTCCTCATTCTCTCCCTCCCTCCCTCCCCTCCTCATTCTCTCCCTCCCTCCCTCCCCTCCTCATTCTCTCCCTCCCTCTCTCCCCTCCTCATTCTCTCCCTCCCTCTCTCCCCTCCTCATTCTCACCCTCCCTCTCTCCCCTCCTCATTCTCACCCTCCCTCTCTCCCCTCCTCATTCTCACCCTCCCTCACTTCCCTCCTCATTCTCACCCTCCCTCTCTCCCCTCCTCATTCTCACCCTCCTTCACTCCCCTCCTCATTCTCTCCCTCCCCCTCATTCTCCCTTTCTGTTTCCTGCCTTGGCCTCCCCAGCGAGGGAGCGGAAGCTCTAATTTGAGACACATTTCTCCCGAGGAGCAGCAACAGGAAGTGAGGGGGAGGCAGATAGCCGGGTCTGTTGAAGAACAGCTAGCTCCATAAACCTGATAGACAGACAGTGGAAACATCCACACCACCATTTGGGGCGGCAGGTAGCCTAGTGGTTAGAGCGTTCGGCCAGTTACCGAAAGGTTGCTGGATTGAATCTCTGAGCTGACAAGGTAAAAATCTGTCTTTCTGCCTCTGAACAAGGCAGTTAACCCACTGTCCCCTGGGTAGGCTGTCATTCTATATACGAATTTGTTCTTAACTGACTTGCCTAGTTAAATAAATGTTAAATAAAAAAATATATGAAATTTGACTGCTGGATAGATCACAACTATTGCATTAGTCTATAACTCTAGGAGCAGTCTTTATAGACTAACCCTTAGACAAGTTGATATAACTAGGAGCAGTCTCTATAGACTAACCCTTAGACAAGTTGATATAACTAGGAACAGTCTCTATAGACTAACCCTTAGACAAGTTGATATAACTAGGAGCAGTCTTTATAGACTAACCCTTAGACAAGTTGATATAACTAGGAGCAGTCTCTATAGACTAACCCTTAGACAAGTTGATATAACTAGGAGCAGTCTCTATAGACTAACCCTTAGACAAGTTGATATAACTAGGAGCAGTCTCTATAGACTAACCCTTAGACAAGTTGATATGACTAGGAGCAGTCTCTATAGACTAACCCTTAGACAAGTTGATATGACTAGGAGCAGTCTCTATAGACTAACCCTTAGACAAGTTGATATAACTAGGAGCAGTCTCTATAGACTAACCCTTAGACAAGTTGATATAACTAGGAACAGTCTCTATAGACTAACCCTTAGACAAGTTGATATGACTAGGAGCAGTCTCTATAGACTAACCCTTAGACAAGTTGATATGACTAGGAGCAGTCTCTATAGACTAACCCTTAGACAAGTTGATATAACTAGGAGCAGTCTCTATAGACTAACCCTTAGACAAGTTGATATAACTAGGAACAGTCTCTATACACTAACCCTTAGACAAGTTGATATATTCAAAAATTGATTACATTAATTTGTTTCCTCGTCAATCTACTCACAATACCCCAATGACAAAGCGAAAACAGGTCTTTAGAAATGTTGTTACATTTTTGTTTGTCATGGTCTGAGAGTCCTTTAGATGCCTTTTGGCATGAGCCTTTTACTGAGGAGTGACTTCCGTTTGGCCACTCTACCATAAAGGCCGGATTAGTGTAGTGCTGCAGGAATGGTTGTCCTTCTGGAAGGTTCTCCCATCTCCACAGAGGAACTCTGGAGCTCTGTCAGAGATCATTGGGTTCTTGGTCACCTCCCTGACCAAGGCCCTTCTCCCCCTGATTGCTCAGTTTGGCCGGGCGGCCAGCTCTAGGAAGAGTCTTGGTGGTTCCAAACATTTTCAGTTTAAGATACAGTGGGGAGAACAAGTATTTGATACACTGCCGATTTTGCAGGTTTTCCTACTTACAAAGCATGTAGAGGTCTGTAATTTTTATCATAGGTACACTTCAACTATGAGAGACGGAATCTAAAACAAAAATCCAGAAAATCACATTGTATGATTTTTAAGTAATTAATTTGCATTTTATTGCATGACATAAGTATTTGATACATCAGAAAAGCAGAACTTAATATTTGGTACAGAAACCTTTGTTTGCAATTACAGAGATCATACGTTTCCTGTAGTTCTTGACCAGGTTTGCACACACTGCAGCAGGGATTTTGGCCCACTCCTCCCTACAGATCTTCTCCAGATCCTTCAGGTTTCGGGGCTGTCGCTGGGCAATACGGACTTTCAGCTCCCTCCAAAGATTTTCTATTGGGTTCAGGTCTGGAGACTGGCTAGGCCACTCCAGGACCTTGAGATGCTTCTTACGGAGCCACTCCTTAGTTGCCATGGCTGTGTGCTTCGTGTCGTTGTCATGCTGGAAGACCCAGCCACGACCCATCTTCAATGCTCTTACTGAGGGAAGGAGGTTGTTGGCCAAGATCTCGCGATACATGGCCCCATCCATCCTCCCCTCAATACGGTGCAGTCGTCCTGTCCCCTTTGCAGAAAAGCATCCCCAAAGAATGATGTTTCCACCTCCATGCTTCACGGTTGGGATGGTGTTCTTGGGGTTGTACTCATACTTCTTCTTCCTCCAAACACAGCGAGTGGAGTTAGACCAAAAAGCTCTATTTTTGTCTCATCAGACCACATGACCTTCTCCCATTCCTCCTCTGGATCATCCAGATGGTCATTGGCAAACTTCAGACGGGCCTGGACATGCACTGGCTTAAGCAGGGGGACCTTGCGTGCGCTGCAGGATTTTAATCCATGACGGCGTAGTGTGTTACTAATGGTTTTCTTTGAGACTGTGGTCCCAGATCTCTTCAGGTCATTGACCAGGTCCTGCCGTGTAGTTCTGGGCTGATCCCTCACCTTCCTCATGATCATTGATGCCCCACGAGGTGAAATCTTGCATGGAGCCCCAGACCGAGGGTGATTGACCGTCATCTTGAACTTCTTCCATTTTCTAATAATTGCGCCAACAGTTGTTTCCTTCTCACCAAGCTGCTTGCCTATTGTCCTGTAGCCCATCCCAGCCTTGTGCAGGTCTACAATTTTATCCCTGATGTCCTTACACAGCTCTCTGGTCTTGGCCATTGTGGAGAGGTTGGAGTCTGTTTGATTGAGTGTGTGGACAGGTGTCTTTTATACAGGTAACGAGTTCAAACAGGTGCAGTTAATACAGGTAATGAGTGGAGAACAGGAGGGCTTCTTAAAGAAAAACTAACAGGTCTGTGAGAGCCGGAATTCTTACTGGTTGGTAGGTGATCAAATACTTATGTCATGCAATAAAATGCAAATTAATTATTTAAAAATCATACAATGTGATTTTCTGGATTTTTGTTTTAGATTCCGTCTCTCACAGTTGAAGTGTACCTATGATAAAAATGACAGACCTCTACATGCTTTGTAAGTAGGAAAACCTGCAAAATCGGCAGTGTATCAAATACTTGTTCTCCCCACTGTATATGGAAACCACTGTGTTCTTGGGGGCCTTCAATACTGCAGACATGTTTTGGTTCCCTTCCCCAGAGCTGTGCCTCGACACAATCCTGTCTCTGATCTCTATGGACAATTCCTTCGACCTCATGGCTTGGTTTTTGCTCTGACATGCACTGTCAACTGTGGGACCTTATATAGACAGGTGTGTACCTTTCCAAATCATGTCCAATCAATTGAATTTACCACAGGTGGACTCCAATCAAGTTGTAGAAACATCTCAAGGATGATCAATGGAAACAGGATGCATCTGAGCTCAATTACGAGTCTCATAGCAAAGGGTCTGAATACTTATGTTAACAACTTATTTTTTTGTAAAGTTTGTAAAAAATATTCTAAACCGGTTTTCTCTTTGTCATTATGGGGTGTTATGTGTATTATTTATTTTATTTAATCCATTTTATAATAAGGCTCTAATATAACAAAATGAGGAAAAAGTCAAGAGGTATGAATGCACTGTATGTACAGCAATAGTTGAATGGATGGCCTTGACTAGAATACAGTATGTACATATGAAGTGGGTTAAACGGGATGTAAACATTATTAAAGTGACCAGTGTCCGATGTCTATGTACATAGGTCAGCAGTCTCTAAAGTACAGGGTAGAGTACCGGGTAGCAGGCTAGTAACAGTGACTAAGGTTCAGGGCAGGGTACTGGGTGGAGGCTAGTAACAGTGACTAAGGTTCAGGGCAGGGTACTGGGTGGAGGCTAGTAACAGTGACTAAGGTTCAGGGCAGGGTACTGGGTGGAGGCTAGTAACAGTGACTAAGGTTCAGGGCAGGGTACTGGGTGGAGGCTAGTAACAGTGACTAAGGTTCAGGGCAGGGTACTGGGTGGAGGCTAGTAACAGTGACTAAGGTTCAGGGCAGGGTACTGGGTGGAGGTTAGTAACAGTGACTAAGGTTCAGGGCACGGTACTGGGTGGAGGCTAGTAACAGTGACTATGGTTCAGGGCAGGGTACTGGGTGGAGGTTAGTAACAGTGACTATGGTTCAGGGCACGGTACTGGGTGGAGGCTAGTAACAGTGACTATGGTTCAGGGCACGGTACTGGGTGGAGGCCGGCTAGTGGTGACTATTTAACAGTCTGATGGCCTTGAGACAGAATGTGTTTTTCAGTCTCTCGGTCCCACCTTTGATGCACCTGTACTGACTTGGCCTTCTGGATGGTAGAGGGGTGAACAGGCCGTGGCTCGGGTGGCTGTGGTCCTTGATGATCTTCTAGATGGTGGCAGGGTGAACAGGCCATGGCTCGGGTGGCTGAGGTCCTTGATGCTCTTCTAGATGGTAGAGGGGTGAACAGGCCATGGCTCGGGTGGCTGAGGTCCTTGATGCTCTTCTAGATGGTAGAGGGGTGAACAGGCCATGGCTCGGGTGGCTGTGGTCCTTGATGATCTACTAGATGGTGGCAGGGTGAACAGGCCGTGACTCGGGTGGCTGAGGTCCTTGATGATCTTCTAGATGGTAGAGGGGTGAACAGGCCGTGACTCGGGTGGCTGAGGTCCTTGATGATCTTCTAGATGGTAGCAGGGTGAACAGGCCATGGCTTGGGTGGCTGAGGTCCTTGATGATCTTCTAGATGGTAGCAGGGTGAACAGGCCGTGACTCGGGTGGCTGAGGTCCTTGATGATCTACTAGATGGTAGCAGGGTGAACAGGCCGTGACTCGGGTGGCTGAGGTCCTTGATGATCTTCTAGATGGTAGCAGGGTGAACAGGCCGTGACTCGGGTGGCTGAGGTCCTTGATGATCTTCTGGATGGTAGCAGGGTGAACAGGCCGTGGCTCGGGTGGCTGAGGTCCTTGATGATCTTCTAGATGGTAGGGTGAACAGGCCGTGGCTCGGGTGGCTGAGGTCCTTGATGATCTTCTAGATGGTAGCGGGGTGAACAGGCCGTGGCTCGGGTGGCTGAGGTCCTTGATGATCTTCTAGATGGTAGCAGGGTGAACAGGCCGTGGCTCGGGTGGCTGTGGTCCTTGATGCTCTTCTAGATGGTAGCGGGGTGAACAGGCCATGGCTCGGGTGGCTGAAGTCCTTGATGACCTTCTAGATGGTAGAGGGGTGAACAGGCCATGGCTCGGGTGGCTGTGGTCCTTGATGCTCTTCTAGATGGTAGCGGGGTGAACAGGCCATGGCTTGGGTGGCTGAAGTCCTTGATGACCTTCTAGATGGTAGCGGGGTGAACAGGTCGTGGCTCGGGTGGCTGAAGTCCTTGATGACCTTCTAGATGGTAGCGGGGTGAACAGGCCATGGCTCGGGTGGCTGAAGTCCTTGATGACCTTCTAGATGGTAGCGGGGTGAACAGGCCATGGCTCGGGTGGCTGAGGTCCTTGATGATCTTCTAGATGGTAGAGGGGTGAACAGGCCGTGGCTCGGGTGGCTGAGGTCCTTGATGACCTTCTAGATGGTAGCAGGGTGAACAGGCCGTGGCTCGGGTGGCTGGTCCTTGATGATCTTCTAGATGGTAGCGGGGTGAACAGGCCGTGGCTCGGGTGGCTGAGGTTCTTGATGACCTTCTAGATGGTAGCGGGGTGAACAGGCCATGGCTCGGGTGGCTGAGGTCCTTGATGACCTTCTAGATGGTAGCAGGGTGAACAGGCCGTGGCTCGGGTGGCTGAGGTCCTTGATGATCTTCTAGATGGTAGCAGGGTGAACAGGCCGTGGCTCGGGTGGCTGAGGTCCTTGATGATCTTCTAGATGATAGCAGGGTGAACAGGCCGTGGCTCGGGTGGCTGAGGTCCTTGATGACCTTCTAGATGGTAGCGGGGTGAACAGGCCGTGGCTCGGGTGGCTGGTCCTTGATGATCTACTAGATGGTAGCAGGGTGAACAGGCCGTGGCTCGGGTGGCTGAGGTCCTTGATGATCTTCTAGATGATAGCAGGGTGAACAGGCCGTGGCTCGGGTGGCTGAGGTCCTTGATGACCTTCTAGATGGTAGCGGGGTGAACAGGCCGTGGCTCGGGTGGCTGGTCCTTGATGATCTACTAGATGGTAGCAGGGTGAACAGGCCGTGACTCGGGTGGCTGAGGTCCTTGATGATCTTCTAGATGGTAGCGGGGTGAACAGGCCGTGGCTCGGGTGGCTGAGGTCCTTGATGATCTTCTAGATGGTAGCGGGGTGACCAGGCCGTGGCTCGGGTGGCTGAGGTCCTTGATGATCTTCTAGATGGTAGCAGGGTGAACAGGCCGTGGCTCGGGTGGCTGAGGTCCTTGATGATCTTCTAGATGGTAGCAGGGTGAACAGGCCGTGGCTCGGGTGGCTGAGGTCCTTGATGATCTTCTAGATGGTAGCGGGGTGACCAGGCCGTGGCTCGGGTGGCTGAGGTCCTTGATGACCTTCTAGATGGTAGCGGGGTGAACAGGCCGTGGCTCGGGTGGCTGAGGTCCTTGATGATCTTCTAGATGGTAGCGGGGTGAACAGGCCGTGGCTCGGGTGGCTGGTCCTTGATGATCTTCTAGATGGTAGCGGGGTGAACAGGCCGTGGCTCGGGTGGCTGAGGTCCTTGATGACCTTCTAGATGGTAGCGGGGTGAACAGGCCATGGCTCGGGTGGCTGAAGTCCTTGATGACCTTCTAGATGGTAGCGGGGTGAACAGGCCATGGCTCGGGTGGCTGAGGTCCTTGATGATCTTCTAGATGGTAGCGGGGTGAACAGGACGTGGCTCGGGTGGCTGAGGTCCTTGATGATCTTCTAGATGGTAGCAGGGTGAACAGGCCGTGACTCGGGTGGCTGAGGTCCTTGATGATCTTCTAGATGGTAGCGGGGTGAACAGGACGTGGCTCGGGTGGCTGAGGTCCTTGATGATCTTCTAGATGGTAGCGGGGTGAACAGGCCGTGGCTCGGGTGGCTGAGGTCCTTGATTATCTTCTGGATGGTAGCAGGGTGAACAGGCCGTGGCTCGGGTGGCTGAAGTCCTTGATGACCTTCTAGATGGTAGCGGGGTGAACAGGCCATGGCTCGGGTGGCTGAAGTCCTTGATGACCTTCTAGATGGTAGCGGGGTGAACAGGCCATGGCTCGGGTGGCTGAGGTCCTTGATGATCTTCTAGATGGTAGCGGGGTGAACAGGCCGTGGCTCGGGTGGCTGAGGTCCTTGATGATCTTCTAGATGGTAGCAGGGTGAACAGGCCGTGGCTCGGGTGGCTGAGGTCCTTGATGATCTTCTAGATGGTAGCAGGGTGAACAGGCCGTGACTCGGGTGGCTGAGGTCCTTGATGATCTTCTAGATGGTAGCTGGGTGAACAGGCCGTGACTCGGGTGGCTGAGGTCCTTGATGATCTTCTAGATGGTAGCAGGGTGAACAGGCCGTGACTCGGGTGGCTGAGGTCCTTGATGATCTTCTAGATGGTAGCAGGGTGAACAGGCCGTGACTCGGGTGGCTGAGGTCCTTGATGATCTTCTAGATGGTAGCAGGGTGAACAGGCCGTGACTCGGGTGGCTGAGGTCATTGATTCTCTTCTAGATGGTAGAGGGGTGAACAGGCCGTGACTCGGGTGGCTGAGGTCCTTGATGATCTTCTAGATGGTAGCAGGGTGAACAGGCCGTGACTCGGGTGGCTGAGGTCCTTGATGATCTTCTGGATGGTAGCAGGGTGAACAGGCCGTGGCTCGGGTGGCTGTGGTCCTTGATGATCTTCTGGATGGTAGCAGGGTGAACAGGCCGTGACTCGGGTGGCTGAGGTCCTTGATGATCTTCTGGATGGTAGCAGGGTGAACAGGCCGTGACTCGGGTGGCTGTGGTCCTTGATGATCTTCTGGATGGTAGCAGGGTGAACAGGCCGTGGCTCGGGTGGCTGAGGTCCTTGATGATCTACTAGATGGTAGAGGGGTGAACAGGCCGTGGCTCGGGTGGCTGAGGTCCTTGATGATCTTCTAGATGGTAGCAGGGTGAACAGGCCGTGACTCGGGTGGCTGAGGTCCTTGATGATCTTCTAGATGGTAGCAGGGTGAACAGGCCGTGGCTCGGGTGGCTGAGGTCCTTGATGATCTTCTAGATGGTAGCGGGGTGAACAGGCCGTGGCTCGGGTGGCTGAGGTCCTTGATTATCTTCTGGATGGTAGCAGGGTGAACAGGCCGTGGCTCGGGTGGCTGAGGTCCTTGATGATCTTCTAGATGGTAGCGGGGTGAACAGGCCGTGGCTCGGGTGGCTGTGGTCATTGATGCTCTTCTAGATGGTAGCGGGGTGAACAGGCCATGGCTCGGGTGGCTGAAGTCCTTGATGACCTTCTAGATGGTAGAGGGGTGAACAGGCCGTGGCTCGGGTGGCTGAGGTCCTTGATGACCTTCTAGATGGTAGTGGGGTGAACAGGCCGTGGCTCGGGTGGCTGAGGTCCTTGATGACCTTCTAGATGGTAGCGGGGTGAACAGGCCGTGGCTCGGGTGGCTGAGGTCCTTGATGATCTTCTAGATGGTAGCGGGGTGACCAGGCCGTGGCTCGGGTGGCTGAGGTCCTTGATGACCTTCTAGATGGTAGCGGGGTGAACAGGCCGTGGCTCGGGTGGCTGAGGTCCTTGATGATCTTCTAGATGGTAGCGGGGTGAACAGGCCGTGGCTCGGGTGGCTGAGGTCCTTGATGATCTTCTAGATGGTAGCGGGGTGAACAGGCTGTGGCTCAGGTGGCTGAGGTCCTTGATGATCTTCTAGATGGTAGCGGGGTGAACAGGCTGTGGCTCAGGTGGCTGAGGTCCTTGATGATCTTCTAGATGGTAGCGGGGTGAACAGGCCGTGGCTCGGGTGGCTGAGGTCCTTGATGACCTTCTAGATGGTAGCGGGGTGAACAGGCCGTGGCTCGGGTGGCTGGTCCTTGATGATCTTCTAGATGGTAGCGGGGTGACCAGGCCGTGGCTCGGGTGGCTGAGGTCCTTGATGATCTTCTAGATGGTAGCGGGGTGAACAGGCCGTGGCTCGGGTGGCTGAGGTCCTTGATGATCTTCTAGATGGTAGCGGGGTGACCAGGCCGTGGCTCGGGTGGCTGAGGTCCTTGATGACCTTCTAGATGGTAGCGGGGTGAACAGGCCGTGGCTCGGGTGGCTGAGGTCCTTGATGATCTTCTAGATGGTAGCAGGGTGACCAGGCCGTAGCTCGGGTGGCTGGTCCTTGATGATCTTCTAGATGGTAGCGGGGTGAACAGGCCGTGGCTCGGGTGGCTGAGGTCCTTGATGACCTTCTAGATGGTAGCGGGGTGAACAGGCCGTGGCTCGGGTGGCTGAGGTCCTTGATGATCTTCTAGATGGTAGAGGGGTGAACAGGCCGTGGCTCGGGTGGCTGGTCCTTGATGATCTTCTAGATGGTAGCGGGGTGAACAGGCCGTGGCTCGGGTGGCTGGTCCTTGATGATCTTCTAGATGGTAGCGGGGTGAACAGGCCGTGGCTCGGGTGGCTGAGGTCCTTGATGACCTTCTAGATGGTAGCGGGGTGAACAGGCCGTGGCTCGGGTGGCTGGTCCTTGATGATCTTCTAGATGGTAGCGAGGTGAACAGGCCGTGGCTCGGGTGGCTGGTCCTTGATGATCTTCTAGATGGTAGCGGGGTGAACAGGCCGTGGCTCGGGTGGCTGAGGTCCTTGATGGCCTTCTAGATGGTAGCGGGGTGAACAGGCCATGGCTCGGGTGGCTGAGGTCCTTGATGCTCTTCTAGATGGTAGCGGGGTGAACAGGCCGTGGCTCGGGTGGCTGAGGTCCTTGATGATCTTCTAGATGGTAGCGGGGTGAACAGGCCGTGGCTCGGGTGGCTGAGGTCCTTGATGACCTTCTAGATGGTAGCGGGGTGAACAGGCCATGGCTCGGGTGGCTGAGGTCCTTGATGCTCTTCTAGATGGTAGCGGGGTGAACAGGCCATGGCTCGGGTGGCTGAGGTCCTTGATTATCTTCTTGTCCTTCCTGTGACACCGGGTGCTGTAGGTGTCCTGTAGGGCAGGCAGTGTGCCCCCGGTGATGCGTTGGGCAGACCGCACCATCCTCTGGAGAGCCCTGTGGTTGCGGGCGGTGCAGTTGCCGTACCAGGCGGTGATGCAGCCCGACAGGATGCTCTCAATGGTGCGTCTGTAAAAGTTTGAGGGTCTTAGGGGCCAAATTTCTAAAGCCTCCTGAGGTTGAAAAAGCACTGTTGCGCCTACACCACATTGTCTGTGTGGGTGGACCATTTCAGATTGTCAGTGACGTGTACGACGAGGAGCTTGAAGCAGGCCTACCACTGTTGTCGTCTGTAAAACTTGATGATTGAGTTGGAGGCGTGCGTGGCCACGCAGTCATGGGTCAACAGGGAGTACAGGAAGTGGGCTGAGCACGCATCCTTGTGGGGCCCCTGTGTTGAGGATCAGTGAAGTGGAGGTGTTGTTTCCTACCTTCACCACTTGGGCGCGGTCCGTCAGGAAGTTCAGGACCCAGTTGCGCAGGGCAGGGATGAGTCACAGGGTCCTTAGCTTATTGATGAGCTTGGAGGATACTATGGTGTTGAATGCTGAACTATAGGGATATTCAGTATCAGCTTTTATTTGGTTTTATTTATATATAGTTATGTATTTTTCCTCGACCCTCGACCACTTTATTGTCCATGGACTGAACATTAGCGAGTAATATACTTGGAAGCGGTGGATGTCATGCACACCTCCTGAGTCGGAGCAGCTCCGAGGAGCAGTCTCTGGGATAACGCTCCGAGGAGCAGTCTCTGGGATAACGCTCCTAGGAGCAGTCTCTGGGATAACGCTCCTAGGAGTAGTCTCTGGGATAACGCTCCTAGGAGCAGTCTCTGGGATAACGCTCCTAGGAGCAGTCTCTGGGATAACGCTCCTAGGAGCAGTCTCTGGGATAACGCTCCTAGGAGCAGTCTCTGGGATAACGCTCCTAGGAGCAGTCTCTGGGATAAGTGGAATTGTTTTGGGGGGTGCGAACAAAGGGTCCAATTGAGGAAAGTCATATTTCTGGGTATCGATTGGTAGATGGGTAAAAGTGTTTTATTTTTTTATTTTTAAGCTGACACTGAATATACCTTTTTGAGGATGGTGACGTTTTTAATTAGGCTTTGGATGGTGTGTCAATACACCCAGAAACTACAAAGATACAGGTGTCCTTCTTAACTCAGTTGCCAGAGAGGAAGGAAACTGCTCAGGGATTTCACCATGAAGCTAATGGTGATTTTAATACCGTTTTAATGGCTGTGATAGGAGAGAATTGAGAATGTGTTAACAACATTGTAGCTACTCCGTAATACCTAAATTACAGTGGTGCAAATCTAACACGTCACTGAGTACGGCTTTCCATATTTTCAAGCATTGTGGTGGCTGTATCATGTTATAGGTATACTTGTCATCAGCAAGGCATGGTGAGTTTTTCAGGATAAAAGGAAACAAATAGAGCTAAGCACAGGCAAAATCCTAGAGGAAAACCTGGTTGTCTGCTTTCCAACTGACACTGAGAGACAAATTCACCTTTCAGCAGGACAATAACCTAAAACACAAGGCCAAATATACACTGGAGTTGCTTACCAAGAAGACAGTGAATGTTCCTGAGTGGCCTAGTTACAGTTTTAACTGAAATCTGCTTGAAAATCTATTACAAATATTTTCAAACGGCTGTCTAGAAATGATAAACAACCAACCAGACAGAGCTTGAAGATTTTTGAAAAGAATAATGAGCACATTTTTCACAATCCAGGTGTGGAAATCTCTTGGAGACTTACCCAAAAAGACTCAGCTGTAATTGCTGTCTAAGGTGTTTCTAGCACTTATTGACTAAGGGGGGTGAATATTTAAGTAAATTAGAGGGAGAGGAGGAGGAGGTTGGGGGACAGGAGAAGGAGGTTGGGGGACAGGAGAAGGAGTAGGGGGGACAGGAGAAGGAGTAGGGGGGACAGGAGAAGGAGTAGGGGGGACAGGAGGAGGTTGGGGGACAGGAGGAGGAGGAGTAGGGGGGACAGGAGGAGGAGGAGGAGGGGGGGCAGGAGGAGGAGGGACAGGAGGAGGAGGAGGAGGGGGGACAGGAGGAGGAGGAGGGGGGACAGGGGGAGGAGGAGGAGGGACAGGAGGAGGAGGAGTAGGGGGGACAGGAGTAGGAGGTTGGGGGACAGGAGGAGGAGGAGGAGGGGGGACAGGAGGAGGAGGAGGGGGGACAGGAGGAAGAGGAGGAGGAGGGGGGACAGGGGGAGGAGGAGGGGGGGCAGGAGGAAGAGGCATTGGCTTCCTTCCTCAACGACCACCGCTCAGTGTTTCCTCTCCTCACTTTTCTTATACAATAAGGAAGGGCTGTTTCCTCATCTCCTCCCTCTGCCTCCGCCACATTGTTCTCAACACCAATATGCTGGTTACGTTTGTTATCATGCTCATAGCAACACGGTCTAGGAAAAGGCACCAATTCAACAGTGATGTTTCAGAACTGTAGACAGGGACCGCTAACGCCGGAGAAAACACAATTGTTATAATATTACAGTTGAAGTCGGAAGTTTATATACAACTTAGCCAAATACATTTAAACTCAGTTTTTCACAATTCCAAAAAATTCCCTGTTTTAGGTCAGTCACCACTTTATTTTAAGAATGTGAAATGTCAGAATAATAGTAGAGAATGGTTAATTTCAGCTTTTATTTCTTTCATCACATTCCCGGTGGGTCAGAAGTTTACATACACTCAATTAGTATTTGGTAGCATTGCCTTTAAATTGTTTAACTTGGGTCAAACGTTTCGGGTAGCCTTCCACAAGCTTCCCACAATAAATTGGGTGAATGTTGGCCCATTCCTCCTGACAGAGATGGTGTAACTGAGTCAGGTTTGTAGGCCTCATTGCTCGCACACGCTTTTTCAGTTCTGCCCACAAATTCTCTATGGGATTGAGGTCGGGGCTTTGTGATGGCCACTCTGGCAAGCACAATGTGCAAGTTTTTCCTGATCTATCGCAAGCCTCGCACAGTCCCAAACATTGGTGGTATTGTTGCTTCCTGAGATGAGTAGAGTACTTTGATGAATGAATGTATACCTTTTTAGGTCAGGACAGGCCTCTCATTTTAGACAACCAGGCTTATACATGACTACTACTATTAGGACTGGAAGAACTACGGCAGCCCTGAACTGACAAGCTCAGACACGTTGAAATCACGACAGACACACAAGATACCACCTCTTATCGTAGGAGGATGACACTGGACTATCACTCCAGAGGATACAGACCTACCATAGACCACCATATCTAGCTGATATTACCAGGGGTGCGGGCGGGTGTGTGGGATGGTGGGGGATGCCAGCCAGGCAAACACAGTGATCAGTCTCGGCCTCATGCTATTTTAATGCAAAGTGGTTGTTTTGAATAGTTGAGGAAAAGAGCTAAGTCAAGTCCCTTGATGCCCAGTGTGATAACGCTACTGTCACCTTGCTAGTTCTACACAGTTTAGGTCGGAAGTTTACATACACCTTCGCCAAATACATTTAAACTCAGTTTTTCACAATTCCTGACATTTAATCCTAGTAAAAATTCCCTGTTTTAGGTCAGTTAGGATCACCACTTTATTTTAAGAATGTGAAATGTCAGAATAATAGTAGAGAATGGTTAATTTCAGCTTTTATTTCTTTCATCACATTCCCAGTGGTTCAGAAGTTTACATACACTCAATTAGTATTTGGTAGCATTGCCCATCAGTTTCTCCATGTGGTCCCCCTAAAGACTGGTTATCAGTTTCTCCATGTGGTCCCCCTAAAGACTGGTTATCAGTTTCTCCATGTGGTCCCCCTAAATACTGGTTATCAGTTTCTCCATGTGGTCCCCCTAAAGACTGGTTATCAGTTTCTCCATGTGGTCCCCCTAAAGACTGGTTATCAGTTTCTCCATGTGGTCCCCCTAAAGACTGGTTATCAGTTTCTCCATGTGGTCCACCTAAAGACTGGTTATCAGTTTCTCCATGTGGTCCCCCTAAAGACTGGTTATCAGTTTCTCCATGTGGTCCCCCTAAAGACTGGTTATCAGTTTCTCCATGTGGTCCACCTAAAGACTGGTTATCAGTTTCTCCATGTGGTCCCCCTAAAGACTGGTTATCAGTTTCTCCATGTGGTCCCCCTAAAGACTGGTTATCAGTTTAAAGACTGGTTATCAGCTTCTCCATGTGGTCCCCCTAAATACTGGTTATCAGTTTCTCCATGTGGTCCCCCTAAATACTGGTTATCAGTTTCTCCATGTGGTCCCCCTAAAGACTGGTTATCAGTTTCTCCATGTGGTCCCCCTAAATACTGGTTATCAGTTTCTCCATGTGGTCCCCCTAAATACTGGTTATCAGTTTCTCCATGTGGTCCCCCTAAATACTGGTTATCAGTTTCTCCATGTGGTCCCCCTAAATACTGGTTATCAGTTTCTCCATGTGGTCCCCCTAAATACTGGTTATCAGTTTCTCCATGTGGTCCCCCTAAATACTGGTTATCAGTTTAAAGACTGGTTATCAGTTTCCCCCTAAAGACTGGTTATCAGTTTAAAGACTGGTTATCAGTTTATGTGGTCCCCCTAAGACTGGTTATCAGCTTCTCCATGTGGTCCCCCTAAAGACTGGTTATCAGTTTAAAGACTGGTTATCAGTTTCTCCATGTGGTCCCCCTAAAGACTGGTTATCAGTTTCTCCATGTGGTCCCCCTAAAGACTGGTTATCAGTTTCTCCATGTGGTCCCCCTAAATACTGGTTATCAGTTTCTCCATGTGGTCCCCCTAAAGACTGGTTATCAGTTTCTCCATGTGGTCCCCCTAAAGACTGGTTATCAGTTTAAAGACTGGTTATCAGTTTCTCCATGTGGTCCTCCTAAAGACTGGTTATCAGTTTCTCCATGTGGTCCCCCTAAAGACTGGTTATCAGTTTCTCCATGTGGTCCCCCTAAATACTGGTTATCAGTTTCTCCATGTGGTCCCCCTAAATACTGGTTATCAGTTTCTCCATGTGGTCCCCCTAAAGACTGGTTATCAGTTTCTCCATGTGGTCCCCCTAAAGACTGGTTATCAGTTTCTCCATGTGGTCCCCCTAAAGACTGGTTATCAGTTTCTCCATGTGGTCCCCCTAAATACTGGTTATCAGTTTCTCCATGTGGTCCCCCTAAATACTGGTTATCAGTTTCTCCATGTGGTCCCCCTAAAGACTGGTTATCAGTTTCTCCATGTGGTCCCCCTAAAGACTGGTTATCAGTTTCTCCATGTGGTCCCCCTAAAGACTGGTTATCAGTTTCTCCATGTGGTCCCCCTAAAGACTGGTTATCAGTTTCCATATAACCACCAATGAAACGATAAAGGCTATATAGAAAATGTAAGCGTGCCATTTATGGAGCCAGCTTTTTGTCTAGGAGTCTAGTACGGCCTTATAGAGGGTTAGAGTCACAGCTAGATAGGGGCTTCAAACTGTACTTTTGACCTTTTAGTTGTGAGGTAACAGGGTCTGTTCTCAGGGCCTGTACTGACCTGTTGTTGTGAGGTAACAGGGTCTGTTCTCAGGGTCTGTACTGTCCTGTTGTTGTGAGGTAACAGGGTCTGTTCTCAGGGCCTGTCCTGTCCTGTTGTTGTGAGGTAACAGGGTCTGTTCTCAGGGTCTGTCCTGTCCTGTTGTTGTGAGGTAACAGGGTCTGTTCTCAGGGCCTGTACTGTCCTGTTGTTGTGAGGTAACAGGGTCTGTTCTCAGGGCCTGTACTGTCCTGTTGTTGTGAGTTAACAGGGTCTGTTCTCAGGGCCTGTACTGTCCTGTTGTTGTGAGGTAACAGGGCCTGTTCTCAGGGCCTGTACTGTCCTGTTGTTGTGAGGTAACAGGGTCTGTTCTCAGGGCCTGTCCTGTCCTGTTGTTGTGAGTTAACAGGGTCTGTTCTCAGGGCCTGTACTGTCCTGTTGTTGTGAGGTAACAGGGTCTGTTCTCAGGGCCTGTACTGTCCTGTTGTTGTGAGGTAACAGGGTCTGTTCTCAGGGCCTGTACTGTCCTGTTGTTGTGAGGTAACAGGGTCTGTTCTCAGGGCCTGTACTGTCCTGTTGTTGTGAGGTAACAGGGTCTGTTCTCAGGGTCTGTACTGTCCTGTTGTTGTGAGTTAACAGGGTCTGTACTGTCCTGTTGTTGTGAGTTAACAGGGTCTGTTCTCAGGGCCTGTACTGACCTGTTGTTGTGAGGTAACAGGGTCTGTTCTCAGGGCCTGTACTGTCCTGTTGTTGTGAGTTAACAGGGTCTGTTCTCAGGGCCTGTACTGTCCTGTTGTTGTGAGGTAACAGGGTCTGTTCTCAGGGCCTGTCCTGTCCTGTTGTTGTGAGTTAACAGGGTCTGTTCTCAGGGCCTGTACTGTCCTGTTGTTGTGAGGTAACAGGGTCTGTTCTCAGGGCCTGTACTGTCCTGTTGTTGTGAGGTAACAGGGTCTGTTCTCAGGGTCTGTACTGTCCTGTTGTTGTGAGGTAACAGGGTCTGTTCTCAGGGCCTGTACTGTCCTGTTGTTGTGAGGTAACAGGGTCTGTTCTCAGGGTCTGTACTGTCCTGTTGTTGTGAGTTAACAGGGTCTGTACTGTCCTGTTGTTGTGAGTTAACAGGGTCTGTTCTCAGGGCCTGTACTGACCTGTTGTTGTGAGGTAACAGGGTCTGTTCTCAGGGCCTGTACTGTCCTGTTGTTGTGAGTTAACAGGGTCTGTTCTCAGGGCCTGTACTGTCCTGTTGTTGTGAGGTAACAGGGTCTGTTCTCAGGGCCTGTACTGTCCTGTTGTTGTGAGGTAACAGGGTCTGTTCTCAGGGCCTGTACTGTCCTGTTGTTGTGAGGTAACAGGGTCTGTTCTCAGGGCCTGTACTGACCTGTTGTTGTGAGGTAACAGGGTCTGTTCTCAGGGCCTGTACTGTCCTGTTGTTGTGAGTTAACAGGGTCTGTTCTCAGGGCCTGTACTGTCCTGTTGTTGTGAGGTAACAGGGTCTGTTCTCAGGGCCTGTACTGTCCTGTTGTTGTGAGGTAACAGGGTCTGTTCTCAGGGCCTGTACTGTCCTGTTGTTGTGAGTTAACAGGGTCTGTTCTCAGGGCCTGTACTGTCCTGTTGTTGTGAGGTAACAGGGTCTGTTCTCAGGGCCTGTACTGTCCTGTTGTTGTGAGGTAACAGGGTCTGTTCTCAGGGTCTGTACTGTCCTGTTGTTGTGAGGTAACAGGGTCTGTTCTCAGGGCCTGTACTGTCCTGTTGTTGTGAGGTAACAGGGTCTGTTCTCAGGGCCTGTACTGTCCTGTTGTTGTGAGGTAACAGGGTCTGTTCTCAGGGCCTGTACTGACCTGTTGTTGTGAGTTAACAGGGTCTGTTCTCAGGGCCTGTACTGTCCTGTTGTTGTGAGGTAACAGGGTCTGTTCTCAGGGCCTGTACTGTCCTGTTGTTGTGAGTTAACAGGGTCTGTTCTCAGGGCCTGTACTGTCCTGTTGTTGTGAGGTAACAGGGTCTGTTCTCAGGGCCTGTCCTGTTGTTGTGAGGTAACAGGGTCTGTTCTCAGGGCCTGTACTGTCCTGTTGTTGTGAGGTAACAGGGTCTGTTCTCAGGGCCTGTACTGTCCTGTTGTTGTGAGGTAACAGGGCCTGTACTGTCCTGTTGTTGTGAGGTAACAGGGCCTGTTCTCAGGGCCTGTACTGTCCTGTTGTTGTGAGGTAACAGGGTCTGTTCTCAGGGCCTGTACTGTCCTGTTGTTGTGAGGTAACAGGGTCTGTTCTCAGGGTCTGTACTGTCCTGTTGTTGTGAGGTAACAGGGTCTGTTCTCAGGGTCTGTACTGTCCTGTTGTTGTGAGGTAACAGGGTCTGTTCTCAGGGCCTGTACTGTCCTGTTGTTGTGAGGTAACAGGGTCTGTTCTCAGGGCCTGTCCTGTTGTTGTGAGGTAACAGGGTCTGTTCTCAGGGTCTGTACTGTCCTGTTGTTGTGAGGTAACAGGGTCTGTTCTCAGGGCCTGTACTGACCTGTTGTTGTGAGGTAACAGGGTCTGTTCTCAGGGCCTGTACTGTCCTGTTGTTGTGAGGTAACAGGGTCTGTTCTCAGGGCCTGTACTGTCCTGTTGTTGTGAGGTAACAGGGTCTGTACTCAGGGTCTGTACTGTCCTGTTGTTGTGAGGTAACAGGGTCTGTTCTCAGGGCCTGTACTGTCCTGTTGTTGTGAGGTAACAGGGTCTGTTCTCAGGGCCTGTACTGTCCTGTTGTTGTGAGTTAACAGGGTCTGTTCTCAGGGCCTGTACTGTCCTGTTGTTGTGAGTTAACAGGGTCTGTTCTCAGGGCCTGTACTGACCTGTTGTTGTGAGTTAACAGGGTCTGTTCTCAGGGCCTGTACTGTCCTGTTGTTGTGAGGTAACAGGGTCTGTTCTCAGGGCCTGTACTGTCCTGTTGTTGTGAGGTAACAGGGTCTGTTCTCAGGGTCTGTACTGTCCTGTTGTTGTGAGGTAACAGGGTCTGTTCTCAGGGCCTGTACTGTCCTGTTGTTGTGAGTTAACAGGGTCTGTTCTCAGGGCCTGTACTGACCTGTTGTTGTGAGTTAACAGGGTCTGTTCTCAGGGCCTGTACTGTCCTGTTGTTGTGAGGTAACAGGGTCTGTTCTCAGGGCCTGTACTGTCCTGTTGTTGTGAGTTAACAGGGTCTGTACTGTCCTGTTGTTGTGAGGTAACAGGGTCTGTTCTCAGGGCCTGTACTGACCTGTTGTTGTGAGGTAACAGGGTCTGTTCTCAGGGCCTGTACTGTCCTGTTGTTGTGAGTTAACAGGGTCTGTACTGTCCTGTTGTTGTGAGGTAACAGGGTCTGTTCTCAGGGCCTGTACTGTCCTGTTGTTGTGAGGTAACAGGGTCTGTTCTCAGGGTCTGTACTGTCCTGTTGTTGTGAGGTAACAGGGTCTGTACTGACCTGTTGTTGTGAGGTAACAGGGTCTGTTCTCAGGGCCTGTACTGTCCTGTTGTTGTGAGGTAACAGGGTCTGTTCTCAGGGCCTGTACTGTCCTGTTGTTGTGAGGTAACAGGGCCTGTTCTCAGGGTCTGTACTGTCCTGTTGTTGTGAGGTAACAGGGTCTGTTCTCAGGGCCTGTACTGTCCTGTTGTTGTGAGGTAACAGGGCCTGTTCTCAGGGTCTGTACTGTCCTGTTGTTGTGAGGTAACAGGGTCTGTTCTCAGGGCCTGTACTGACCTGTTGTTGTGAGGTAACAGGGTCTGTTCTCAGGGCCTGTACTGTCCTGTTGTTGTGAGGTAACAGGGTCTGTTCTCAGGGCCTGTACTGACCTTTAGTTGTGAGTTAACAGGGTCTGTTCTCAGGGCCTGTACTGACCTGTTGTTGTGAGGTAACAGGGTCTGTTCTCAGGGCCTGTACTGACCTGTTGTTGTGAGGTAACAGGGTCTGTTCTCAGGGCCTGTACTGTCCTGTTGTTGTGAGGTAACAGGGTCTGTTCTCAGGGCCTGTCCTGTTGTTGTGAGGTAACAGGGTCTGTACTGACCTGTTGTTGTGAGGTAACAGGGTCTGTTCTCAGGGCCTGTCCTGTTGTTGTGAGTTAACAGGGTCTGTTCTCAGGGTCTGTACTGTCCTGTTGTTGTGAGTTAACAGGGTCTGTTCTCAGGGTCTGTACTGTCCTGTTGTTGTGAGGTAACAGGGTCTGTTCTCAGGGTCTGTACTGTCCTGTTGTTGTGAGTTAACAGGGTCTGTTCTCAGGGCCTGTACTGACCTGTTGTTGTGAGGTAACAGGGTCTGTTCTCAGGGCCTGTACTGTCCTGTTGTTGTGAGGTAACAGGGTCTGTTCTCAGGGCCTGTACTGTCCTGTTGTTGTGAGGTAACAGGGTCTGTTCTCAGGGCCTGTACTGTCCTGTTGTTGTGAGTTAACAGGGTCTGTTCTCAGGGTCTGTACTGTCCTGTTGTTGTGAGTTAACAGGGTCTGTACTGTCCTGTTGTTGTGAGGTAACAGGGTCTGTACTGTCCTGTTGTTGTGAGTTAACAGGGTCTGTACTGTCCTGTTGTTGTGAGTTAACAGGGTCTGTTCTCAGGGTCTGTACTGTCCTGTTGTTGTGAGGTAACAGGGTCTGTTCTCAGGGCCTGTACTGACCTGTTGTTGTGAGGTAACAGGGTCTGTTCTCAGGGCCTGTACTGTCCTGTTGTTGTGAGGTAACAGGGTCTGTTCTCAGGGCCTGTACTGTCCTGTTGTTGTGAGGTAACAGGGTCTGTTCTCAGGGCCTGTACTGTCCTGTTGTTGTGAGGTAACAGGGTCTGTTCTCAGGGTCTGTACTGTCCTGTTGTTGTGAGGTAACAGGGTCTGTTCTCAGGGCCTGTACTGTCCTGTTGTTGTGAGGTAACAGGGTCTGTTCTCAGGGCCTGTACTGTCCTGTTGTTGTGAGGTAACAGGGTCTGTTCTCAGGGCCTGTACTGTCCTGTTGTTGTGAGGTAACAGGGTCTGTTCTCAGGGCCTGTACTGTCCTGTTGTTGTGAGGTAACAGGGTCTGTTCTCAGGGCCTGTACTGACCTGTTGTTGTGAGTTAACAGGGTCTGTTCTGTCCTGTTGTTGTGAGGTAACAGGGTCTGTTCTCAGGGCCTGTACTGACCTGTTGTTGTGAGGTAACAGGGTCTGTACTGTCCTGTTGTTGTGAGGTAACAGGGTCTGTTCTCAGGGCCTGTACTGACCTGTTGTTGTGAGGTAACAGGGTCTGTTCTGTCCTGTTGTTGTGAGGTAACAGGGTCTGTTCTCAGGGCCTGTACTGACCTGTTGTTGTGAGGTAACAGGGTCTGTTCTCAGGGCCTGTACTGACCTGTTGTTGTGAGGTAACAGGGTCTGTTCTCAGGGCCTGTACTGTCCTGTTGTTGTGAGGTAACAGGGTCTGTTCTCAGGGCCTGTACTGTCCTGTTGTTGTGAGGTAACAGGGTCTGTTCTCAGGGCCTGTACTGACCTGTTGTTGTGAGGTAACAGGGTCTGTTCTCAGGGCCTGTACTGACCTGTTGTTGTGAGGTAACAGGGTCTGTTCTCAGGGCCTGTACTGACCTGTTGTTGTGAGGTAACAGGGTCTGTACTGTCCTGTTGTTGTGAGGTAACAGGGTCTGTTCTCAGGGCCTGTACTGTCCTGTTGTTGTGAGGTAACAGGGTCTGTTCTGTCCTGTTGTTGTGAGGTAACAGGGTCTGTTCTCAGGGCCTGTACTGACCTGTTGTTGTGAGGTAACAGGGTCTGTACTGTCCTGTTGTTGTGAGGTAACAGGGTCTGTACTGTCCTGTTGTTGTGAGGTAACAGGGTCTGTACTGACCTGTTGTTGTGAGGTAACAGGGTCTGTTCTCAGGGCCTGTACTGACCTGTTGTTGTGAGGTAACAGGGTCTGTACTGTCCTGTTGTTGTGAGGTAACAGGGTCTGTTCTCAGGGCCTGTACTGTCCTGTTGTTGTGAGGTAACAGGGTCTGTTCTCAGGGCCTGTACTGACCTGTTGTTGTGAGGTAACAGGGTCTGTTCTCAGGGCCTGTACTGTCCTGTTGTTGTGAGGTAACAGGGTCTGTTCTCAGGGCCTGTCCTGTTGTTGTGAGGTAACAGGGTCTGTTCTCAGGGCCTGTACTGTCCTGTTGTTGTGAGGTAACAGGGTCTGTTCTCAGGGTCTGTACTGTCCTGTTGTTGTGAGGTAACAGGGCCTGTACTGTCCTGTTGTTGTGAGGTAACAGGGTCTGTTCTCAGGGCCTGTACTGACCTGTTGTTGTGAGGTAACAGGGTCTGTTCTCAGGGCCTGTACTGACCTTTAGTTGTGAGGTAACAGGGTCTGTTCTCAGGGCCTGTACTGACCTGTTGTTGTGAGGTAACAGGGTCTGTTCTCAGGGCCTGTACTGACCTTTAGTTGTGAGGTAACAGGGTCTGTTCTCAGGGCCTGTACTGACCTGTTGTTGTGAGGTAACAGGGTCTGTTCTCAGGGTCTGTACTGTCCTGTTGTTGTGAGGTAACAGGGCCTGTACTGTCCTGTTGTTGTGAGGTAACAGGGTCTGTTCTCAGGGTCTATACTGTCCTGTTGTTGTGAGGTAACAGGGTATGTTCTCAGGGCCTGTACTGTCCTGTTGTTGTGAGGTAACAGGGTCTGTACTGACCTGTTGTTGTGAGGTAACAGGGTCTGTTCTCAGGGCCTGTACTGACCTGTTGTTGTGAGGTAACAGGGTCTGTTCTCAGGGCCTGTACTGTCCTGTTGTTGTGAGGTAACAGGGTCTGTTCTCAGGGCCTGTACTGACCTGTTGTTGTGAGGTAACAGGGTCTGTTCTCAGGGCCTGTACTGTCCTGTTGTTGTGAGGTAACAGGGTCTGTTCTCAGGGTCTGTACTGACCTGTTGTTGTGAGGTAACAGGGTCTGTTCTCAGGGCCTGTACTGACCTGTTGTTGTGAGGTAACAGGGTCTGTTCTCAGGGCCTGTACTGACCTGTTGTTGTGAGGTAACAGGGTCTGTACTGTCCTGTTGTTGTGAGGTAACAGGGTCTGTTCTCAGGGCCTGTACTGTCCTGTTGTTGTGAGGTAACAGGGTCTGTTCTCAGGGCCTGTACTGTCCTGTTGTTGTGAGGTAACAGGGTCTGTTCTCAGGGCCTGTACTGTCCTGTTGTTGTGAGGTAACAGGGTCTGTTCTCAGGGCCTGTACTGTCCTGTTGTTGTGAGGTAACAGGGTCTGTTCTCAGGGCCTGTACTGTCCTGTTGTTGTGAGGTAACAGGGTCTGTTCTCAGGGCCTGTACTGTCCTGTTGTTGTGAGGTAACAGGGTCTGTTCTCAGGGCCTGTACTGTCCTGTTGTTGTGAGGTAACAGGGTCTGTACTGACCTGTTGTTGTGAGGTAACAGGGTCTGTTCTCAGGGCCTGTACTGACCTGTTGTTGTGAGGTAACAGGGTCTGTTCTCAGGGCCTGTACTGTCCTGTTGTTGTGAGGTAACAGGGTCTGTACTGACCTGTTGTTGTGAGGTAACAGGGTCTGTACTGTCCTGTTGTTGTGAGGTAACAGGGTCTGTTCTCAGGGTCTGTACTGTCCTGTTGTTGTGAGGTAACAGGGTCTGTACTGTCCTGTTGTTGTGAGGTAACAGGGTCTGTTCTCAGGGTCTGTACTGTCCTGTTGTTGTGAGGTAACAGGGTCTGTTCTCAGGGCCTGTACTGACCTGTTGTTGTGAGGTAACAGGGTCTGTACTGACCTGTTGTTGTGAGGTAACAGGGTCTGTACTGTCCTGTTGTTGTGAGGTAACAGGGTCTGTTCTCAGGGCCTGTACTGACCTGTTGTTGTGAGGTAACAGGGTCTGTACTGTCCTGTTGTTGTGAGGTAACAGGGTCTGTTCTCAGGGCCTGTACTGACCTGTTGTTGTGAGGTAACAGGGTCTGTTCTCAGGGCCTGTACTGTCCTGTTGTTGTGAGGTAACAGGGTCTGTTCTCAGGGCCTGTACTGTCCTGTTGTTGTGAGGTAACAGGGTCTGTTCTCAGGGTCTGTACTGTCCTGTTGTTGTGAGGTAACAGGGTCTGTTCTCAGGGCCTGTCCTGTCCTGTTGTTGTGAGGTAACAGGGTCTGTTCTCAGGGCCTGTACTGACCTGTTGTTGTGAGGTAACAGGGTCTGTTCTCAGGGCCTGTACTGTCCTGTTGTTGTGAGGTAACAGGGTCTGTTCTCAGGGCCTGTACTGTCCTGTTGTTGTGAGGTAACAGGGTCTGTTCTCAGGGCCTGTCCTGTCCTGTTGTTGTGAGGTAACAGGGTCTGTTCTCAGGGCCTGTACTGTCCTGTTGTTGTGAGGTAACAGGGTCTGTTCTCAGGGTCTGTACTGTCCTGTTGTTGTGAGGTAACAGGGTCTGTTCTCAGGGCCTGTACTGTCCTGTTGTTGTGAGGTAACAGGGTCTGTTCTCAGGGCCTGTACTGTCCTGTTGTTGTGAGGTAACAGGGTCTGTTCTCAGGGCCTGTACTGTCCTGTTGTTGTGAGGTAACAGGGTCTGTTCTCAGGGTCTGTACTGTCCTGTTGTTGTGAGGTAACAGGGTCTGTTCTCAGGGCCTGTACTGTCCTGTTGTTGTGAGGTAACAGGGTCTGTTCTCAGGGCCTGTACTGTCCTGTTGTTGTGAGGTAACAGGGTCTGTTCTCAGGGCCTGTACTGTCCTGTTGTTGTGAGGTAACAGGGTCTGTTCTCAGGGCCTGTACTGTCCTGTTGTTGTGAGGTAACAGGGTCTGTTCTCAGGGCCTGTACTGTCCTGTTGTTGTGAGGTAACAGGGCCTGTTCTCAGGGCCTGTACTGACCTGTTGTTGTGAGGTAACAGGGTCTGTTCTCAGGGCCTGTCCTGTTGTTGTGGCTGTCTCCATGTGGAGTCTAATGATGGAGTCTACCTGCCTGGCCTTAGTTCTGCTGGCTCATCAAACTACCATGGGACTGGCTGTCTGTCAGCTGGCTGACTGGCTGTCTGTCAGCTGGCTGACTGGCTGTCTGTCAGCTGGCTGACTGGCTGTCTGTCAGCTGGCTGACTGGCTGTCTGTCAGCTGGCTGACTGGCTGTCTGTCAGCTGGCTGACTGGCTATCTGTCAGCTGGCTGACTGGCTGTCTGTCAGCCGGCTGACTGGCTGTCTGTCAGCTGGCTGACTGTCGGGTGGCTGGCTGGCTGGCTGGCTGTCGGCTGGCTGGCTGGCTGTCGGCTGTCTGGCTGGCTGTCTGGCTGTCTGTCAGCTGGCTGTCTGTCTGTCAGCTGGCTGTCTGTCTGTCAGCTGGCTGTCTGGCTGTCAGCTGGCTGTCTGTCAGCTGGCTGTCTGTCTGTGTCTGTCTGGCTGTCTGGCTGTCTGTCTGTCTGTCTGTCTGGCTGTCTGTCTGTCAGCTGGCTGTCTGTCTGTCAGCTGGCTGGCTGTCTGTCAGCTGGCTGGCTGTCTGTCAGCTGGCTGGCTGTCTGTCAGCTGGCTGGTTGTCTGTCAGCTGGCTGGCTGTCTGTCAGCTGGCTGTCTGTTAGCTGGCTGTCTGTCTGTCAGCTGGCTGGCTGTCTGTCAGCTGGCTGTCTGTCAGCTGGCTGGCTGTCTGTCAGCTGGCTGTCTGTCTGTCAGCTGGCTGTTTGTCTGTCGGCTGGCTGTCTCTGTCTGTCAGCTGGCTGTCTGTCAGCTGGCTGGTTGGCTGTCTGTCAACTGGCTGTCTGTCAGCTGGCTGGTTGGCTGTCTGTCAGCTGGCTGTCTAGTTGGCTGTCTGTCAACTGGCTGGTTGGCTGTCTGTCAACTGGCTGTCTGTCAACTGGCTGGTTGGCTGTCTGTCAACTGGCTGGTTGGCTGTCTGTCAACTGGCTGTCTGTCAGCTGGCTGGTTGGCTGTCTGTCAGCTGGCTGGTTGGCTGTCTGTCAACTGGCTGGTTGGCTGTCTGTCAACTGGCTGGTTGGCTGTCTGTCAACTGGCTGGTTGGCTGTCTGTCAGCTGGCTGTCTGTCAACTGGCTGTCTCAACTGGCTGGCTGGCTGGCTGTCAACTGGCTGGTTGGCTGTCTGTCAACTGGCTGGTTGGCTGTCTGTCAACTTGCTGGTTGGCTGTCTGTCTGTCAGCTGTCTGTCTGTCTGTCTGTTGGCTGTCTGTCAGCTGGCTGGTTGGCTGTCTGTCAGCTGGCTGGTTGGCTGTCTGTCAGCTGGCTGCCTGTCAGCTGGCTGGTTGGCTGTCTGTCAACTGGCTGTCTGTCAGCTGGCTGGTTGGCTGTCTGTCAGCTGGCTGGTTGTCTGTCAGCTGGCTGGTTGTCTGTCTGTCAGCTGGCTGGTTGGCTGTCTGTCAGCTGGCTGTCTGTCAGCTGGCTGGTTGGCTGTCTGTCAACTGGCTGGTTGGCTGTCTGTCAACTGGCTGGTTGGCTGTCTGTCAGCTGGCTGTCTGTCAACTGGCTGTCTGTCAGCTGGCTGGTTGGCTGTCTGTCAGCTGGCTGGTTGGCTGTCTGTCAACTGGCTGGTTGGCTGTCTGTCAACAGGCTGGTTGGCTGTCTGTCAACAGGCTGGTTGGCTGTCTGTCAACAGGCTGGTTGGCTGTCTGTCAGCTGGCTGGTTGGCTGTCTGTCAACTGGCTGGTTGGCTGTCTGTCAGATGGCTGGTTGGCTGTCTGTCAACTGGCTGTCTGTCAGCTGGCTGGTTGGCTGTCTGTCAGCTGGCTGGTTGGCTGTCTGTCAGATGGCTGTCTGTCGGTTGGTTGTCTGTCTGTCGGCTGGCTGGCTGTCTTAAAGGGTCACCAGGTCAGGGGTCACAGTGCTGAGTGGTCTGTCTTAAAGGGTCACCAGGTCAGGGGTCACAGTGCTGAGTGGTCTGTCTTAAAGGGTCACCAGGTCAGCGGTCACAGTGCTGAGTGGTCTATCTTAAAGGGTCACCAGGTCAGGGGTCACAGTGCTGAGTGGTCTGTCTTAAAGGGTCACCAGGTCAGGGGTCACAGTGCTGAGTGGTCTGTCTTAAAGGGTCACCAGGTCAGGGGTCACAGTGCTGAGTGGTCTGTCTTAAAGGGTCACCAGGTCAGGGGTCACAGTGCTGAGTGGTCTGTCTTAAAGGGTCACCAGGTCAGGGGTCACAGTGCTGAGTGGTCTGTCTTAAAGGGTCACCAGGTCAGGGGTCACAGTGCTGAGTGGTCTGTCTTAAAGGGTCACCAGGTCAGGGGTCACAGTGCTGAGTGGTCTGTCTTAAAGGGTCACCAGGTCAGGGGTCACAGTGCTGAGTGGTCTGTCTTAAAGGGTCACCAGGTCAGGGGTCACAGTGCTGAGTGGTCTGTCTTAAAGGGTCACCAGGTCAGGGGTCACAGTGCTGAGTGGTCTGTCTTAAAGGGTCACCAGGTCAGGGGTCACAGTGCTGAGTGGTCTGTCTTAAAGGGTCACCAGGTCAGGGGTCACAGTGCTGAGTGGTCTGTCTTAAAGGGTCACCAGGTCAGGGGTCACAGTGCTGAGTGGTCTGTCTTAAAGGGTCACCAGGTCAGGGGTCACAGTGCTGAGTGGTCTGTCTTAAAGGGTCACCAGGTCAGGGGTCACAGTGCTGAGTGGTCTGTCTTAAAGGGTCACCAGGTCAGGGGTCACAGTGCTGAGTGGTCTGTCTTAAAGGGTCACCAGGTCAGGGGTCACAGTGCTGAGTGGTCTGTCTTAAAGGGTCACCAGGTCAGGGGTCACAGTGCTGAGTGGTCTGTCTTAAAGGGTCACCAGGTCAGGGGTCACAGTGCTGAGTGGTCTGTCTTAAAGGGTCACCAGGTCAGGGGTCACAGTGCTGAGTGGTCTGTCTTAAAGGGTCACCAGGTCAGGGGTCACAGTGCTGAGTGGTCTGTCTTAAAGGGTCACCAGGTCAGGGGTCACAGTGCTGAGTGGTCTGTCTTAAAGGGTCACCAGGTCAGGGGTCACAGTGCTGAGTGGTCTGTCTTAAAGGGTCACCAGGTCAGGGGTCACAGTGCTGAGTGGTCTGTCTTAAAGGGTCACCAGGTCAGGGGGCACAGTGCTTGTGTGTGCGCGCGTTGGTACGCCGGGGCGGTCAGTGATTTATCAAATCACTGACCGCCCCGGCGAGAGGCGGGGGGGTGAGGGGGGAGAGAGGTGGCGGGGAGCGAGAGGCGGGGGGGTGAGGGGGGAGAGAGAGGTGGCGGGGGTGAGGGGGGAGCGAGAGGCGGGGGGGAGAGAGAGGTGGCGGGGAGCGAGAGGCAGGGGGGTGAGGGGGGAGCGAGAGGCGGGGGGTTGAGGGGGCGAGAGTCAGATCTTGCTGTGGTGTCCAGCTGTGGTGAAGGGTAGCCTGAGGATGTTAGGGGTGAGTAGGTGATTAGTGAAATGTGACTGGGGCTTTTCCCAGCAAAGAGAGTCAGAGGGACGGCTAGTTACCACTGGGAGAGGCTGGCACCCTGCCTCTACTGTAGCACCCTGGGAGAGGCTGGCACCCTGCCTCTACTGTAGCACCCTGGGAGAGGCTGGCACCCTGCCTCTACTGTAGCACCCTGGGAGAGGCTGGTACCCTGCCTCTACTGTGGCACCCTGCCTCTACTGTAGCACCCTGGGAGAGGCTGGTACCCTGCCTCTACTGTAGCACCCTGGGAGAGGCTGGTACCCTGCCTCTACTGTAGCACCCTGGGAGAGGCTGGCACCCTGCCTCTACTGTAGCACCCTGGGAGAGGCTGGTACCCTGTCTCTACTGTAGCACCCTGGGAGAGGCTGGCACCCTGCCTCTACTGTAGCACCCTGGGAGAGGCTGGCACCCTGCCTCTACTGTAGCACCCTGGGAGAGGCTGGCACCCTGCCTCTACTGTAGCACCCTGGGAGAGGCTGGTACCCTGTCTCTACTGTAGCACCCTGGGAGAGGCTGGCACCCTGCCTCTACTGTAGCACCCTGGGAGAGGCTGGCACCCTGCCTCTACTGTAGCACCCTGGGAGAGGCTGGTACCCTGTCTCTACTGTAGCACCCTGGGAGAGACTGGTACCCTGCCTCTACTGTAGCACCCTGGGTGTTGCTGGTACCCTGCCTCTACTGTAGCACCCTGGGAGAGGCTGGTACCCTGCCTCTACTGTAGCACCCTGGGAGAGGCTGGCACCTAGCACAACATATGATTATGTTAGTTCAGAGCCAAGTCAAAAAAACACACAGCCATTTTCCAGCCAAAGATACGAGTCACAAAAAGCAGAAATATAGATAAAATGAATCACTAACCTTTGATGATCTTCATCAGATGACACTCATAGGACATCATGTTACACAATACATGTATGTTTTGTTCGGTAATGTTCATATTTATATTTACATTGGCACGTTACGTGCAGGAATGTTTTTATTCCAAAACATCCGGTGATCTTGCAGATAGCCACAGAAATCCCAGAAATACTCATAATAAACATGGATAAAAGATACAAGTGTTATTCACAGAATTAAAGATAGACTTCTCCTTAATGCAACCGCTGTGTCAGATTACGGAAAAAGCATAATCTGAGTACGGCGCTCAGAGCCCAATCCAGCCAAAGAAATAGCCGCCATGTTGGAGTCAACAGAAATAACATGATAAATATTCACTTACCTTTGATGATCTTCATCAGAATGCACTCCCAGGAATCCCAGTTCGACAATAAATGACTGATTTGTTCCATAAAGTTCATCATTAATGTCCAAATAGCCACTAGTTGTTAGCGTGTTCAGCCCAGTAATCCATCTTCATGAGCACTAGGTCCAGACAAAAACTCGAAAAGTTCCGTTACAGGTCATGGAAACATATCAAACGATGTATGGAATCAATCTTTAGGATGTTTTTAACATAAATCATCAATAATGTTCCAACCGGAGAATTCCATTGTCTCAGGCGTCACGAGCCTGAGACACTCTGCCAGACCCATGACTCATTCAGCTCCCATTTCCCCCTCCTTTATAGCAGAAGCCTGAAACAAGTTTCTAAAGACGGTTGACATCTAGTGGAAGCCTTAGGAAGTGCAACTTAACCCCATAGACACTGTATTCGGTAGGCCAAGCTTTGAAAAACTACAAACCTCAGATTTACCACTTCCTGGTTGGATATTTCTCAGGTTTTCGCCTGCCATATGAGTTCTGTTATACTCACAGACATCATTCAAACAGTTTTAGAAACTTCAGAGTGTTTTTCTATCCAATACTAATAATAATATGCATATATTAGCATCTGGGACAGAGTAGCAGGCAGTTTACTCTGGGCACGCATTTCATGCAAAAGTGAAAATGCTGCCCCCTATCCCAAACAGGTTTTAAGTTAGCTGATGACACGACGGTGGTAGGCCTGATCACCGACAAAGATTAGACCGACTATATGGAGGAGGTCAGAGACCTGACCGTGTGGTGCCATTCATCAACCTCTCCCTCAATGTTAGCAAGACAAAGGAGCTGATTGTGGACTACAGGGCCGAACACAACCCATTCACATCGACAAGGCTGTAGTGGAGTGTGTCGAGAACTTCAAGCTCCTCGGTGTCCACATCACTAAGGATCTATCATTGTCCACACACACACACACCAACATAGTCGTGAAGAGGGCACAACAATGACTCTTCCCCCGCAGAAGGATTAAAAGATTTGTCATGGGCTCTCAGATCCTCAAACAAGTCTACAGCTGCATCATCTCTATACCAGGCGGTGTCAAAGGAAGGGCCCAAAAATTGTCAGACTCAAGTCTTAGACTGAAAGAAATATAAGAAATGTGAAATAATAACTTTCACTTTTGATTCTTAAGTATATTTGGGAAATTCAATTTATTTTTGATACTTATGTATATTTAAAACCAAATACTTTTAGACTTTTACTCAAGTAGTTTTTTACTGGGTGACTTTCACTTTTACCCGAGTCGTTTTCTATTAAGGTATCTTTACTTTTACTCAAGTATGAGAATTGGGTACTTTTTACTCCACTGCTGGTGATGATGGTAGTAGGTACGTACTACTATGTTCATGTGTGGCTCACTTGGTAGAGTTTGGTGTTTGCAACGGCAGGATTATGGGTTTGTGTCCCGCTTGGGCCACCCATGACTAAGTCGCTTTGGATAAAAGTGTCTGCTTAAATGACATATATTATTTCTTATTGTATTAGCTATATCACACACACAAGTTTCACCATTTTTATAATATCTCATGGTGCTCCCTGTCCTAACAGACCATAATATAACTGTCTGAATACCCTCTCAGTAACCATGACAACCTGGTGTTTCCCAACAGGCATCGGGAAGGTGAAGCGGAAAACGGGAATGCGTGACACGGCCTCCAACGCCGACGCCGACACGTGCTCCGACAACGGCGAGCGCCTGTACGACCTCAACCTGCCGGCGCTCGTCAAGTTCAGCTACGCCGCCGAGCGCGAGGACGAGCTCTCGTTGGTCAAGGGTACACGCGTCATCGTCATGGAGAAGTGCAGCGATGGCTGGTGGCGTGGGGGGTACCAGGGGCGTTCCGGATGGTTCCCTTCCAACTACGTGACGGAGGACGCCGACGGGACAGCGGGGGGAGGAGGGGGCGACAGTTTGGGGGACCCGGTAGGCTCGCTGACTGAGAAACTAGCGGCAGTGGTTCACAGTGCGTCTAACGGGACCCGGAGACTCCACACGGTGCAGGCGCTGTACCCTTTCAGCTCGGAGAACGAGGAGGAGCTGCACTTTGAGAAGGGAGAGGTGATGGAGGTGGTGGAGAAACCAGACAACGACCCTGAGTGGTGGAAGTGCCGTAAAGCAGACGGACAGCTGGGACTAGTGCCTAAAAACTACGTCAATGTGCTGCCTCCCCAGCAGGACTCCACTACCCAGAATGCCTCACCGGGCCCCGCGGGGCCGCCCACGCCTGACTGTGACTACATCTCTCCGGCCACGGTGGGGCGGTTTGCAGGGAAGCCGTGGTACTATGGCAAGGTGACGCGTCATCAGGCAGAGGTGGCTCTCAACCAGAGAGGAGTGGAGGGAGACTTCCTCATCAGAGACTCCGAGTCATCGGTGAGTCCTGACCTTCATATATAGCCCAGGGTTTTAGACGTTTATAAGCTAGGAAGACTTACTCATCAGAGACTAGGTCATCGGTGTGTATCAACATCCCAAACTCTGATATGGACTTCCGCAAGTCCACGGAGACATCTTTAGCTGTGACTATTTGATATCTATTTCTACACTTTATTACAGCCACGATAGCCTAGCCTGGTTGCCAGTCTGTTTTCTGCTCTTTTGCCAACTCATTATCGAACTGGCGTGCCAATTGGCTTGACGGTAGCGTAGGCAAAAGCACAAACAGATCTGGAACCAGGCTGGCGAGATCAGATCTGGGACCAGGCTGGCGAGATCAGATCTGGGACCAGGCTGGCGAGATCAGATCTGGGACCAGGCTGGCGAGATCAGATCTGGGACCAGGCTGGCGAGATCAGATCTGGGACCAGGCTGGCGAGATCAGATCCAAGGTGTCTTTATTTAGACAGGGAGTCAATGCTGAGACCAAGGTGTCTTTATTTAGACAGGGAGTCAATGCTGAGACCAAGGTGTCTTTATTTAGACAGGGAGTCAATGCTGAGACCAAGGTGTCTTTATTTAGACAGGGAGTCAATGCTGAGACCAAGGTGTCTTTATTTAGACGGGGAGTCAATGCTGAGACCAAGGTGTCTTTATTTAGACGGGGAGTCAATGCTGAGACCAAGGTGTCTTTATTTAGACAGGGAGTCAATGCTGAGACCAAGGTGTCTTTATTTAGACGGGGAGTCAATGCTGAGACCAAGGTGTCTTTATTTAGACAGGGAGTCAATGCTGAGACCAAGGTGTCTTTATTTAGACAGGGAGTCAATGCTGAGAGCAAGGTGTCTTTATTTAGACAGGGAGTCAATGCTGAGACCAAGGTGTCTTTATTTAGACAGGGAGTCAATGCTGAGACCAAGGTGTCTTTATTTAGACAGGGAGTCAATACTGAGACCAAGGTGTCTTTATTTAGACAGGGAGTCAATGCTGAGAACAAGGTGTCTTTATTTAGACGGGGAGTCAATGCTGAGAACAAGGTGTCTTTATTTAGACGGGGAGTCAATGCTGAGAACAAGGTGTCTTTATTTAGACGGGGAGTCAATGCTGAGACCAAGGTGTCTTTATTTAGACGGGGAGTCAATGCTGAGACCAAGGTGTCTTTATTTAGACGGGGAGTCAATGCTGAGACCAAGGTGTCTTTATTTAGACGGGGAGTCAATGCTGAGACCAAGGTGTCTTTATTTAGACGGGGAGTCAATGCTGAGACCAAGGTGTCTTTATTTAGACGGGGAGTCAATGCTGAGACCAAGGTGTCTTTATTTAGACGGGGAGTCAATGCTGAGACCAAGGTGTCTTTATTTAGACGGGGAGTCAATGCTGAGACCAAGGTGTCTTTATTTAGACAGGGAGTCAATGCTGAGACCAAGGGGTCTTTATTTAGACAGGGAGTCAATGCTGAGACCAAGGTGTCTTTATTTAGACAGGGAGTCAATGCTGAGACCAAGGTGTCTTTATTTAGACAGGGAGTCAATGCTGAGACCAAGGTGTCTTTATTTAGACAGGGAGTCAATGCTGAGACCAAGGTGTCTTTATTTAGACGGGGAGTCAATGCTGAGACCAAGGTGTCTTTATTTAGACGGGGAGTCAATGCTGAGAACAAGGTGTCTTTATTTAGACGGGGAGTCAATGCTGAGACCAAGGTGTCTTTATTTAGACGGGGAGTCAATGCTGAGAGCAAGGTGTCTTTATTTAGACAGGGAGTCAATGCTGAGACCAAGGTGTCTTTATTTAGACGGGGAGTCAATACTGAGACCAAGGTGTCTTTATTTAGACGGGGAGTCAATGCTGAGAACAAGGTGTCTTTATTTAGACGGGGAGTCAATGCTGAGACCAAGGTGTCTTTATTTAGACGGGGAGTCAATGCTGAGAACAAGGTGTCTTTATTTAGACGGGGAGTCAATGCTGAGAACAAGGTGTCTATATTTAGACAGGGAGTCAATGCTGAGACCAAGGTGTCTTTATTTAGACGGGGAGTCAATGCTGAGACCAAGGTGTCTTTATTTAGACGGGGAGTCAATGCTGAGACCAAGGTGTCTTTATTTAGACGGGGAGTCAATGCTGAGACCAAGGTGTCTTTATTTAGACAGGGAGTCAATGCTGAGACCAAGGTGTCTTTATTTAGACAGGGAGTCAATGCTGAGACCAAGGTGTCTTTATTTAGACAGGGAGTCAATGCTGAGAACAAGGTGTCTTTATTTAGACGGGGAGTCAATGCTGAGACCAAGGTGTCTTTATTTAGACGGGGAGTCAATGCTGAGAACAAGGTGTCTTTATTTAGACGGGGAGTCAATGCTGAGAACAAGGTGTCTATATTTAGACGGGGAGTCAATGCTGAGACCAAGGTGTCTTTATTTAGACGGGGAGTCAATGCTGAGACCAAGGTGTCTTTATTTAGACGGGGAGTCAATGCTGAGACCAAGGTGTCTTTATTTAGACGGGGAGTCAATGCTGAGACCAAGGTGTCTTTATTTAGACGGGGAGTCAATGCTGAGACCAAGGTGTCTTTATTTAGACGGGGAGTCAATGCTGAGACCAAGGTGTCTTTATTCAGACGGGGAGTCAATGCTGAGACCAAGGTGTCTTTATTTAGACAGGGAGTCAATGCTGAGACCAAGGTGTCTTTATTTAGACAGGGAGTCAATGCTGAGACCAAGGTGTCTTTATTTAGACGGGGAGTCAATGCTGAGACCAAGGTGTCTTTATTTAGACGGGGAGTCAATGCTGAGACCAAGGTGTCTTTATTTAGACGGGGAGTCAATGCTGAGACCAAGGTGTCTTTATTTAGACGGGGAGTCAATGCTGAGACCAAGGTGTCTTTATTTAGACAGGGAGTCAATGCTGAGACCAAGGTGTCTTTATTTAGACAGGGAGTCAATGCTGAGACCAAGGTGTCTTTATTTAGACGGGGAGTCAATGCTGAGACCAAGGTGTCTTTATTTAGACGGGGAGTCAATGCTGAGACCAAGGTGTCTTTATTTAGACGGGGAGTCAATGCTGAGACCAAGGTGTCTTTATTTAGACGGGGAGTCAATGCTGAGAGCAAGGTGTCTTTATTTAGACGGGGAGTCAATGCTGAGAACAAGGTGTCTATATTTAGACGGGGAGTCAATGCTGAGACCAAGGTGTCTTTATTTAGACGGGGAGTCAATGCTGAGACCAAGGTGTCTATATTTAGACGGGGAGTCAATGCTGAGACCAAGGTGTCTTTATTTAGACGGGGAGTCAATGCTGAGAACAAGGTGTCTTTAATGCTCTATCCCCGGCCAAGGTCTCTGATTATATGGGCAGATAAATAATGACGTACAACGCTGGAGGCTCGTGTATCAGAGCAGAGAGATCAGAGAAAGTGAATCTCATTCTAGTTCTGTGAGAGATGGAGGCATGTTTCTCTCTCACCACAACAGTGGCCACGCGGTGGTCTATACACGCGGTGGTCTATACACGCGGTGGTCTATACACGCGGTGGTCTATACACGCGGTGGTCTATACACGCGGTGGTCTATACACGCGGTGGTCTATACACGCGGTGGTCTATACACGCGGTGGTCTATACACGCGGTGGTCTATACACGCGGTGGTCTATACACGCGGTGGTCTATACACGCGGTGGTCTATACACGCGGTGGTCTATACACGCGGTGGTCTATACACGCGGTGGTCTATACACGCGGTGGTCTATACACGCGGTGGTCTATACACGCGGTGGTCTATACACGCGGTGGTCTATACACGCGGTGGTCTATACACGCGGTGGTCTATACACGCGGTGGTCTATACACGCGGTGGTCTATACACGCGGTGGTCTATACACGCGGTGGTCTATACACGCGGTGGTCTATACACGCGGTGGTCTATACACGCGGTGGTCTATACACGCGGTGGTCTATACACGCGGTGGTCTATACACGCGGTGGTCTATACACGCGGTGGTCTATACACGCGGTGGTCTATACACGCGGTGGTCTATACACGCGGTGGTCTATACACGCGGTGGTCTATACACGCGGTGGTCTATACACGCGGTGGTCTATACACGCGGTGGTCTATACACGCGGTGGTCTATACACGCGGTGGTCTATACACGCGGTGGTCTATACACGCGGTGGTCTATACACGCGGTGGTCTATACACGCGGTGGTCTATACACGCGGTAGTCTATACACGCGGTGGTCTATACAGGCTATACAGGCGGTGGTCTATACAGGCGGTGGTCTATACAGGCGGTGGTCTATACACGCGGTGGTCTATACAGACGGTGGTCTATACAGTCTATACAGGCGGTGGTCTATACAGGCTATACACGCGGTGGTCTATACAGGCTATACAGGCGGTGGTCTATACAGGCGGTGGTCTATACAGGCGGTGGTCTATACAGGCGGTGGTATATACAGTGTATACACGCGGTGGTCTATACAGTCTATACACGCTGTGGTCTATACAGGCGGTGGTCTATACAGACGGTGGTCTATACAGACGGTGGTCTATACAGACGGTGGTCTATACAGTCTATACACGCGGTGGTCTATACACGCGGTGGTCTATACACGCGGTGGTCTATACACGCGGTGGTCTATACAGACGGTGGTCTATACACGCGGTGGTCTATACAGACGGTGGTCTATACACGCGGTGGTCTATACACGCGGTGGTCTATACACACGGTGGTCTATACAGACGGTGGTCTATACAGTCTATACACGTGGTGGTCTATACAGTCTATACACGCGGTGGTCTATACACGCGGTGGTCTATACACGCGGTGGTCTATACACGCGGTGGTCTATACAGTCTATACACGCGGTGGTCTATACAGGGGTGGTCTATACAGTCTATACAGGCGGTGGTCTATACAGACGGTGGTCTATACAGTCTATACAAGGGGTGGTCTATACAGGGGTGGTCTATACAGTCTATACAGGCGGTGGTCTATACAGACGGTGGTCTATACAGTCTATACAGGGGTGGTCTATACAGTCTATACACGCGGTGGTCTATACAGTCTATACAGGCGGTGGTCTATACAGGCGGTGGTCTATACAGTCTATACAGGCGGTGGTCTATACAGGCTATACAGGGGTGGTCTATACAGATGGTGGTCTATACAGGGGTGGTCTATACAGTCTATACAGGCGGTGGTCTATACAGGCGGTGGTCTATACAGGCGGTGGTCTATACAGGCGGGGGTCTATACAGTCTATACAGGCGGTGGTCTATACAGTCTATACAGACGGTGGTCTATACAGATGGTGGTCTATACAGGATACAGGCGGTGGTCTATATAGTCTATACAGACGGTGGTCTATACAGGCGGTGGTCTATACTAGACGGTGGTCTATACAGGCGGTGGTCTATACAGACGGTGGTCTATACAGACGGTGGTCTATACAGATGGTGGTCTATACAGGATACAGGCGGTGGTCTATATAGTCTATACAGGCGGTGGTCTATACAGGCGGTGGTCTATATAGTCTATACAGACGGTGGTCTATACAGGCGGTGGTCTATACAGTCTATACAGGCGGTGGTCTATACAGTCTATACAGACGGTGGTCTATACAGGCGGTGGTCTATACAGGCGGTGGTCTATACAGTCTATACAGGTGCTGGTCTATACAGGCGGTGGTCTATACAGGCGGTGGTCTATACAGGCGGTGGTCTATATAGTCTATACAGACGGTGGTCTATACAGGCGGTGGTCTATACAGTCTATACAGGCGGTGATCTATACAGTCTATACAGACGGTGGTCTATACAGGCGGTGGTCTATACAGTCTATACAGACGGTGGTCTATACAGGTGCTGGTCTATACAGGCGGTGGTCTATACAGTCTATACAGGTGCTGGTCTATACAGTCTTCAATGAATGCACAGACCATGAACCTGCACCGACCCAACACACATCAATTCTTAGAATATCAGGCAAGTTTTCACATTACGTTTTTTTTTCTCAAATTAACTCTGATTGCTTTTATTTGCATTTTTACTTTGCAAACAATGACAATTATTTTTCATGCCACGAGAGGTACCTGATCCTGGTAGGCACTACATGACCTAAAGTATGTGGACACCTGCTCCTCAATCATCTCATTCTAAAATCATGGGCATTAATATGGAGTTGGTCCCCCCTTTACTGCTATAACAGCCTCCACTCTTCTGGGAAGGCTTTCCACTAGATGTTGGAACATTGCTGCTATAACAGCCTCCACTCTTCTGGGAAGGCTTTCCACTAGATGTTGGAACATTGCTGCTATAACAGCCTCCACTCTTCTGGGAAGGCTTTCCACTAGATGTTGGAACATTGCTGCTATAACAGCCTCCACTCTTCTGGGAAGGCTTTCCACTAGATGTTGGAACATTGCTGCTATAACAGCCTCCACTCTTCTGGGAAGGCTTTCCACTAGATGTTGGAACATTGCTGCTATAACAGCCTCCACTCTTCTGGGAAGGCTTTCCACTAGATGTTGGAACATTGCTGCTATAACAGCCTCCACTCTTCTGGGAAGGCTTTCCACTAGATGTTGGAACATTGCTGCTATAACAGCCTCCACTCTTCTGGGAAGGCTTTCCACTAGATGTTGGAACATTGCTGCTGTAACAGCCTCCACTCTTCTGGGAAGGCTTTCCACTAGATGTAGGAACATTGCTGCTATAACAGCCTCCACTCTTCTGGGAAGGCTTTCCACTAGATGATGGAACATTGCTGCTATAACAGCCTCCACTCTTCTGGGAAGGCTTTCCACTAGATGATGGAACATTGCTGCTATAACAGCCTCCACTCTTCTGGGAAGGCTTTCCACTAGATGTTGGAACATTGCTGCTGTAACAGCCTCCACTCTTCTGGGAAGGCTTTCCACTAGATGTAGGAACATTGCTGCTATAACAGCCTCCACTCTTCTGGGAAGGCTTTCCACTAGATGATGGAACATTGCTGCTATAACAGCCTCCACTCTTCTGGGAAGGCTTTCCACTAGATGTTGGAACATTGCTGCTGTAACAGCCTCCACTCTTCTGGGAAGGCTTTCCACTAGATGATGGAACATTGCTGCTGTAACAGCCTCCACTCTTCTGGGAAGGCTTTCCACTAGATGTAGGAACATTGCTGCTATAACAGCCTCCACTCTTCTGGGAAGGCTTTCCACTAGATGATGGAACATTGCTGCTATAACAGCCTCCACTCTTCTGGGAAGGCTTTCCACTAGATGTTGGAACATTGCTGCTATAACAGCCTCCACTCTTCTGGGAAGGCTTTCCACTAGATGTTGGAACATTGCTGCTATAACAGCCTCCACTCTTCTGGGAAGGCTTTCCACTAGATGTTGGAACATTGCTGCTATAACAGCCTCCACTCTTCTGGGAAGGCTTTCCACTAGATGTTGGAACATTGCTGCTATAACAGCCTCCACTCTTCTGGGAAGGCTTTCCACTAGATGTTGGAACATTGCTGCTATAACATCCTCCACTCTTCTGGGAAGGCTTTCCACTAGATGTTGGAACATTGCTGCTCTAACAGCCTCCACTCTTCTGGGAAGGCTTTCCACTAGATGTTGGAACATTGCTGCTATAACAGCCTCCACTCTTCTGGGAAGGCTTTCCACTAGATGTTGGAACATTGCTGCTATAACAGCCTCCACTCTTCTGGGAAGGCTTTGCACTAGATGTAGGAACATTGCTGCTATAACAGCCTCCACTCTTCTGGGAAGGCTTTCCACTAGATGTAGGAACATTGCTGCTATAACAGCCTCCACTCTTCTGGGAAGGCTTTCCACTAGATGATGGAACATTGCTGCTATAACAGCCTCCACTCTTCTGGGAAGGCTTTCCACTAGATGTAGGAACATTGCTGCTATAACAGCCTCCACTCTTCTGGGAAGGCTTTCCACTAGATGTAGGAACATTGCTGCTATAACAGCCTCCACTCTTCTGGGAAGGCTTTCCACTAGATGTTGGAACATTGCTGCTATAACAGCCTCCACTCTTCTGGGAAGGCTTTCAACTAGATGTTGGAATATTGCTGCTATAACAGCCTCCACTCTTCTGGGAAGGCTTTCCACTAGATGTTGGAACATTGCTGCTATAACAGCCTCCACTCTTCTGGGAAGGCTTTCCACTAGATGTTGGAACATTGCTGCTATAACAGCCTCCACTCTTCTGGGAAGGCTTTCCACTAGATGTTGGAACATTGCTGCTATAACAGCCTCCACTCTTCTGGGAAGGCTTTCCACTAGATGTTGGAACATTGCTGCTATAACAGCCTCCACTCTTCTGGGAAGGCTTTCCACTAGATGTTGGAACATTGCTGCTATAACATCCTCCACTCTTCTGGGAAGGCTTTCCACTAGATGTTGGAACATTGCTGCTATAACAGCCTCCACTCTTCTGGGAAGGCTTTCCACTAGATGTTGGAACATTGCTGCTATAACAGCCTCCACTCTTCTGGGAAGGCTTTCCACTAGATGTTGGAACATTGCTGCTATAACAGCCTCCACTCTTCTGGGAAGGCTTTGCACTAGATGTAGGAACATTGCTGCTATAACAGCCTCCACTCTTCTGGGAAGGCTTTCCACTAGATGTAGGAACATTGCTGCTATAACAGCCTCCACTCTTCTGGGAAGGCTTTCCACTAGATGATGGAACATTGCTGCTATAACAGCCTCCACTCTTCTGGGAAGGCTTTCCACTAGATGTTGGAACATTGCTGCTATAACAGCCTCCACTCTTCTGGGAAGGCTTTCCACTAGATGTTGGAACATTGCTGCTATAACAGCCTCCACTCTTCTGGGAAGGCTTTGCACTAGATGTAGGAACATTGCTGCTATAACAGCCTCCACTCTTCTGGGAAGGCTTTCCACTAGATGTAGGAACATTGCTGCTATAACAGCCTCCACTCTTCTGGGAAGGCTTTCCACTAGATGTTGGAACATTGCTGCTATAACAGCCTCCACTCTTCTGGGAAGGCTTTCCACTAGATGTAGGAACATTGCTGCTATAACAGCCTCCACTCTTCTGGGAAGGCTTTCCACTAGATGTAGGAACATTGCTGCTATAACAGCCTCCACTCTTCTGGGAAGGCTTTCCACTAGATGTTGGAACATTGCTGCTATAACAGCCTCCACTCTTCTGGGAAGGCTTTCAACTAGATGTTGGAATATTGCTGCTATAACAGCCTCCACTCTTCTGGGAAGGCTTTCCACTAGATGTAGGAACATTGCTGCTATAACAGCCTCCACTCTTCTGGGAAGGCTTTCCACTAGATGTTGGAACATTGCTGCTATAACAGCCTCCACTCTTCTGGGAAGGCTTTCCACTAGATGTTGGAACATTGCTGCTATAACAGCCTCCACTCTTCTGGGAAGGCTTTCCACTAGATGTTGGAACATTGCTGCTATAACAGCCTCCACTCTTCTGGGAAGGCTTTCCACTAGATGTTGGAACATTGCTGCTATAACAGCCTCCACTCTTCTGGGAAGGCTTTCCACTAGATGTAGGAACATTGCTGCTATAACAGCCTCCACTCTTCTGGGAAATCTTTCCACTAGATGTAGGAACATTGCTGCTATAACAGCCTCCACTCTTCTGGGAAGGCTTTCCACTAGATGTTGGAACATTGCTGCTATAACAGCCTCCACTCTTCTGGGAAGGCTTTCCACTAGATGTAGGAACATTGCTGCTATAACAGCCTCCACTCTTCTGGGAAGGCTTTCCACTAGATGTTGGGACATTGCTGCTGGGACTTGCTTCCATTCAGCCCCAAGAGCTTTAGTGAGGCCTGATTAGGCCTTACTCGCAGTCGGCGTTCCAATTCATCCCAAAGGTGTTCGATGGGGTTGAGGTCAGGGCTCTGTGCAGGCCAGTCAACTTATTCCACACCGATCTCGACAAACCATTTCTGTATGGACCTCTCTTTGTGCACGGGGGCATTGTCATGCTGAAACAGGAAATGGCCTTCCCCAAACTTTTGCCACAATGTTGGAAGAACAGAATCATCTAGAATGTCATTGTGTGCTGTACTGTTAAGATTTCCCTTCACGGGAACTAAGGGGCCCGAACCATGAAAAACAGCCCCAGACCATTATTCCTCCTCCACCAAACTTTACAGTTGGCACTGTGCATTTGGGCAGGTAGCGTTCTTCTGGCATCCACCAAACCCAGATTCGTCCGTCGGACTGCCAGATGGTGAAGCGTGATTCATCACTCCAGAGAAAGCGTTTCCACTGCTCCAGAGTCCAATGGCTGAGAGCTTTACACCACTCCAGCCGACGCTTGGTATTGAGCATGGTGATCTCAGGCTTGTGTGCAGCTGCTCGGCCGTGGAAACCCATTTCATGAAGCTCCCGATGAACAGTTGTTGTGCTAATGTTGCTTCCAGAGGCAGTTTGGAACTCGGTACTGAGTAGTGCTACCGAGGACTCATTATTTTTACATGCTTCAGCACTCGGCGGTCCCTTTCTATGAGCTTGTTTGGTCTACTACTTTGCGGTTGATCCATTGTTGTTCCTAGACGTTTCCGGAGCAGCTCTAGCAGGGCAGAAATTTTACGAACTTACGTGTTGGAAAGGTGGCATCCTGTATCACGTTGAAAGTCACTTGTCAGTGAGGCTGTTCTACTGCCTTTCTTGGCAATTTCTCGCATGGAATAGCCTTCATTTCTCAGAACAAGAATAGACTGACGAGTTTCAGAAGAAAGGTCTTTGTTTCTGGCCATTTTGAGCCTGTAATCGAACCCACAAATGCTGATGCTCCAGATACTCAACTAGTCTAAAGGCCAGTTTTATTGCTTCTTTAATCAGAACAGTTTTCAGCTGTGCTAACATAATTGCAAAAGGGTTTTCAAATGATCAGTTAGCCTTTTAAAATGATAAACTTGGATTATCTAACACAACGTGTCATCGGAACACAGGAGTGATGGTTGCTAACAATGGGCCTCCGTACACCTATGTAGATATTCCATTAAAAATCTGCCGTTTCCAGCTACAACATTAACAATGTCTACACTGTATTTCTGATCAATTTGATGTTTATTTTAATGGACAAAAACAAGGACATTTCTAAGTGACCCCAATCTTTTGAACGGTAGTATCTGTGTGTGATATAGATATGTATATATATATATATATATATTAGTCTCTGCTGTAACCAATGAGCTTTATCTTGACGTCTAGCACGTTAACCAACCAAATGCCCTGAGCTGAACATAATTTATTTGACACATCTTAGAGTTATTATATTAAACGTATAGTTATAAACAGTGGCGTAGTACTCAGCCTTGTCGAGGAGGAACCTGTCAGCATTTCATTGGACGGTGTATACCATACGACTAATTCAACTTGAAACTGTTGGTGCTCATTGGTCCATTTTTAGATGAAAATGCCCTACAGTCACAAGTAGTAGAATCTGTCATGAGATAAATAGGGCTATTTTTACTGTCTGCTCAGTTTACAGCTTGTATTGACCTTTCTCTGTATTTCTCTCTCTTGCTCTCTCTCTGTCTCTGTTTCTCTCTCTCTCTGTGTCTCTCTGTCTCTCTCTCTGTCTCTCTGTCTCTCTCTCCCTCCAGCCCAATGATTTCTCCATCTCCCTGAAGGCCCAGGGGAAGAACAAGCATTTTAAGGTTCAGTTGAAGGATGTTGTGTACTGCATTGGCCAGAGGCAGTTCAGTTCTCTGGAGGACTTGGTGGACCACTACAAGAAGGCTCCCATCTTCACCAGCGAGCAGGGAGACAAGCTCTACCTGGTGAAGGCCCTGGCTGCCTCTTGATCACACACACACACTCTTAAACACACACACACACACTGACAAACACACGGAGGGAAACAAACAGTACATACACTCACACTGAAAGACTGGAGACTTCACATCACTAGGACTACTTATGTGCCAGGAGCTGTGAGCAAGAAGGAAGAGGGGAGAGAGAGAAGAAGAAGGAAGAGGAGAGAGAGAAGAAGGAAGAGGAGAGAGAGAGAAGAAGGAAGGGAAGAGAGAGAAGAAAAAGGAAGAGGAGAGAGGGAAAAAAGGACATTCTGGATTCTGTCAGACCTGTAGGTGGATCATGTGTTTAGGTCTTCTAGGTCATTATGCCATCTACTAAATCTATACTGAACAAAAATATAAACGCAACATGTAAAGTGTTGATTACATGTTTCATGAGCTGAAATAAAAGATCCCAAAAAATATTCCATATGCACAAAAAGCTTATTTCTCAAAATGTTTGTGCACATTCCTGTTAGTGAGAATTTCTCCTTTGCCAAGATAATCCATCCACCTGACAGGTGTGGCATATCAAGAAGCTGATTAAACAGCATGATCATTACACAGGTGCACCTTGTGCTGGGGGACAATAAAAAGCCACACTCTAAAATGTGCCGTTTTGTCACACAACACAATGCCACAGATGTCTCAAGTATTAAGGGAGCGTGCAGTTGGCATGCCGACTGCAGGAATATCCACCAGAGCCGTTGTAAGATAATTGCTACCATAATCCACCTCCAATGTAGTTTTAGAGTATTTGTAAGTACGTCCAACTGGCCTCACAACCGCAGACCACGTGTAACCACACTAGCCCACATCCGGCGTCTCCACCCATGGCTGCGCCCCGGCCCGCCACGGCCCAATCATGTGAAATCCATAGATTAGGGCCTCGTGAATTTTTTCCAATTGACATATTTCCTCATTAACTATATTATATTATTATATGAACTGTAACTCAGTAAAATCTTTTGAAATTGTTGCATGTTGCGTTTATATTTTTTCCAGTATACGTTTAGTTGTGAATAAAATATATATATACATATAGTTTATTTTTTTTAAATGTGATGTTTTTTTATTCTACCCAAACATACCCAATAACGACCAGTCACCAGTGAGCAATGTTTTAGGTTGGGGGTGCAGTCGACGAGGGGGTGATGTGTGTCCACATGTTTTGGATTGGGGGTGCAGTCGACAAGGGATGCTGCCAAGTGATTAGTAATAAAGGCCTAGTTCAATACATATAAATATTTTTATCAGCAGATGCTGCAGCGCCTTCATCGCCCCTTCATCGTCCCTTCATCGCCCCTTCATCGCCCCTTCCTCGCCCCTTCATCGCCCCTTCATCGCCCCTTCCTCGCCCCTTCATCGCCCCTTCCTCGCCCCTTCCTCGCCCCTTCATCGCCCCTTCATCGTCCCTTCATCGCCCCTTCATCGCCCCTTCCTCGCCCCTTCATCGCCCCTTCATCGTCCCTTCATCGCCCCTTCCTCGCCCCTTCCTCGCCCCTTCATCGCCCCTTCCTCGCCCCTTCGTCCCGCGACTATGTGGCCTTTCGTTGAGGATCCAGAATCTAGCCTAGCTAAACATTTCAAAGCTACACTTGTATTTTTGTCTGTTTTATCTCTCAACGTCGTACAACATATGTTGTGGACAATAATCCACAGTCCTGCTAATTTACCTCTCAACCTGAATAAAAATGTTTAAATGACCAGGGTTTCATTTCATCCTCGGTCATTTGATGTATTTAGGATATTGTACTGTATAAAATGTTACCATTGACTGAGGTCAAGAGATACTGTGTCGACTCATATAAAATGTTACCATTGACTGAGGTCAAGAGAGATACTGTGTCGACTCATATAAAATGTTACCATTGACTGAGGTCAAGAGATACTGTGTCGACTCATATAAAATGTTACCATTGACTGAGGTCAAGAGATACTGTGTCGACTCATATAAAATGTTACCATTGACTGAGGTCAAGAGAGATACTGTGTCGACTCATATAAAATGTTACCGTTGACTGAGGAGAGAGACTGTGGATCTCTGCTTTCCTATCTGTCTGTAGTTGAAGTTACGGGTCAGAGGACCGGTTCTGTTCTGTTCTGCACTATAGAGCCGTGTGGATGGTGTTCCCTGAATATGTCTCACCTGTAGCAGTGATGTCACTGGTCCCCCTCCAGCCTGTCATAGCAGCTTATCTGATTACGGCTTTGCATGTACGTACGGTACTGATCTGGTAGAGATGTTGAAGTGATTCCTGTTCCAACCCATCTCTTCTCAAAACTTCCTCTTCCATCTAAACAGATCACTTTTCCTATCAAGACTTGAGTAACATTTCGATGTGTATCTCAGTCAATGGAAAATATGAAATGCTAAATAATCAAGTGACCTTCAACTGTAGCTCAAATCCAATTGCATTGGTCACATACACGTGTTTAGCAGATGTTATTGCGAGTGTAGTGAAATGCTTGTTTTTCTATCTCCGACAGTGCGGTAATATCTAACAAGTAATCTAACAATTCCCCAACAACTACCTAATACACACAAATCTAAGTAAAGGAATGGATTTAAGAATATATAAATATATGGACGAGCAATGTCAGAGCGGCATAGAATAAGATAGTATAGAATACAGTATATACATATGAGATGAGTAATAGTATAGAATACAGTATATACATATGAGATGAGTAATAGAATAGAATACAGTATATACATATGAGATGAGTAATAGTATAGAATACAGTATATACATATGAGATGAGTAATAGAATAGAATACAGTATATACATATGAGATGAGTAATGCAAGATATGCAAACATTATTAAAGTGGCTAGTGTTCCATTTATTAAAGTGACCAATGATATCAAGTCTATATACAATCGATGGCAACTTGCACTTTTTTCAAATAATGCACCATTTCTTCCAGAAATTTTTTGGTATCCACATATGTATGTCTTCTGTGTGCAGTTGAACCCCCCCCACCCCCCCCAAACAGAATAATTTACTAAATCTTAGCTAATTCCACAAAGAAATCCTAAAAGAGCCCGGACAATATTATTGGCACCTTCTAGAAGTAGTTAGAGATCATTTGATTTCAAGCAGGTGATTTCTCATTGATTCTCTCAGTATATCCCGAGAGAGCCATGTTTCCATGAAACAGAGTATGTTACAAACCCTGATGTCTCTCTGGAAAGAACCTCAACTTTATTATCCAGGGACTAAACATTAGCGAGTAATATACTCGGAAGTGGTGGGTGGTGTGCGCGCCTCCTAAGTCAGACTAGAAGACCACTCCGAGTACCTCTCCTCTGCCGGTGTTGTTTTGGGTCGGCCGCTGGAATTAATTAAATTGCCCTGGTGGGTGTGAACAAAGGATCCACTTCGGGAAAGTCGTATTCCTGGTCGTGATGCTGGTCAGTTACCACTGCTCTGATATCCAATAGTTATTCCTGGCTGTACGAAATAATACATTTTAAAAAACTGAATACTGCAAAGTTTCCTAAGAGCTAGAAGCAAGGCAGCCCTCTGTCGGTGCCATTTTTAATCAAACTGAGGATAAATCTGCGTCCCAAATTGCACCATATTCCCTATATAGTGCAGTACGTTTGACCGGGGACATAGGGGTCTGGTCAAAAGTAGTGCACTATGTAGAGAATAGGATGCGTCGCATGATTCATCTTAACTCAAACAGTGTTTTACTCAGCAAAAAAAGAAACGTCCTCTCACTGTCAACTGCGTTTATTTTCAGCAAACTTAACGTGTAAATATTTGTATGAACATAAGATTCAACAACTGAGACAAAAACTGAACAAGTTCCACAGACATGTGACTAACAGAAATGGAATAATGTGTCCCTGAACAAAGGGGGGCTTAAAATTAAAAGTAACAGTCAGTATCTGGTGTGGCCACCAGCTGCATTAAGTACTGCAGTGCATCTCCTCCTCATGGACTGCACCAGATTTGCCAGTTCTTGCTGTGAGATGTTACCCCACTCTTCCACCAAGGCACCTGCAAGTTCCCGGACATTTCTGGGGGGAATGGCCCTAGCCCTCACCCTCCGATCCAACAGGTCCCAGACGTGCTCAATGGGATTGAGATCCGAGCTCTTCGCTGACCATGGCAGAACATTGACATTCATGTCTTGCAGGAAATCACACACAGAACGAGCAGTATGGCTGGTGGCATTGTCATGCTGGAGGGTCATGTCAGGATGAGCCTGCAGGAAGGGTACCACATGAGGGAGGAGGATGTCTTCCCTGTAACGCACAGCGTTGAGATTGCCTGCAATGACAACAAGCTCAGTCCGATGATGCTGTGACACACCGCCCCAGACCATGACGGACCCTCCACCTCCAAATCGATCTCGCTCCAGAGTACAGGCCTCAGTGTAACGCTCATTCCTTCGACGATAAACGCGAATCCGACCATCACCCCTGGTGACACAAAACCGTGACTCATCAGTGAACAGCACTTTTTGCCAGTCTTGTCTGGTCCTGCGACGGTGGGTTGGTGACTATAGGCGACGTTGTTGCCGGTGATGTCTGGTGAGGACCTGCCTTACAACAGGCCTACAAGCCCTCAGTCCAGCCTCTCTCAGCCTATTGCGGACAGTCTGAGCACTGATGGTGGGATTGTGCGTTCCTGGTGTAACTCGGGCAGTTGTTGTTGCCATCCTGTACCTGTCCTGGTCATCATGTTACTGCTGTATTTAGGGTTGGTCATCATGTTACTGCTGTATTTAGGGTTGGTCATCATGTTACTGCTGTATTTAGGGTTGGTCGTCATGTTACTGCTGTATTTAGGGTTGGTCGTCATGTTACTGCTGTATTTAGGGTTGGTCATCATGTTACTGCTGTATTTAGGGTTGGTCATCATGTTACTGCTGTATTTAGGGTTGGTCATCATGTTACTGCTGTATTTAGGGTTGGTCATCATGTTACTGCTGTATTTAGGGTTTGGTCATCATGTTACTGCTGTATTTAGGGTTGGTTATCATGTTACTGCTGTATTTAGGGTTGGTCATCATGTTACTGCTGTATTTAGGGTTGGTCATCATGTTACTGCTGTATTTAGGGTTGGTCATCATGTTACTGCTGTATTTAGGGTTGGTCATCATGTTACTGCTGTATTTAGGGTTGGTCGTCATGTTACTGTTGTATTTAGGGTTGGTCATCATGTTACTGCTGTATTTAGGGTTGGTAATCATGTTACTGCTGTATTTAGGGTTGGTCATCATGTTACTGCTGTATTTAGGGTTGGTCATCATGTTACTGCTGTATTTAGGGTTGGTCATCATGTTACTGCTGTATTTAGGGTTAGTTATCATGTTACTGCTGTATTTAGGGTTGGTCATCATGTTACTGCTGTATTTAGGGTTGGTCATCATGTTACTGCTGTATTTAGGGTTGGTCATCATGTTACTGCTGTATTTAGGGTTGGTCATCATGTTACTGCTGTATTTAGGGTTGGTCGTCATGTTACTGTTGTATTTAGGGTTGGTCATCATGTTACTGCTGTATTTAGGGTTGGTAATCATGTTACTGCTGTATTTAGGGTTGGTCATCATGTTACTGCTGTATTTAGGGTTGGTCATCATGTTACTGCTGTATTTAGGGTTGGTCATCATGTTACTGCTGTATTTAGGGTTGGTCATCATGTTACTGCTGTATTTAGGGTTAGTTATCATGTTACTGCTGTATTTAGGGTTGGTCATCATGTTACTGCTGTATTTAGGGTTGGTCATCATGTTACTGCTGTATTTAGGGTTGGTCATCATGTTACTGCTGTATTTAGGGTTGGTCATCATGTTACTGCTGTATTTAGGGTTGGTCATCATGTTACTGCTGTATTTAGGGTTGGTCATCATGTTACTGCTGTATTTAGGGTTGGTCATCATGTTACTGCTGTATTTAGGGTTGGTCATCATGTTACTGCTGTATTTAGGGTTGGTCATCATGTTACTGCTGTATTTAGGGTTGGTCATCATGTTACTGCTGTATTTAGGGTTGGTCATCATGTTACTGCTGTATTTAGGGTTGGTCATCATGTTACTGCTGTATTTAGGGTTGGTTATCATGTTACTGCTGTATTTAGGGTTGGTCATCATGTTACTGCTGTATTTAGGGTTGGTTATCATGTTACTGCTGTATTTAGGGTTGGTCATCATGTTACTGCTGTATTTAGGGTTGGTCGTCATGTTACTGCTGTATTTAGGGTTGGTCGTCATGTTACTGCTGTATTTAGGGTTGGTCATCATGTTACTGCTGTATTCAGGGTTGGTCGTCATGTTACTGCTGTATAGGTTTGCCTTACAGATGTATAGCTAGATCCTGAAACGCACAGCCTTACGGATGTATAGATAGATCCTGAAACACACAGCCTTACGGATGTATAGATAGATCCTGAAACACACAGCCTTACGGATGTATAGATAGATCCTGAAACACACAGCCTTACGGATGTATAGATAGATCCTGAAACGCACAGCCTTACAGATGTATAGATAGATCCTGAAACACACAGCCTTACAGATGTATAGATAGATCCTGAAACACACAGCCTTACGGATGTATAGATAGATCCTGAAACGCACAGCCTTTCGGATGTATAGATAGATCCTGAAACGCACAGCCTTACGGATGTATAGATAGATCCTGAAACGCACAGCCTTACGGATGTATAGATAGATCCTGAAACGCACAGCCTTACGAATGTATAGATAGATCCTGAAACGCACAGGATTGTTCAATATCACCTCCAACTTTCTGATTGTTCTTCAGAGTTAAATATTTGTCAAAGCTGCCTCTGAATATAAATTACTTTGTATCTGCTAGGAAGGTTTACTAAAACTGCAAATTAATTTGCCTTTAGATACTGTATCAACTGCATGAGGTGGACTAGGACAGATATGTCTGGGCTGAAGCCAGATGTAATAACAACTCTGATGTTGATAGCAGATGTGATAACTTGGTGCTGCCTCCATGTTGTTTTGTCCTACTCTATCCTCATCGCCAGGCACAATGCTTTTCATCCTGGGTTAACAACCATTCCACAACTGGCCTTAGTGGGAGTGACCACAGAATTCTATTAGAGTGACCTAATGAATAAAGTATTTGTCATTTCATTTTTTTGCGAATCACATGACTGTTATACGTGGGAAGGGTTAGGGGGAAGGTATTGTGGGAGATGATTGGTTGGTAGATTAAGATGATTAAACCAAAAGCCTATGAGCAGGGAGATTGTCCGGGTCTTTCTGTATTGGCTAACGAAGTCCATGTTATCCATTGTGATATGTCAGTTCCCATGGGGGTTTGGGGCCTGACATCTGCAGAGCTGTGTGTGAGTCCTCTGTTATGACTCAGACAGCTAATGCATCATGATTCCAACATAGGCAGTATGTTCCTGAGAAGACTAGGCCTGTATATAGTATGCATTCAGTGGAGGATTACGAGCCCTATTAAAAGGCATTTCAATTCATTTACTTGTTTTTGTGTCAAAAAAATAAGGTCTATATGCTGTATATGGGATAGAAAGATCAGGATAACTGACCTGGACCACTGCTGTTGATACAGAACATCATGATAACTGACCTGGAACACTGCTGTTGAATACAGAACATCATGATAACTGACCTGTTGATACAGAACATCATGATAACTGACCTGGAACACTGCTGTTGATACAGAACATCATGATAACTGACCTGTTGATACAGAACATCATGATAACTGACCTGGAACACTGCTGTTGATACAGAACATCATGATAACTGACCTGGAACACTGCTGTTGATACAGAACATCATGATAACTGACCTGGAACACTGCTGTTGATACAGAACATCATGATAATTGACCTGGAACACTGCAGTTGATACAGAACATCATGATAACTGACCTGAAACACTGCTGTTGATACAGAACATCATGATAATTGACCTGGAACACTGCTGTTGATACAGAACATCATGATAATTGACCTGGAACACTGCTGTTGATACAGAACATCATGATAACTGACCTGGAACACTGCTGTTGATACAGAACATCATGATAACTGACCTGGAACACTGCTGTTGATACAGAACATCATGATAACTGAACTGCTGAATACAGAACATCATGATAACTGACCTGGAACACTGCTGTTGATACAGAACATCATGATAATTGATCTGGAACACTGCTGTTGATACAGAACATCATGATAACTGACCTGGAACACTGCTGTTGATACAGAACATCATGATAACTGACCTGTGACACTGCTGTTGATACAGAACATCATGATAACTGACCTGGAACACTGCTGTTGATACAGAACATCATGATAACTGACCTGGAACACTGCTGTTGATACAGAACATCATGATAACTGACCTGGAACACTGTTGATACAGAGCATCATAACTGACCTGGAACACTGCTGTTGATACAGAACATCATGATAACTGACCTGGAACACTGCTGATACAGAACATCATGATAACTGACCTGGAACACTGCTGTTGATACAGAGCATCATAACTGACCTGTTGAATACAGAACATCATGATAACTGACCTGGAACACTGCTGTTGATACAGAACATCATGATAACTGACCTGCTGATACATCACCATTTATCTTTCTAACATGTTGTGCTGTGTAATTGCATCACCTGGTGGTCAGCTATAATAGTGCACCTTTCCTCTGGTGGTTTGGTTACAAGGAGACGAACCCCGAACAAATGGGAATGAAGGAAATGGAGACTTGTTATCATATAGTTGTTCATTCCAGATCATCTTTGAAAGGAATTCTGATTGCAACAATATTTTACTGTTAACTTTAAATCCACAAATATTCCAATCCACAGATTCCAAACAAAAAGTGTTCATCAATTACAAAATCTTAACTGTTTACATTTAAAATGCTTGTTTACATACGCTTGGCAAGGCCATTATTAAAACCAACCGTGCGGATGATTATAATCTCAGAGAGGAGTCAGCAACACAAAGCCAGTCTGTTGTCATTTCATAGCCTGGCATGAGTCTAGTCTCACAGGGCCGAACAGTAGGCAGCCTGGCCGGTTCCGGACTGGGCAACAACAGAACAGCAGGAACCCTATAGTTCTTCTTCTCTAGCTCAGGGCCCGTATACACAAAGCATCTCAGAGTAGGAGAGCTGATCTAGGATCAGTTTAGCCTTTTAGATCATAATAAATAAGATTGTATGAACAGATCCTAGACCAGTACTTCTACTCTAAGACGGTTTGTGGATACGGGCCCTGGTCCCTAAGCCAAGCAGACAGCCCAGAAGGGGTCCTGGCCAGTCAGAACAAAGGGCCTCCCTCTGACGAGACAACAGTTAAAACTGAAAGTCTCTTTTTGACGATTTGACTTTTTGTGGTTAAATGAATGGATATGATGGATATGAATGTCAAAGGGACTGCAGTGCATCACTTATGGGTTATAAGACAGTAACGGTAGACCCTGCTGGTCAGTCATTCAGACGGTAACGGTACACCCAGCAGGTCATTAAGACGGTAACGGTAGACCCTGCAGGTCATTAAGACGGTAACGGTACACCCAGCAGGTCATTAAGACGGTAACGGTACACCCAGCAGGTCATTAAGACGGTAACGGTACACCCAGCACGTCATTAAGACGGTAACGGTACACCCAGCAGGTCATTAAGACGGTAACGGTACACCCTGCAGGTCATTAAGACGGTAACGGTACACCCTGCAGGTCATTAAGACGGTAACGGTACACCCGGCAGGTCATTAAGACGGTAACGGTACACCCAGCAGGTCATTAAGACGGTAACGGTACACCCAGCAGGTCATTAAGACGGTAACGGTACACCCTGCAGGTCATTAAGACGGTAACGGTACACCCAGCAGGTCATTAAGACGGTAACGGTACACCCAGCAGGTCATTAAGACGGTAACGGTACACCCAGCAGGTCATTAAGACGGTAACGGTACACCCTGCTGGTCATTAAGACGGTAACGGTACACCCGGCAGGTCATTAAGACACCCAGCAGGTCATTAAGACGGTAACGGTACACCCAGCAGGTCATTAAGACGGTAACGGTACACCCAGCAGGTCATTAAGACGGTAACGGTACACCCAGCAGGTCATTAAGACGGTAACGGTACACCCGGCAGGTCATTCAGACGGTAACGGTACACCCAGCAGGTCATTAAGACAGTAACGGTACACCCTGCAGGTCATTCAGACGGTAACGGTACACCCGGCAGGTCATTAAGACGGTAACGGTAGACCCGGCAGGTCATTAAGACTGTAACGGTACACCCGGCAGGTCATTAAGACGGTAACGGTACACCCGGCAGGTCATTCAGACGGTAACGGTACACCCTGCAGGTCATTCAGACGGTAACGGTACACCCAGCAGGTCATTCAGACGGTAACGGTACACCCGGCAGGTCATTAAGACTGTAACGGTACACCCAGCAGGTCATTAAGACGGTAACGGTAGACCCAGCAGGTCATTAAGACGGTAACGGTACACCCAGCAGGTCATTAAGACGGTAACGGTACACCCAGCAGGTCATTAAGACGGTAACGGTACACCCGGCAGGTCATTAAGACGGTAACGGTACACCCAGCAGGTCATTAAGACGGTAACGGTACACCCGGCTGGTCATTAAGACGGTAACGGTACACCCTGCAGGTCATTAAGACGGTAACGGTACACCCGGCAGGTCATTAAGACGGTAACGGTACACCCAGCAGGTCATTAAGACGGTAACGGTACACCCGGCAGGTCATTAAGACGGTAACGGTACACCCGGCTGGTCATTAAGACGGTAACGGTACACCCTGCAGGTCATTAAGACGGTAACGGTACACCCGGCAGGTCATTAAGACGGTAACGGTACACCCAGCAGGTCATTAAGACGGTAACGGTACACCCTGCAGGTCATTAAGACGGTAACGGTACACCCGGCTGGTCATTAAGACGGTAACGGTACACCCTGCAGGTCATTAAGACGGTAACGGTACACCCGGCAGGTCATTAAGACGGTAACGGTACACCCGGCAGGTCATTAAGACGGTAACGGTACACCCAGCAGGTCATTAAGACGGTAACGGTACACCCGGCTGCCCTACACAATACTACAAAACTATGATACTCTACCCTACACAAGTATGTGCTCACCTTATTTCCTTTGAACCCAATCCAACCATCAAGATAATATACAGTGGGAAAGAACAAATACATCAGGATATGAGTACATAACAGATCAGAGATATGGGGTGTAATGACATATAGTAATGTATTTTTCATCCTGTACCATTGAACCTTCCTGAATGAACCTGGTCTGTTTTATGGTTAGATGTGCCAAATAAAGACTCCAGCACAACTCACTATTTATTCTACAAGTACTTTATTTAGCATGTGACAGCGTCTGGGGTACAGGCACCATTTGGGTCAAGTAAAACAGCAGTAAGCTAAAAAACAAAGAGAGATCAACACGTACCGGCATTAGGAGCCAGTAGACAATAGTACAGCTGATCAAACACTAGCAAGAGGTGGGAGTGTAACAGGTACTCAAAAGGTCCAACTGTGAAGGTTAAGGCCAACTGGAAACCTACCCTGGGTAAAGGCAAACTGGATACCTACCCTGGGTTAAGGCCAACTAAAAACACCTACCCTGGGTTAAGGCCAACTGGAAACCTACCCTGGTTTAAGGCCAACTGGAAACCTACCCTGGTTTAAGGCCAACTGGAAACCTAGCCTGGGTTAAGGCCAACTGGAAACCTACCCTGTGTTAAGGCCAACTGGAAACCTACCCTGTGTTAAGGCCAACTGGAAACCTACCCCGTGTTAAGGCCAACTGGAAACCTACCCCGTGTTAAGGCCAACTGGAAACCTACCCCGTGTTAAGGCCAACTGGAAACCTACCCTGGGTTAAGGCCAACTAAAAAACCTACCCTGGGTTAAGGCCAACTGGAAACCTACCCTGGGTTAAGGCCAACTAAAAGATCTAGCCTGCGTTAAGGCCAACTGGAAACCTACCCTGGGTTAAGGCCAACTAAAAAACCTACCATGGGTTAAGGCCAACTAAAAAACCTACCCTGGGTTAAGGCCAACTGGAAACCTACCCTGGGTTAAGGCCAACTGGAAACCTACCCTGGGTTAAGGCCAACTGGAAACCTACCCCGGGTTAAGGCCAACTGGAAACCTAGCCTGGGTTAAGGCCAACTAAAAAACAAGCCGGAGAGGAGATGCCTCACAGCGGCTAAAGAAGTGAAGTGCAAAACAGTATGAAAACTAAGGCAGCAGAACATGTTCCTTCAGAAAGTATTCACTTGACTTATTCCACATGAAAAATTAAACACAAATACACAGTATCTTGATTAGATAAGTGTTTAACCCCGAGTCAATTCATGTTAGAATCACCTTTGGCAGTGATTACATCCGTCTTTCTGGGTAAGTCTCTAAAAGATTTGCACACCTGGATTGTACAATATTTGCCCATTATTCTGTAAAAAAAAAAAGAAGCTTCAAGCTCTCAGGTTGTTTGCTGATCATTAGACATTTTCAAGCTACAACTCAGGAACATTCGTCATCTTGGTAAGCAACTTGTGTATAATTGGCCTTGTGTTTTAGGTTATTGTCCTGCTGAAAGGTGAAATTGTCTCCCAGTGTCTGTTGGAAAGCAGACAACAAGAGTTTCCTCTAGGATTTTGCCTGTGCTTATAGCTCTATTTGTTTCCTAAAAAAACTCCCTCGTCCTTGCCGATGACAAGCATACCCAGAACCTGAAAATATGGCGAGTGGTACTCAGTGATGTTGGATTTGTCCCAAACATAACACTTTATTCAGGACAAAGTACAGTTCTTTACATTTTTTTGTAGTTTAGTTTTACTTTAGTGCCTTATTGCAAACAGGATGCATATTCTGTACAGGGTGCCTTCTTTTCACTGTCAATTAGGTTAGTATCGTGGCGTAACTACAATGTTGATCCATTCTCAGTTCTCCTATTACAGCCATTAAACTCTGTTTTAAAGTCACCATTGACCGCATGGTGAAATCGATGCGAGGTTTCCTTCCTCTCAGGCAACTGAGTTAGGAAGGACGCCTGCTTCGTTGTAGTGACTGGGTGTATTGATACACCATCCCAAGTTTAGTAACTTCACCATGCTCAAAGGGATATTCAGTGTATGCTTTAAAAAAATGTTTACCCCTCTACCAATAGGTGCCCTTCTGAGGTTGAATCTTATTTGTTACATTCACTGCACAACCTTAAAAGATGTATGGAGGGTACAGAGATGAGGTAGTCATTCAAAAATCATGGTAAGCACTTATTTAGGCTTGCCATAAGGGGTTGAACACTTGACTCAAGACACTTCAGTTAAATGTGTCAACAACAAAAAAACTATCCATTGACAAAATCAGATATTGTGTTAAAAATGCATTTTAAATTCAATCTGTAACAACTAAATGTGGATCGAGTGAAGGGTTGTGAATACTTTCTGAAGGCCCAGGCTGTGTAGACATGGCAGGACATTCAGCTCTTAGTTACAGTATTGATCATCAGTGTCCACACGTGGAAAAAGGCTCATGTCCATATACCAAGGCCAGAATTTATTTATTATTTAATTGCGGTTTAAATTCTAAACATTTTCTTCACAAATAGAAAAAAATATATATAGGTATTGTAAAAGCTGGTCAATAAATTGGCTCTTCAGTGTCGTAATCGTCACAGTACATATATGACAGGATAAACATACTATACAAGGATTGCACAGCTGGATGCCCTCTGCCAACAATGTCAGAACGTTTCCCATCGTAACAGAATTGTGTTCTAGCTGGGGTGGGTAATGGCCCACTAATATGGAGAACCAACTATTGGTAAAATGGGAGAGTTGTGTGTGTGTGGGAGGGGAGGGGGAGAAACTAACTAAACTGAATCACTCAAACTCTGTTTCTCCTCTATTTGAGAAAAGCATCAAGCTTTTTCTGGATATTGTCAAACGAGTCCATTCCCATGTAGTCCGCCTGGCCCTGCTCCCATTTCAGCTTGCGCTCCTCGGAGGTCTCCGGTGACATGTATGGCTCAGTGTGATGGGAGTCATGTGACGTGCTGCTTCCCTGGAAGAGAACAAGAAGAAAATAAATAAAATACAAGAATATTAGAAGGGAGCGATTTGATCGATTATGGATCAAGTCACACGACTAAGAGCTCTGGAGAAACACGGGTTCCTTCGTAGTCAGTGCAGCTACAGAACAGTAACACGCAGTGATCTAAAACCTGGCATTTATATCAAGACATTTCCGCTACTGCAAACCATCCATCTAGTGGATCATCAGAGAACACACGGCTATAGTATTAGCAAAGCCAGGTTGTGTTGTTCAAACAGAGATTGTCCACAAGAAGCAGCGATAGTTAATGACCAGGTCTGTTAAGCCCAGCATCACAACCACCTAGTCATCATCATACCTTCCAGCCACCTTCCTTGTGACTAATGATATGGGACCATGACCCAGGCCAGTGACCACGGTGGTCACAACTTTCTTTGACAGAGGACTGGAACTTTAGACGGACGAATGAGAGGGTTAGACATCAATAGCCTTCAGGGCTGAAGTATCACTACATTTTAGAAAGACTAATCATAATATATATATCTTTTTGGTATTAATTCATTCAGGAGGTGGGTCCAACATTTACTTTTACTAACAATAAGCATCCAAGTAATCACTTAATTCAAACTGTGTTGATAACAGTTTCCGTAGAGGAAGGACAAGAGGTTTTAATACTTCTAGACGGACTTCCACACAGCCAGAGTGGAAGGGCTGGTCTCCGTATCCCTCCGCCATCATGGGCACCACAGAGGACGAGTAGAGGAACCACCAGTCCAGGAGGAAGCTGGGGTGTGTGGAGGTCTCCTGCATGTCGCCGCTGAGCCTCTTGGTCGTGGGGTCGTACGTGTAGCTCCACGGCTTGGTCTGACCCAGGAAGTGAACCACCTTGGCGTTGCCCCCGTATCTGGAACAGAATACACGTTGATTTACTTTTCTCTTGTTGTGAATGTAACTCTTATCTGGTTGTAAATGCTTTGGTTTGACAAGTTCCAACACAGAGAAAGAGAGAGAGTGTGTGAAGAGAAGAGAAGACGTGAAGGGAGCGAGAGCCCGACAGCCAGGGGAGAGAATAGCCACTGACCAGCAGAGGCATAAAAAAAAAAGTATTTAAAACAGAAGGCCTCTATTTTGTCCACTGGTCTCAGCTCTGTGGAGCTCCGGCTGGATATCTAACCCCATGAGGCTGCCCCCTAAACTGACGTTATGGCATAAGCACACATGTGACTGTATCGCCTTACACCTACCCGTTCTCACAGCCCAAGAAGACTTCCCCTGCCAGGGGTTTCACAGGTAGTCTACTATTGAGCCACAGCTGCTGGCTGATCCTTCTCCCCCCCAAAGGTCAATGTCCGCACACTGACGCAATCTAATTAGCATATCTAAATCTGTCAGTTTAAACTACGGATGTTTAGTTGCATTGGATGCGTCTCAATCCACCACATCCGCCTGTCACACCTGCAGTGAAAGAGAGAATCAGAGAGGAGCTTAAAGTCCTTTTGTAGCGTCCCAACGGTTTGGCCTACAAAACTATTCTGACCCCTCTATGGAAAGAGGAGACTCGAGAACACGGTGTTCTCCATTTTGCTCTACGACCCCCCCCCCCCCCCAGACGCCCAGGAACATGTCCGTTTTCCTCTAGGACCCCCCCCCCCCCCAGGAACATGACCGTTTTCCTCTAGGACCCCCCCCAGGAACATGACCGTTTTCCTCTAGGACCCCCCCCAGGAACATGACCGTTTTCCTCTAGGACCCCCCCCCCCCCCCAGGAACATGACTGTTTTCCTCTAGGACCCCCCCCCCCAGACTCTCAGGAACATGTCCGTTTTCCTCTAGGACCCCCCCCCCCCCCCAGGAACATGACTGTTTTCCTCTAGGACCCCCCCCCCAGACTCTCAGGAACATGTCCGTTTTCCTCTAGGACGCCCACAGGCCTTGTCTGAAGGTCCCCAGGTACCAGTTGAACTAATGAATGGAAGTACTGTATACACACACACATCCCCAGTTGGAAAGAAAAATACATTGAGTATATGGACGGTTTGTTTTTGGCACTTAACTACGGGGTTAAATACAAGTTTAAAAAATATGTTTCCTGATCTTCTCTCAGATATGGGACAGACTCTTCAGAATAAACTTCCTTTTTGGGGGTGGACTTTGTTGTTCCATGTAGTGAATCTGTTATTCAACGTGTTTCTATTGGCTAATAGCAGTAAGGACTGTTATTCAACGTGTTTCTATTGGCTAATAGCAGTAAGGACTGTTATTCAACGTGTTTCTATTGGCTAATAGCAGTAAGGACTGTTATTCAACGTGTTTCTATTGGCTAATAGCAGTAAGGACTGTTATTCAACGTGTTTCTATTGGCTAATAGCAGTAAGGACTGTCTGTTATTCAATGTGTTTCTATTGGCTAATAGCAGTAAGGACTATCTGTTATTCAATGTGTTTCTATTGGCTAATAGCAGTAAGGACCATCTGTTATTCAATGTGTTTCTATTGGCTAATAGCAGTAAGGACTATCTGTTATTCAATGTGTTTCTATTGGCTAATAGCAGTAAGGACTGTTATTCAATGTGTTTCTATTGGCTAATAGCAGTAAGGACTGTTATTCAATGTGTTTCTATTGGCTAATAGCAGTAAGGACTGTTATTCAACGTGTTTCTATTGGCTAATAGCAGTAAGGACTGTCTGTTATTCAATGTGTTTCTATTGGCTAATAGCAGTAAGGACTATCTGTTATTCAATGTGTTTCTATTGGCTAATAGCAGTAAGGACCATCTGTTATTCAATGTGTTTCTATTGGCTAATAGCAGTAAGGACTATCTGTTATTCAATGTGTTTCTATTGGCTAATAGCAGTAAGGACTGTTATTCAATGTGTTTCTATTGGCTAATAGCAGTAAGGACTGTTATCCAATGTGTTTCTATTGGCTAATAGCAGTAAGGACTGTTATTCAACGTGTTTCTATTGGCTAATAGCAGTAAGGACTGTCTGTTATTCAATGTGTTTCTATTGGCTAATAGCAGTAAGGACTATCTGTTATTCAATGTGTTTCTATTGGCTAATAGCAGTAAGGACCATCTGTTATTCAATGTGTTTCTATTGGCTAATAGCAGTAAGGACTATCTGTTATTCAATGTGTTTCTATTGGCTAATAGCAGTAAGGACTGTTATTCAATGTGTTTCTATTGGCTAATAGCAGTAAGGACTGTTATTCAATGTGTTTCTATTGGCTAATAACAGTAAGGACTATCTGTTATTCAATGTGTTTCTATTGGCTAATAGCAGTAAGGACTGTCTGTTATTCAATGTGTTTCTATTGGCTAATAGCAGTAAGAACTGTTATTCAATGTGTTTCTATTGGCTAATAGCAGTAAGGACTGTCTGTTATTCAATGTGTTTCTATTGGCTAATAGCAGTAAGGACTATCTGTTATTCAATGTGTTTCTATTGGCTAATAGCAGTAAGGACTGTCTGTTATTCAATGTGTTTCTATTGGCTAATAGCAGTAAGGACTGTTATTCAAATGTGTTTCTATTGGCTAATAGCAGTAAGGACTATCTGTTATTCAATGTGTTTCTATTGGCTAATAGCAGTAAGGACTGTCTGTTATTCAATGTGTTTCTATTGGCTAATAGCAGTAAGGACTATCTGTTATTCAATGTGTTTCTATTGGCTAATAGCAGTAAGGACTATCTGTTATTCAGTGTGTTTCTATTGGCTAATAGCAGTAAGGACTGTCTGTTATTCAATGTGTTTCTATTGGCTAATAGCAGTAAGGACTATCTGTTATTCAATGTGTTTCTATTGGCTAATAGCAGTAAGGACTATCTGTTATTCAGTGTGTTTCTATTGGCTAATAGCAGTAAGGACTGTTATTCAATGTGTTTCTATTGGCTAATAGCAGTAAGGACTGTTATTCAATGTGTTTCTATTGGCTAATAGCAGTAAGGACTATCTGTTATTCAGTGTGTTTCTATTGGCTAATAGCAGTAAGGACTATCTGTTATTCAGTGTGTTTCTATTGGCTAATAGCAGTAAGGACTATCTGTTATTCAATGTGTTTCTATTGGCTAATAGCAGTAAGGACTGTTATTCAATGTGTTTCTATTGGCTAATAGCAGTAAGGTCTATCTGTTATTCAATGTGTTTCTATTGGCTAATAGCAGTAAGGACTGTTATTCAATGTGTTTCTATTGGCTAATAGCAGTAAGGTCTATCTGTTATTCAATGTGTTTCTATTGGCTAATAGCAGTAAGGACTATCTGTTATTCAATGTGTTTCTATTGGCTAATAGCAGTAAGGACTGTTATTCAATGTGTTTCTATTGGTTAATAGCAGTAAGGACTGTTATTCAATGTGTTTCTATTGGCTAATAGCAGTAAGGACTGTTATTCAACGTGTTTCTATTGGCTAATAGCAGTAAGGACTGTCTGTTATTCAATGTGTTTCTATTGGCTAATAGCAGTAAGGACTATCTGTTATTCAATGTGTTTCTATTGGCTAATAGCAGTAAGGACTGTCTGTTATTCAATGTGTTTCTATTGGCTAATAGCAGTAAGGACTATCTGTTATTCAATGTGTTTCTATTGGCTAATAGCAGTAAGGACTATCTGTTATTCAGTGTGTTTCTATTGGCTAATAGCAGTAAGGACTGTCTGTTATTCAATGTGTTTCTATTGGCTAATAGCAGTAAGGACTATCTGTTATTCAGTGTGTTTCTATTGGCTAATAGCAGTAAGGACTATCTGTTATTCAGTGTGTTTCTATTGGCTAATAGCAGTAAGGACTGTTATTCAATGTGTTTCTATTGGCTAATAGCAGTAAGGACTGTTATTCAATGTGTTTCTATTGGCTAATAGCAGTAAGGACTATCTGTTATTCAGTGTGTTTCTATTGGCTAATAGCAGTAAGGACTATCTGTTATTCAGTGTGTTTCTATTGGCTAATAGCAGTAAGGACTATCTGTTATTCAATGTGTTTATATTGGCTAATAGCAGTAAGGACTGTTATTCAATGTGTTTCTATTGGCTAATAGCAGTAAGGTCTATCTGTTATTCAATGTGTTTCTATTGGCTAATAGCAGTAAGGACTGTTATTCAATGTGTTTCTATTGGCTAATAGCAGTAAGGTCTATCTGTTATTCAATGTGTTTCTATTGGCTAATAGCAGTAAGGACTATCTGTTATTCAATGTGTTTCTATTGGCTAATAGCAGTAAGGACCATCTGTTATTCAATGTGTTTCTATTGGCTAATAGCAGTAAGGACTATCTGTTATTCAATGTGTTTCTATTGGCTAATAGCAGTAAGGACTGTTATTCAATGTGTTTCTATTGGTTAATAGCAGTAAGGACTGTTATTCAATGTGTTTCTATTGGCTAATAGCAGTAAGGACTGTTATTCAACGTGTTTCTATTGGCTAATAGCAGTAAGGACTGTCTGTTATTCAATGTGTTTCTATTGGCTAATAGCAGTAAGGACTATCTGTTATTCAATGTGTTTCTATTGGCTAATAGCAGTAAGGACCATCTGTTATTCAATGTGTTTCTATTGGCTAATAGCAGTAAGGACTATCTGTTATTCAATGTGTTTCTATTGGCTAATAGCAGTAAGGACTGTTATTCAATGTGTTTCTATTGGCTAATAGCAGTAAGGACTGTTATTCAATGTGTTTCTATTGGCTAATAACAGTAAGGACTATCTGTTATTCAATGTGTTTCTATTGGCTAATAGCAGTAAGAACTGTTATTCAATGTGTTTCTATTGGCTAATAGCAGTAAGGACTATCTGTTATTCAATGTGTTTCTATTGGCTAATAGCAGTAAGGACTGTCTGTTATTCAATGTGTTTCTATTGGCTAATAGCAGTAAGGACTGTTATTCAAATGTGTTTCTATTGGCTAATAGCAGTAAGGACTATCTGTTATTCAATGTGTTTCTATTGGCTAATAGCAGTAAGGACTATCTGTTATTCAATGTGTTTCTATTGGCTAATAGCAGTAAGGACTATCTGTTATTCAATGTGTTTCTATTGGCTAATAGCAGTAAGGACTATCTGTTATTCAATGTGTTTCTATTGGCTAATAGCAGTAAGGACTATCTGTTATTCAATGTGTTTCTATTGGCTAATAGCAGTAAGGACCATCTGTTATTTAATGTGTTTCTATTGGCTAATAGCAGTAAGGACTGTCTGTTATTCAATGTGTTTCTATTGGCTAATAGCAGTAAGGACTGTCTGTTATTCAATGTGTTTCTATTGGCTAATAGCAGTAAGGACTGTCTGTTATTCAATGTGTTTCTATTGGCTAATAGCAGTAAGGACTGTCTGTTATTCAATGTGTTTCTATTGGCTAATAGCAGTAAGGACTGTTATTCAATGTGTTTCTATTGGCTAATAGCAGTAAGGACTGTTATTCAAATGTGTTTCTATTGGCTAATAGCAGTAAGGACTGTCTGTTATTCAATGTGTTTCTATTGGCTAATAGCAGTAAGGACTATCTGTTATTCAATGTGTTTCTATTGGCTAATAGCAGTAAGGACTATCTGTTATTCAATGTGTTTCTATTGGCTAATAGCAGTAAGGACTATCTGTTATTCAATGTGTTTCTATTGGCTAATAGCAGTAAGGACCATCTGTTATTTAATGTGTTTCTATTGGCTAATAGCAGTAAGGACTATCTGTTATTCAATGTGTTTCTATTGGCTAATAGCAGTAAGGACTGTCTGTTATTCAATGTGTTTCTATTGGCTAATAGCAGTAAGGACTGTCTGTTATTCAATGTGTTTCTATTGGCTAATAGCAGTAAGGCCTATATGTTATTCAATGTGTTTCTATTGGCTAATAGCAGTAAGGACTGTTATTCAATGTGTTTCTATTGGCTAATAGCAGTAAGGACTGTTATTCAATGTGTTTCTATTGGCTAATAGCAGTAAGGACTGTTATTCAACGTGTTTCTATTGGCTAATAGCAGTAAGGACTGTCTGTTATTCAATGTGTTTCTATTGGCTAATAGCAGTAAGGACTATCTGTTATTCAATGTGTTTCTATTGGCTAATAGCAGTAAGGACCATCTGTTATTCAATGTGTTTCTATTGGCTAATAGCAGTAAGGACTATCTGTTATTCAATGTGTTTCTATTGGCTAATAGCAGTAAGGACTGTTATTCAATGTGTTTCTATTGGCTAATAGCAGTAAGGACTGTTATTCAATGTGTTTCTATTGGCTAATAACAGTAAGGACTATCTGTTATTCAATGTGTTTCTATTGGCTAATAGCAGTAAGAACTCTTATTCAATGTGTTTCTATTGGCTAATAGCAGTAAGGACAATCTGTTATTCAATGTGTTTCTATTGGCTAATAGCAGTAAGGACTGTCTGTTATTCAATGTGTTTCTATTGGCTAATAGCAGTAAGGACTGTTATTCAAATGTGTTTCTATTGGCTAATAGCAGTAAGGACTATCTGTTATTCAATGTGTTTCTATTGGCTAATAGCAGTAAGGACTGTCTGTTATTCAATGTGTTTCTATTGGCTAATAGCAGTAAGGACTATCTGTTATTCAATGTGTTTCTATTGGCTAATAGCAGTAAGGACTATCTGTTATTCAGTGTGTTTCTATTGGCTAATAGCAGTAAGGACTGTCTGTTATTCAATGTGTTTCTATTGGCTAATAGCAGTAAGGACTATCTGTTATTCAGTGTGTTTCTATTGGCTAATAGCAGTAAGGACTATCTGTTATTCAGTGTGTTTCTGTTGGCTAATAGCAGTAAGGACTGTTATTCAATGTGTTTCTATTGGCTAATAGCAGTAAGGACTGTTATTCAATGTGTTTCTATTGGCTAATAGCAGTAAGGACTATCTGTTATTCAGTGTGTTTCTATTGGCTAATAGCAGTAAGGACTATCTGTTATTCAGTGTGTTTCTATTGGCTAATAGCAGTAAGGACTATCTGTTATTCAATGTGTTTCTATTGGCTAATAGCAGTAAGGACTGTTATTCAATGTGTTTCTATTGGCTAATAACAGTAAGGACTATCTGTTATTCAATGTGTTTCTATTGGCTAATAGCAGTAAGAACTGTTATTCAATGTGTTTCTATTGGCTAATAGCAGTAAGGACTATCTGTTATTCAATGTGTTTCTATTGGCTAATAGCAGTAAGGACTGTCTGTTATTCAATGTGTTTCTATTGGCTAATAGCAGTAAGGACTATCTGTTATTCAATGTGTTTCTATTGGCTAATAGCAGTAAGGACTATCTGTTATTCAATGTGTTTCTATTGGCTAATAGCAGTAAGGACTATCTGTTATTCAATGTGTTTCTATTGGCTAATAGCAGTAAGGACTATCTGTTATTCAATGTGTTTCTATTGGCTAATAGCAGTAAGGACCATCTGTTATTCAATGTGTTTCTATTGGCTAATAGCAGTAAGGACTATCTGTTATTTAATGTGTTTCTATTGGCTAATAGCAGTAAGGACTGTCTGTTATTCAATGTGTTTCTATTGGCTAATAGCAGTAAGGACTGTCTGTTATTCAATGTGTTTCTATTGGCTAATAGCAGTAAGGACTGTCTGTTATTCAATGTGTTTCTATTGGCTAATAGCAGTAAGGACTGTCTGTTATTCAATGTGTTTCTATTGGCTAATAGCAGTAAGGACTGTTATTCAATGTGTTTCTATTGGCTAATAGCAGTAAGGACTGTTATTCAAATGTGTTTCTATTGGCTAATAGCAGTAAGGACTGTCTGTTATTCAATGTGTTTCTATTGGCTAATAGCAGTAAGGACTATCTGTTATTCAATGTGTTTCTATTGGCTAATAGCAGTAAGGACTATCTGTTATTCAATGTGTTTCTATTGGCTAATAGCAGTAAGGACTATCTGTTATTCAATGTGTTTCTATTGGCTAATAGCAGTAAGGACCATCTGTTATTTAATGTGTTTCTATTGGCTAATAGCAGTAAGGACTATCTGTTATTCAATGTGTTTCTATTGGCTAATAGCAGTAAGGACTGTCTGTTATTCAATGTGTTTCTATTGGCTAATAGCAGTAAGGACTGTCTGTTATTCAATGTGTTTCTATTGGCTAATAGCAGTAAGGCCTATCTGTTATTCAATGTGTTTCTATTGGCTAATAGCAGTAAGGACTGTTATTCAATGTGTTTCTATTGGCTAATAGCAGTAAGGACTGTTATTCAATGTGTTTCTATTGGCTAATAGCAGTAAGGACTGTTATTCAACGTGTTTCTATTGGCTAATAGCAGTAAGGACTGTCTGTTATTCAATGTGTTTCTATTGGCTAATAGCAGTAAGGACTATCTGTTATTCAATGTGTTTCTATTGGCTAATAGCAGTAAGGACCATCTGTTATTCAATGTGTTTCTATTGGCTAATAGCAGTAAGGACTATCTGTTATTCAATGTGTTTCTATTGGCTAATAGCAGTAAGGACTGTTATTCAATGTGTTTCTATTGGCTAATAGCAGTAAGGACTGTTATTCAATGTGTTTCTATTGGCTAATAACAGTAAGGACTATCTGTTATTCAATGTGTTTCTATTGGCTAATAGCAGTAAGAACTGTTATTCAATGTGTTTCTATTGGCTAATAGCAGTAAGGACAATCTGTTATTCAATGTGTTTCTATTGGCTAATAGCAGTAAGGACTGTCTGTTATTCAATGTGTTTCTATTGGCTAATAGCAGTAAGGACTGTTATTCAAATGTGTTTCTATTGGCTAATAGCAGTAAGGACTATCTGTTATTCAATGTGTTTCTATTGGCTAATAGCAGTAAGGACTGTCTGTTATTCAATGTGTTTCTATTGGCTAATAGCAGTAAGGACTATCTGTTATTCAATGTGTTTCTATTGGCTAATAGCAGTAAGGACTATCTGTTATTCAGTGTGTTTCTATTGGCTAATAGCAGTAAGGACTGTCTGTTATTCAATGTGTTTCTATTGGCTAATAGCAGTAAGGACTATCTGTTATTCAGTGTGTTTCTATTGGCTAATAGCAGTAAGGACTGTTATTCAATGTGTTTCTATTGGCTAATAGCAGTAAGGACTGTTATTCAATGTGTTTCTATTGGCTAATAGCAGTAAGGACTATCTGTTATTCAGTGTGTTTCTATTGGCTAATAGCAGTAAGGACTATCTGTTATTCAGTGTGTTTCTATTGGCTAATAGCAGTAAGGACTATCTGTTATTCAGTGTGTTTCTATTGGCTAATAGCAGTAAGGACTATCTGTTATTCAATGTGTTTCTATTGGCTAATAGCAGTAAGGACTGTTATTCAATGTGTTTCTATTGGCTAATAGCAGTAAGGTCTATCTGTTATTCAATGTGTTTATATTGGCTAATAGCAGTAAGGACTGTTATTCAATGTGTTTCTATTGGCTAATAGCAGTAAGGTCTATCTGTTATTCAATGTGTTTCTATTGGCTAATAGCAGTAAGGACTATCTGTTATTCAATGTGTTTCTATTGGCTAATAGCAGTAAGGACCATCTGTTATTCAATGTGTTTCTATTGGCTAATAGCAGTAAGGACTATCTGTTATTCAATGTGTTTCTATTGGCTAATAGCAGTAAGGACTGTTATTCAATGTGTTTCTATTGGCTAATAGCAGTAAGGACTTATTCAATGTGTTTCTATTGGCTAATAGCAGTAAGGACTGTTATTCAACGTGTTTCTATTGGCTAATAGCAGTAAGGACTGTCTGTTATTCAATGTGTTTCTATTGGCTAATAGCAGTAAGGACTATCTGTTATTCAATGTGTTTCTATTGGCTAATAGCAGTAAGGACCATCTGTTATTCAATGTGTTTCTATTGGCTAATAGCAGTAAGGACTATCTGTTATTCAATGTGTTTCTATTGGCTAATAGCAGTAAGGACTGTTATTCAATGTGTTTCTATTGGCTAATAGCAGTAAGGACTGTTATTCAATGTGTTTCTATTGGCTAATAACAGTAAGGACTATCTGTTATTCAATGTGTTTCTATTGGCTAATAGCAGTAAGAACTGTTATTCAATGTGTTTCTATTGGCTAATAGCAGTAAGGACTATCTGTTATTCAATGTGTTTCTATTGGCTAATAGCAGTAAGGACTGTCTGTTATTCAATGTGTTTCTATTGGCTAATAGCAGTAAGGACTGTTATTCAATGTGTTTCTATTGGCTAATAGCAGTAAGGACTATCTGTTATTCAATGTGTTTCTATTGGCTAATAGCAGTAAGGACTATCTGTTATTCAATGTGTTTCTATTGGCTAATAGCAGTAAGGACTATCTGTTATTCAATGTGTTTCTATTGGCTAATAGCAGTAAGGACTATCTGTTATTCAATGTGTTTCTATTGGCTAATAGCAGTAAGGACTATCTGTTATTCAATGTGTTTCTATTGGCTAATAGCAGTAAGGACCATCTGTTATTTAATGTGTTTCTATTGGCTAATAGCAGTAAGGACTATCTGTTATTCAATGTGTTTCTATTGGCTAATAGCAGTAAGGACTGTCTGTTATTCAATGTGTTTCTATTGGCTAATAGCAGTAAGGCCTATCTGTTATTCAATGTGTTTCTATTGGCTAATAGCAGTAAGGCCTATCTGTTATTCAATGTGTTTCTATTGGCTAATAGCAGTAAGGACTGTTATTCAATGTGTTTCTATTGGCTAATAGCAGTAAGGACTGTTATTCAAATGTGTTTCTATTGGCTAATAGCAGTAAGGACTGTCTGTTATTCAATGTGTTTCTATTGGCTAATAGCAGTAAGGACTATCTGTTATTCAATGTGTTTCTATTGGCTAATAGCAGTAAGGACTATCTGTTATTCAATGTGTTTCTATTGGCTAATAGCAGTAAGGACTATCTGTTATTCAATGTGTTTCTATTGGCTAATAGCAGTAAGGACTATCTGTTATTCAATGTGTTTCTATTGGCTAATAGCAGTAAGGACCATCTGTTATTTAATGTGTTTCTATTGGCTAATAGCAGTAAGGACCATCTGTTATTTAATGTGTTTCTATTGGCTAATAGCAGTAAGGACTATCTGTTATTCAATGTGTTTCTATTGGCTAATAGCAGTAAGGACTGTCTGTTATTCAATGTGTTTCTATTGGCTAATAGCAGTAAGGACTGTCTGTTATTCAATGTGTTTCTATTGGCTAATAGCAGTAAGGCCTAACTGTTATTCAATGTGTTTCTATTGGCTAATAGCAGTAAGGACTGTTATTCAATGTGTTTCTATTGGCTAATAGCAGTGAGGACTCTGTTATTCAGTGTGTTTCTATTGGCTAATAGCAGTAAGGACTGTTATTCAAATGTGTTTCTATTGGCTAATAGCAGTAAGGACTGTCTGTTATTCAATGTGTTTCTATTGGCTAATAGCAGTAAGGACTATCTGTTATTCAATGTGTTTCTATTGGCTAATAGCAGTAAGGACTATCTGTTATTCAATGTGTTTCTATTGGCTAATAGCAGTAAGGACTATCTGTTATGCAATGTGTTTCTATTGGCTAATAGCAGTAAGGACTATCTGTTATTCAATGTGTTTCTATTGGCTAATAGCAGTAAGGACTATCTGTTATTTTATGTGTTTCTATTGGCTAATAGCAGTAAGGACTATCTGTTATTCAATGTGTTTCTATTGGCTAATAGCAGTAAGGACTGTCTGTTATTCAATGTGTTTCTATTGGCTAATAGCAGTAAGGCCTATCTGTTATTCAATGTGTTTCTATTGGCTAATAGCAGTAAGGACTGTTATTCAATGTGTTTCTATTGGCTAATAGCAGTGAGGACTCTGTTATTCAGTGTGTTTCTATTGGCTAATAGCAGTAAGGACTGTTATTCAAATGTGTTTCTATTGGCTAATAGCAGTAAGGACTGTCTGTTATTCAATGTGTTTCTATTGGCTAATAGCAGTAAGGACTATCTGTTATTCAATGTGTTTCTATTGGCTAATAGCAGTAAGGACTATCTGTTATTCAATGTGTTTCTATTGGCTAATAGCAGTAAGGACTATCTGTTATGCAATGTGTTTCTATTGGCTAATAGCAGTAAGGACTATCTGTTATTCAATGTGTTTCTATTGGCTAATAGCAGTAAGGACTATCTGTTATTTTATGTGTTTCTATTGGCTAATAGCAGTAAGGACCATCTGTTATTTAATGTGTTTCTATTGGCTAATAGCAGTAAGGACTATCTGTTATTCAATGTGTTTCTATTGGCTAATAGCAGTAAGGACTGTTATTCAATGTGTTTCTATTGGCTAATAGCAGTAAGGACTGTTATTCAAATGTGTTTCTATTGGCTAATAGCAGTAAGGACTATCTGTTATTCAATGTGTTTCTATTGGCTAATAGCAGTAAGGACTGTCTGTTATTCAATGTGTTTCTATTGGCTAATAGCAGTAAGGACTATCTGTTATTCAATGTGTTTCTATTGGCTAATAGCAGTAAGGACTATCTGTTATTCAATGTGTTTCTATTGGCTAATAGCAGTAAGGACTGTTATCCAATGTGTTTCTATTGGCTAATAGCAGTAAGGACTGTCTGTTATTCAATGTGTTTCTATTGGCTAATAGCAGTAAGGACTATCTGTTATTCAATGTGTTTCTATTGGCTAATAGCAGTAAGGACTATCTGTTATTCAATGTGTTTCTATTGGCTAATAGCAGTAAGGACTATCTGTTATTCAGTGTGTTTCTATTGGCTAATAGCAGTAAGGACTATCTGTTATTCAATGTGTTTCTATTGGCTAATAGCAGTAAGGACTATCTGTTATTCAGTGTGTTTCTATTGGCTAATAGCAGTAAGGACTATCTGTTATTCAGTGTGTTTCTATTGGCTAATAGCAGTAAGGACTGTTATTCAATGTGTTTCTATTGGCTAATAGCAGTAAGGACTATCTGTTATTCAGTGTGTTTCTATTGGCTAATAGCAGTAAGGACTATCTGTTATTCAGTGTGTTTCTATTGGCTAATAGCAGTAAGGACTATCTGTTATTCAATGTGTTTCTATTGGCTAATAGCAGTAAGGACTGTTATTCAATGTGTTTCTATTGGCTAATAGCAGTAAGGTCTATCTGTTATTCAATGTGTTTCTATTGGCTAATAGCAGTAAGGACTGTTATTCAATGTGTTTCTATTGGCTAATAGCAGTAAGGTCTATCTGTTATTCAATGTGTTTCTATTGGCTAATAGCAGTAAGGACTATCTGTTATTCAATGTGTTTCTATTGGCTAATAGCAGTAAGGGCCACCTGTTATTCAATGTGTTTCTATTGGCTAATAGCAGTAAGGACTGTTATTCAATGTGTTTCTATTGGCTAATAGCAGTAAGGACTATCTGTTATTCAATGTGTTTCTATTGGCTAATAGCAGTAAGGACTATCTGTTATTCAATGTGTTTCTATTGGCTAATAGCAGTAAGGACTGTCTGTTATTCAATGTGTTTCTATTGGCTAATAGCAGTAAGGACTATCTGTTATTCAATGTGTTTCTATTGGCTAATAGCAGTAAGGACTATCTGTTATTCAATGTGTTTCTATTGGCTAATAGCAGTAAGGACTGTTATTCAATGTGTTTCTATTGGCTAATAGCAGTAAGGACTATCTGTTATTCAATGTGTTTCTATTGGCTAATAGCAGTAAGGACTGTTATTCAATGTGTTTCTATTGGCTAATAGCAGTAAGGACTGTAATTCAATGTGTTTCTATTGGCTAATAGCAGTAAGGACTGTAATTCAATGTGTTTCTATTGGCTAATAGCAGTAAGGCAAAATAATTTTCTTTTTTTGTTGATACATCAAGGGGTCTTGAAATTCAAAATCAAATAGCTAAAATGATCCTTGGTGTGACCTTCTTAAAACAATTCCTTATAGTTTAGTAGGACGCCTCCCGGCTTCGACTCTTATGAGTGGTTAATGTTTTGGCAGGGAATTATCGACAACACCTTAAATATTTAGTTTGGGATTTAGCAGAATGTTTCTCAATGCAAGAAATACAGATATACCCAGATAATAGTTACTGCCTAAACCAGCAACTAGATCTACACACGGTCCTCTATCACATGAGTACTTACTGTTTGAATGCTAGAAGGTAGGTGTAGACTGAGTACATACTGTTTGAATGCTAGAAGGTAGGTGTAGACTGAGTACGTACTGTTTGAATGCTAGAAGGTAGGTGTAGACTGAGTACATACTGTTTGAATGCTGGAAGGTAGGTGTAGACTGAGTACGTACTGTTTGAATGCTAGAAGGTAGGTGTAGACTGAGTACGTACTGTTTGAATGCTGGAAGGTAGGTGTAGACTGAGTACATACTGTTTGAATGCTGGAAGGTAGGTGTAGACTGAGTACATACTGTTTGAATGCTGGAAGGTAGGTGTAGACTGAGTACATACTGTTTGAATGCTGGAAGGTAGGTGTAGACTGAGTACATACTGTTTGAATGCTGGAAGGTAGGTGTAGACTGAGTACGTACTGTTTGAATGCTGGAAGGTAGGTGTAGACTGAGTACATACTGTTTGAATGCTGGAAGGTAGGTGTAGACTGAGTACGTACTGTTTGAATGCTGGAAGGTAGGTGTAGACTGAGTACGTACTGTTTGAATGCTGGAAGGTAGGTGTAGACTGAGTACATACTGTTTGAATGCTAGAAGGTAGGTGTAGACTGAGTACATACTGTTTGAATGCTGGAAGGTAGGTGTAGACTGAGTACATACTGTTTGAATGCTGGAAGGTAGGTGTAGACTGAGTACATACTGTTTGAATGCTGGAAGGTAGGTGTAGACTGAGTACGTACTGTTTGAATGCTGGAAGGTAGGTGTAGACTGAGTACATACTGTTTGAATGCTGGAAGGTAGGTGTAGACTGAGTACATACTGTTTGAATGCTGGAAGGTAGGTGTAGACTGAGTACGTACTGTTTGAATGCTGGAAGGTAGGTGTAGACTGAGTACATACTGTTTGAATGCTGGAAGGTAGGTGTAGACTGAGTACGTACTGTTTGAATGCTGGAAGGTAGGTGTAGACTGAGTACGTACTGTTTGAATGCTGGAAGGTAGGTGTAGACTGAGTACGTACTGTTTGAATGCTAGAAGGTAGGTGTAGACTGAGTACGTACTGTTTGAATGCTGGAAGGTAGGTGTAGACTGAGTACGTACTGTTTGAATGCTGGAAGGTAGGTGTAGACTGAGTACTTACTGTTTGAATGCTGGAAGGTAGGTGTAGACTGAGTACGTACTGTTTGAATGCTGGAAGGTAGGTGTAGACTGAGTACGTACTGTTTGAATGCTGGAAGGTAGGTGTAGACTGAGTACGTACTGTTTGAATGCTGGAAGGTAGGTGTAGACTGAGTACGTACTGTTTGAATGCTGGAAGGTAGGTGTAGACTGAGTACGTACTGTTTGAATGCTGGAAGGTAGGTGTAGACTGAGTACGTACTGTTTGAATGCTGGAAGGTAGGTGTAGACTGAGTACGTACTGTTTGAATGCTGGAAGGTAGGTGTAGACTGAGTACATACTGTTTGAATGCTGGAAGGTAGGTGTAGACTGAGTACGTACTGTTTGAATGCTGGAAGGTAGGTGTAGACTGAGTACATACTGTTTGAATGCTGGAAGGTAGGTGTAGACTGAGTACGTACTGTTTGAATGCTGGAAGGTAGGTGTAGACAGTACTTACTGTTTGAATGCTGGAAGGTAGGTGTAGACAGTACGTACTGTTTGAATGCTGGAAGGTAGGTGTAGACTGAGTACATACTGTTTGAATGCTGGAAGGTAGGTGTAGACTGAGTACGTACTGTTTGAATGCTGGAAGGTAGGTGTAGACTGAGTACATACTGTTTGAATGCTGGAAGGTAGGTGTAGACTGAGTACGTACTGTTTGAATGCTGGAAGGTAGGTGTAGACTGAGTACATACTGTTTGAATGCTGGAAGGTAGGTGTAGACTGAGTACGTACTGTTTGAATGCTGGAAGGTAGGTGTAGACTGAGTACATACTGTTTGAATGCTGGAAGGTAGGTGTAGACTGAGTACGTACTGTTTGAATGCTGGAAGGTAGGTGTAGACTGAGTACGTACTGTTTGAATGCTGGAAGGTAGGTGTAGACTGAGTACGTACTGTTTGAATGCTAGAAGGTAGGTGTAGACTGAGTACATACTGTTTGAATGCTAGAAGGTAGGTGTAGACTGAGTACGTACTGTTTGAATGCTAGAAGGTAGGTGTAGACTGAGTACGTACTGTTTGAATGCTGGAAGGTAGGTGTAGACTGAGTACGTACTGTTTGAATGCTAGAAGGTAGGTGTAGACTGAGTACATACTGTTTGAATGCTAGAAGGTAGGTGTAGACTGAGTACATACTGTTTGAATGCTGGAAGGTAGGTGTAGACTGAGTACGTACTGTTTGAATGCTGGAAGGTAGGTGTAGACTGAGTACGTACTGTTTGAATGCTGGAAGGTAGGTGTAGACTGAGTACATACTGTTTGAATGCTGGAAGGTAGGTGTAGACTGAGTACGTACTGTTTGAATGCTGGAAGGTAGGTGTAGACTGAGTACGTACTGTTTGAATGCTGGAAGGTAGGTGTAGACTGAGTACTTACTGTTTGAATGCTGGAAGGTAGGTGTAGACTGAGTACGTACTGTTTGAATGCTGGAAGGTAGGTGTAGACTGAGTACGTACTGTTTGAATGCTGGAAGGTAGGTGTAGACTGAGTACGTACTGTTTGAATGCTGGAAGGTAGGTGTAGACTGAGTACGTACTGTTTGAATGCTGGAAGGTAGGTGTAGACTGAGTACGTACTGTTTGAATGCTGGAAGGTAGGTGTAGACTGAGTACATACTGTTTGAATGCTAGAAGGTAGGTGTAGACTGAGTACATACTGTTTGAATGCTAGAAGGTAGGTGTAGACTGAGTACGTACTGTTTGAATGCTGGAAGGTAGGTGTAGACTGAGTACGTACTGTTTGAATGCTGGAAGGTAGGTGTAGACTGAGTACGTACTGTTTGAATGCTGGAAGGTAGGTGTAGACTGAGTACGTACTGTTTGAATGCTGGAAGGTAGGTGTAGACTGAGTACGTACTGTTTGAATGCTGGAAGGTAGGTGTAGACTGAGTACGTACTGTTTGAATGCTGGAAGGTAGGTGTAGACTGAGTACGTACTGTTTGAATGCTGGAAGGTAGGTGTAGACTGAGTACGTACTGTTTGAATGCTGGAAGGTAGGTGTAGACTGAGTACGTACTGTTTGAATGCTGGAAGGTAGGTGTAGACTGAGTACGTACTGTTTGAATGCTGGAAGGTAGGTGTAGACAGTACTTACTGTTTGAATGCTGGAAGGTAGGTGTAGACAGTACTTACTGTTTGAATGCTGGAAGGTAGGTGTAGACTGAGTACGTACTGTTTGAATGCTGGAAGGTAGGTGTAGACTGAGTACATACTGTTTGAATGCTGGAAGGTAGGTGTAGACTGAGTACATACTGTTTGAATGCTGGAAGGTAGGTGTAGACTGAGTACGTACTGTTTGAATGCTGGAAGGTAGGTGTAGACAGTACTTACTGTTTGAATGCTGGAAGGTAGGTGTAGACAGTACTTACTGTTTGAATGCTAGAAGGTAGGTGTAGACTGAGTACATACTGTTTGAATGCTGGAAGGTAGGTGTAGACTGAGTACGTACTGTTTGAATGCTGGAAGGTAGGTGTAGACTGAGTACATACTGTTTGAATGCTGGAAGGTAGGTGTAGACTGAGTACGTACTGTTTGAATGCTAGAAGGTAGGTGTAGACTGAGTACGTACTGTTTGAATGCTGGAAGGTAGGTGTAGACTGAGTACGTACTGTTTGAATGCTGGAAGGTAGGTGTAGACTGAGTACGTACTGTTTGAATGCTGGAAGGTAGGTGTAGACTGAGTACGTACTGTTTGAATGCTGGAAGGGAGGTGTAGACTGAGTACGTACTGTTTGAATGCTGGAAGGTAGGTGTAGACTGAGTACGTACTGTTTGAATGCTGGAAGGTAGGTGTAGACTGAGTACATACTGTTTGAATGCTGGAAGGTAGGTGTAGACTGAGTACGTACTGTTTGAATGCTGGAAGGTAGGTGTAGACTGAGTACGTACTGTTTGAATGCTGGAAGGTAGGTGTAGACAGTACTTACTGTTTGAATGCTGGAAGGTAGGTGTAGACAGTACTTACTGTTTGAATGCTGGAAGATAGGTGTAGATTGCTATGCTGCTGAGGTTGTAGATGAAGGGGAGGTGTTTCGATATATCTGCTGTTGCCCAGTTACTGAAGTAGCCATTCAAGACCCCCTGGTCTCCTCCTAGAGAAAAGAAAAAACAGCAGTTAGCAACAAGAGCGTGTAAATAGGGGGCACAATATATTTTGGCCCAACCCATATCAATGCATAGGGATGGTTCAAAAACACAAGGAAGCAGAGTCTAGATCCAGACTTAATCCATCTACAAGTAACTCATTGATCATCAAAACATATATATGATCAGCTTGGTACATTGTCAGTAATATGAATAGACCAGACAGTGAGGCCAACACTAAACCCACCACAGTGAGACAAGGGTTACACAGTGAGGCCAACACTAAACCCACCACAGCGAGACAAGGGTTACACAGTGAGGCCAACACTAAACCCACCACAGCGAGACAAGGGTTACACAGTGAGGCCAACACTAAACCCACCACAGCGAGAGAAGGGTTACACAGGAAGACCAAAGTTGTTTTTAAACAGGCATTGTGAAACAGAAATTAAGCTTCATAATATTCTCTTCACTGCGGTTGCAAAAATGGAGCTATATATATATCTCAGCAAAGAAAGAAACGTCCTCTCACTGTCAACTGCGTTTATTTTCAGTAAACTTAACATGTGTAAATATTTGTATGAAGAATCTATTTGTACAAGATTCAACAACTGACACAAACTGAACAAGTTCCACAGACATGTGACTAACAGAAATGGAATAATGTGTCCCTGAACAAAGGGGGGGGGGGGGGGGGGGGTCAAAATCAAAAGTGGTGTGGCCACCAGCTGCATTAAGTACTGCAGTGCATCTCCTCCTCATGGACTGCATCAGATTTGCCCATTCCTGCTAAGAGATGTTACCCCACTCTTCCACCAAGGCACCTGCACTTTCCCGGACATTTCTGGGGGGAATGGCCCTAGCCCTCACCCTCCGATCCAACAGGTCCCAGACGTGCTCAATGGGATTGAGATCCGGGCTCTTCGCTGGCCATGGCAAAACACTGACATTCCTGTCTTGCAGGAAATCACGCACAGAACGAGCAGTATGGCTGGCGGCATTGTCATGTTGGAGGGTCATGTCAGGATGAGCCTGCAGGAAGGGTACCACATGAGGGAGGGGGATGTCTTCCCTGTAACGCACAGCGTTGAGATTGCCTGCAATGACAACAAGCTCAGTCCGATGATGCTGTGACACACCACCCCGGACCATGACGAACCCTCCACTTCCAAATCGATCCCGCTCCAGAGTACTGGCCTCGGTGTAACGCTCATTCCTTCAACGATAAACGCGAATCCGACTATCACCCCTGGTGAGACAAAACCATGACTCGTCAGTGAAGAGCACTTTTTGCCAGTCCTGTCTGGTCCAGTGACGGTGGGTTTGTGCCCATAGGTGACGTTGTTGCTGGTGATGTCTGGTGAGGACCTGCCTTACAACAGGCCTACAAGCCCTCAGTCCAGCCTCTCTCAGCCTATTGCGGACAGTCTGAGCACTGATGGAGGGATTGTGCGTTCCTGGTGTAAAACCTTTCCAATGAAGATCTGTGAAGTTATTTGAATTTTTACAAATGATCTTTGAAAGACAGGGTCCTGAAAGTGACATTTCTTTTTTGCTGAGATTAGATCTCTATAGCAACAACTTTGGTAGTAGACCAGTAAACTACCATAATTTTGGCATCTTTCAAAAGGACAATTCTCTTGGTCTATCTACTAGATCGTCAGGGAGACACGTTAACACTATATATTAATGAATAATTATTTACCAAGTTAATAATAAAGTATAAATTACTTGATTGTCATACATTTTCTGTTAATTACAAAAATGACTGAAGATTCCAGTAACTGGTGTAGATTAGCAGTATCTTTGCTACTCTTCACCCCGACTTCAGAGACAAGCAACACAGTCACTATTACAACAGGTTGGCATACAGACAGACTAGCACAGACATAGTAGCTGATAGCACAGTCACTATACAACAGGTTGGCATACAGACAGACTAGCACAGACATAGTAGCTGATAGCACAGTCACTATACAACAGGTAGGCATACAGACAGACTAGCACAGACATAGTAGCTGATAGCACAGTCACTATACAACAGGTAGGCATACAGACAGACTAGCACAGACATAGTAGCTGATAGCACAGTCACTATTACAACAGGTTGGCATACAGACAGACTAGCACAGACATAGTAGCTGATAGCACAGTCACTATACAACAGGTAGGCATACAGACAGACTAGCACAGACATAGTAGCTGATAGCACAGTCACTATACAACAGGTAGGCATACAGACAGACTAGCACAGACATAGTAGCTGATAGCACAGTCACTATACAACAGGTAGGCATACAGACAGACTAGCACAGACATAGTAGCTGATAGCACAGTCACTATACAACAGGTAGGCATACAGACAGACTAGCACAGACATAGTAGCTGATAGCACAGTCACTATTACAACAGGTTGGCATACAGACAGACTAGCACAGACATAGTAGCTGATAGCACAGTCACTATACAACAGGTAGGCATACAGACAGACTAGCACAGACATAGTAGCTGATAGCACAGTCACTATACAACAGGTAGGCATACAGACAGACTAGC